>NW_023339651.1:18773631-18779309 GCF_004916995.1 Morone saxatilis
CATTCATCTGCTGAAAGTGGAAACAAACTGAATTAAGTAGAGGGGCAGCCACTATCTTGGGAATCAGACTATAAATGTGAATTCAATTACCAATGTAGTCAGCTAAAATGTTCTAAATGTGCAAATTATCACAAAGAATTGTGGGAAATGCATAACAATTTGGAATGAATGTCTATAACGTGGTTACGCCCTTGCCTTCAGGAATAGTGGGCAATGAAATTGCAGATAAAAAAGCTTATATATAATTACAGTCTCTTACAAGGAAAATGTACATCTAAAAGTTATGCTGGGAAGACCTGAGTGTTCTAGCATTATTAAGAGTTTGTAAGCAGTGAGTGCAATGAAGAAAAGAGAGTGAGACTGTGTTTTTCTTTACAAAACACAGTGAAAACAGAAAGGAAATATTTCAGTTCTAACAGAAAAGATGAAGTCAACATGACTAGGCTACGAGTAGGTCATTGTGGCCTAACAAGCTGTTTGATAGGCAAGCATACAGATGGGCTGTGTTCATGTGGATGTCCAGAAACTGCAGCATCTTTTATATCTTTATAAATCAGAGTTGAAAGGCAACAATTATTTATAGAGTTGTCAGATTTGGGAGTTTCTTCCTTTCAGAGAAGTTGCAGCTTTCTTACGGTAAATAACTATCAGCAAGTTGTACAAGACTATACTATAGAACTTAAAGTTAAGGTATTTTGTTTAAATTATGGTGGAGAGCAGCATTTCGCCTTATAGCATGTAGCCTGTTGGAAATTAAGAAGAATAAGTTTCATTGCCAGTTAGTCTTTAGGTACATCCCAAGTCCTTTATTTGACATTTCCGCACTCCTCGATCTCTGCTTTGAACTGGAAATTGTTCTGGTCCGCCATCTTGTAGGCCGTCCCAAAACGTTTATTTCTGTACCCAGGATCGAGGATTAAGGAGCGATCTTTAAAGAGCTATGAGCATTATCCATGGGAGCAGCCTTCACAGACAACACTTATTTCAACAAAAGATTTGAAGCAGTGGTTCTAAAACTTTCTTCATTAATCTACCACCTTTCTACCAAGTACCCCCTGACAATCACAAAATATTTAGAACCCAAATAGAAAGGTAGAAAGATATGACAGAAATAAAATGCTTATATTGAGAGGTGCAATACTGCACAATCAGCATCTACTTTATTAAACGGTCTTGTAACTGTAAAAGAACAATGCTTTGTGAGGGTTGAACCTTGTTGAGGTAAATCCCATTAAACAATATTCTTTCTGATCCTTTTTTTTCACTTCTTTCTCTGTGTTTTCTGCTGTATTGCTGCTACATTTCAACTTGAAAATCGGCTTCCTTCTAACAATGACCAAACATCACAGTGAACGTGATCACATTGTTGTTTGCTTTCTTTCTCTTATGTGACGTTTTACAGCAGCGTAAGATTGCATTGAAAAAAGGAATATCGAATTTAAAATGTGAACTTAAATTTATATTTTTTATCTAATTTATCATAATTATTTTAGGAATTATGCATAACTGATATTTTTTTTAATTAAAAATCTTGCATACCCCTTGCAGTACTCCAAAGTACCCCTAGGGGTACGCGTACCCCAATTTGAAAGACACTCAGAGCAGGTATTTATTGTTTTTATTGTTTTATTTTTTTTATTACACAAGGTCAACGGGATGCATAACCACAAACCCAGAATAACTAGACAAAACCAACATCAGAATAACAAACAAACATAAAATAAATAAATAGATAAAATAAAAAAAAGAGCTCACACAGGCACATCAATATCCACACATATAAACATGTCTGTACATACATTTACACACACACGGATACATACTCACACAGATGCACATATATAATATATAGTATACATATACACACACTCCCATATAAGTAATAAATGCACAGACAAAACAACAAACCAACAAAGACTTTCCATCCCTCTTCTTGACCTTTACCATCTTCCAGTTTTTTATGTAATGTGGCCCCACGCCCACCTGCACACCTCATTGATCAATTAGTCTTAGTGCTCTAATCACATAAGTTTAACCATTTATGTTTCCTCTCCTGCCACTCTATTCCTGCCATTATGAAGTCTATCTTTACTGTAAACCCTGCTACTTTGGCTTTTGGGAGATTCTAGGACAGTGGAATCGATTCTTCTTTTCCAGCAGAGGTAATAATACAATTAGTTCCCCGGCTGTTAAATTTGTTAAATGGCCTGAAGCTTGTCATGGAGCTCCGAATGGTTTGCTATAAATGCCATGTTAATGTTACAGACTATTAACAGTCCAATAAAAGTCGCGGGGAAAAGACTCTGCAGTTAAAAATAATTTTATGAATCAGTGCCACATTAGATAAATTAGAAACCATATTTTACATCAGTGACACTTTATTTTTTTGCCCGTATCAAAATGATTACACAGCGCAAGTGAACATGGTGTCATGATGACTTAAGCAATTACTATCACGTATATAGAACTATGATTCTAGATGATTCTCTTAATTAACTGCACATACTGAAGAGACTTAAATGAACTTCTTTAACTCGCTAAACAAGCAGAGTTTTTTTATTTAATGGGCTTTAAATAAGGAGCAGCACCAAGTCATATTATACTTATTCCCTTAAACTCTCTCTGCCAGTCGTACTGTATTCCCTGCACACATTATCACTTGAAGGAAGCCTGCTGGGA
Source organism: Morone saxatilis (assembly GCF_004916995.1). Classification (NCBI taxonomy): domain Eukaryota; kingdom Metazoa; phylum Chordata; class Actinopteri; family Moronidae; genus Morone; species Morone saxatilis. Next base: position 18,776,311 of record NW_023339651.1, read on the forward strand.
GCTCTTCCGTGGAGGTTATAATAGGCAGTGGGGAGGGCTGGCAGCGGGCTTTGAGTCGGATGACGTGGGAGGGCTACATGCGTCAGAAAATGGATAAGGGAGTGAGTAAGCGAGGGAGGGAGAGGTAGTCGGATCCCCTTCTATCTTACAGCACCGGTTCGACAATGTTCTCCTGCGAGTTTCCTCTGATCAGACAGAGATGGGTGACAGGCTCAGTGTGAGGCAGAGCTGTGAGCCGAGGAAGCACACAAAAACAGGTGTGCTCCATGGGTGTACACTACTGTTCTCTGCAAACAGCCTCGTGCACACAATCTTACTTAGGCAAAGGACAAGTCAGCACATTATATTGTGAAGGATTATTGAAGGTGTAAATGCATGTATCTATCACAGAACTAGCTTCTGAGACACTTTCTGGTTGACCCCTATGCATATCCCACAGTGGGCTGTCTTGAGAGACGAGTGGTGACATCTTTGGTCATCAATCTAAAGAAATGTCCTAGATGCAGAGGTGGGACCAAGTCATTGTTTTGCAAGTCACAAGGAAGTCTCAAGTCTTAGCACTCAAGTCCCAAGTAAAGACAGGCATGTCACACTTTTTAATCTTTGGGCTTGGGGGAAGGTATCAAGTATTTTCTATACTTTCAAGTCTTTTTTGATTTTGTTGAGTCCACACCACTGCCTGGATCTCACTGTGATGAGACACGTCCATCTGCAGCCTTCAGAAACATTCTGGCAGAATTTAGAAACTTGATACCGAATTCTTCGTAAGTGCTGCTACAACCCACGACACACCAATCAGATTTTCTAAATAAAAAACTATAAATTGAATAAAACTGTTCAAGACAAAACCAAAAAAAGATATGTGTGGGGCTCCTGCAAAGAAAGAAACCTTGCAGCATTTTCTAAACATAAGAGTGATGCATAAAATGTCTCTGACGTTTTTTTCTTAATAGCGCTACAATCCACCACTCGTTATTGCATCTGACATCCCTCATATCAATAGCATACAGTCTGAAAAGTATTGCGACCTGGACTTAACTGGACAATCATTGTTGTCCTTAGGGAATCGCTGAGGAAGCTTCAGCACATGGTCATCATTGCTTCCATTACAGGCTGTTCTTCTTTAACATCTGGATTACAACTACAAACAGAACACCATGAGCCAACAGAAACTGTTCTGACCCCTCATAATGCTGCCGGTGAGCTGCCTCCCTTCTGCAAAATGTGACCTCACCAGCAAAAGCACCTGATCCAACAACAGTTTCTGTCTGACACCACTGATAAACATCGTATGTATGCATAAGAATATGTAATATTTTACTATATAATGGCATGCTGCATATCTGGGAGTCATTTGTTTTGACATTTCACGGCCCAAACATACCCATAAAAGGTGACCTCTCTTATTTGGCCCAATTCTTCTTAGAGCTGTGTGGGTGTGTACATACTGCACTTTTGACAGCTCCCTCCCTCTCCTCTTCTTTTTTTTGGTCCACAGATTTGTGTGATATGTCCTAATTCCTAACTGGACATCTAATCAGGGTCTTTAAAACGCCACAGACCACTTTTTCACATCCTTTTTATCATTAGGTAAACTTACAGCCGCTGACTGAGAGACATATTTTATGGATATTTATATTCAGTGCATAACAATAACAGTACTGTCCATATTATGTATTTTATACCTAATAGGATTTGTTTTTTGGAAATTTAATTATCCTCTTTCAATTTTCTTCTACCTGACGCCGATCCATTGATCGATCCAGCTCTTGGCTGTTTAATCTGTGTACTTTTCTAATGCAGAACAAGGCTGTTTATCAGAAAGTGAAGGCTCTGTGAATATAGCTTGTGATCAGATGAAAACTGTGGCCGTATCTACGTTTTTAAACTAACAATTTTGTTTAGTTTCCTTCACATAAATGAATGAAATACTGAGATAAAGGCCTACTTGGTATGTTTTTTAAAAGAGTTGTCTTAGATCCCTGATAACCCCTAGTGTGGCTCAGTCCCACTAAGTTGCAAACCACTGAGTTAAGATAAAAAACAACACATTTTTGTGATCATGTTCAGGCAACTCAAAGCAGTTGGCATATGTTAAGTAAAGATTGAAGTATTGGTTAAATATAAATAAATATTATAAAATGAAGACTGACTAGCAGCACAAGATGGGATGTGTTTACTGTTCCGACCAAGTGTTTCAGCAACCCTAACGCTAACCCTAACCACACGAGGCACATGCAGGGCACCAGGCAGCAATGATGAATCTTCATTTTAAATTAATTAGACAACACCATTTAGTAGTATCTAATCATAACATTTAGTTAACCAGTTTGGGTACACAAGTCTACCTTGAGCTAAACTGCAAAATGTGATGGCACTACAGCTACATAATCAGTTTAATTAGCCACAACTCTTGTTTTCAGTCAAAATTCTTTCACAGTTTGTCCTTGTACAGAACACACATTTTCTTGGACGGCAATTAGATACTCTGCAAAAAGCCTGGCCTCTGTGAGCCAATCAGAATGATTACACTTCACTGTGTACTGTGGTGCAGATTTGGGTCCAGGTGCAGATTAAAACACTGTTTTTATTATTACAAAAACACATTTAGAGGACAGTGCAGCCTTGACAGAAATATGCACTCTCTTTAGAGTGCTTTCTATTGTTATGCTACTAACCTGCACAAAGCGTGCTCATATTTAGCAGCCTGGTGGCTCTGTGGTGCTTTATACTAAAAGATAAAAAAGACAAAGAAGGAAAAAGTCCAGTTGAGTCTAAACAGGTTCCTTTTGCTGTTTAAGAGACTCAAGTCATGAATCCGGTGCCTTTAGACTTGACTTGACTTGTCCCGAATAACGATAAGGACGTGACTCTGGATTTATCTATCCTAGTGTTGTCACAATACCAAAATTATTGTTTCGATACCGATACCAAGTCAAGAATTGCGATTTCGATACTTTTTCGATACTTTTCCTAAAAAGGGAGAAACACTCTCAAAT
>NW_023339651.1:18779334-18786925 GCF_004916995.1 Morone saxatilis
TGAGTTCCGTAATTTCTACAAGCATTTGACAAATACACTCCTTTGCGTAGGTCTGTGCTCTTTTAAATTAACTTTATCTGTGAATCTTTACGTTTTCAGAGATGTAATTAGCATTAGGCAGGCTATTGGTTAGCGCATGAGGATAATGCCCATAGTTAGCCTATATTTCCTAGATAGGCCCCCCCTTCGTCAAACTACGTGGTGCAAAATTGTGACTTCTCACAAAATAAACCGCCTACTCATTTGACTTATTTAAGGCATGAACGTGATCGCTGTTATCTTCACATACTAAACCTGTCGGTCTTTAAACCCTTGTACAACTCGGCGTTTGCTAGTGTTATCGCCATGGTCAAGCTGTTGGCTCCCTTTGTTTACATTTGTTTACATTGTTAGTAGCACTCGATGACAAACAGGCTCGACTTATTTGGTAGCTTTGCCCTCACTGTCAGCAAGGTAGGCAAAGTACTCCATATTCACTCCATCGCGTCATCTTTTTCACCAGGTCGTGGACCGGGGCCACAGTATCACTTGTGCTCGCACATGCAGTCGTCTCGTTATAGTGTTTGTTTGTCACATGACAGCTCAGCTCCCTCTTGCTGCGTGGCGTGAGGAGAAAACACAGACGTCCACAGGAAGGCACTGGGAAGCTTGCGTTGCACACACCAACATGAAATACGTTCTTCCTTAACAAAATCTGGGTCATCCTTAAAAGTATCGATACACTTGTGAAGTGCAAAACAATCACTAGTTCCCACTTCTGGTTAACTTGGCTGATGTCTGGTTAATGCAGTCTGCAATATGCTGTCTCTGCTCTACCAAACATAATTTGTAGGGTAAAAACAGACAAAGAAACGTCCCTTGCCAAATATCACAAGTGGGTGATTTTTACTAGCAAGGGCACTGGCGTGGCAACTCACCTCTTGTGGAAATGTCTAACTGCATCATGTCATTGATATCATATTTTAAGGTGGATCAACTTCTGAGTTCTGAATCAGGACCTCCAGTAGAGCAAGTAACTCAAAGCCTTGAAAGCTACAGCTGTTATATTGAATCATTAGTTTATACCTTCTGCTGCTCATCTTATTTTATTTTCAGTGATTTATATAAGTTATGATAAAAAATTATGCTTCCACACTCTTCAGCCCTCCAAAAAATATGAATTTCAATTTAATCTTTAGGTTTTAGTTATTAAATCGCAAACTTTAAAGGTTGGAGACCAATTCATTCAATGAGAGGTTCAAAACTCGATTGAGATTTTATAGACTGACATCAAGTCCCAGAAATAATATACCACACCTGATCACTTAACTGTTTTCAAATTTTATTTAAAGGACCAGTGTGTAGGATTAAGTGACATCTAGAGGCCAGGTTTCAGGTTGCAACTAAATGAATACTGTTTGTGTCTGTATTTGACGACCTAGGAATGAGAATGGGCTAGTGTTTGGTTTGTCCATTCCGGACTATTGTAGAAACATGGCGGTTCAACATGGAAGGCGACCTGCGGAATCTGTAACAATTCATTCTAAGGAAACAAAAACACAATGATTCCTATATTCAGCTAATTACACACTAATGAAAACATACCTATGAATATTATATTTCATTTCTGACAATAGATCCTCCTAAATGTTACACACTGGATCTTTAGTTAAGATTTTTTTAAACAAGTAATATTTCAAAAAGCACATATTATTCCTTTAAATATACTACACTAAATGAAGGGCGCATAATGACTTGTTTAGGATTTGAGACCTAAATTGTAGGACTTGTACTTGACTTGTAACTTGTTAGTCTTGTTGGGACATGATTTGGGCGTCATTGGTCTTGACTTGTGACTTCACTTGGGACTTGTTGGTCTTGATTTGGGATTTGTCTCCGGACCTCTTACCTAAGACTTACTTGTAACTTGCAAAACAGTGACTTAGTCCCTCCTCTGAAAAATAGGGTGAAAAATACGTTAAAGCAGATGTGTTGCTCTGTAGTGTTCACCAAATTATAACGTTAGAGAATATTTAATATTAAATTGTACAGGCAACTACACTGCCACACATTTTCTAATTTCTTCCACTCGAATATGACAGTAAAAAAGAACTACTATATTTGCACAAACAGTGTGATTTACACATTATGCAAATAATAGATACAAAACATTATAGGAATCATTCTTTTCTCATTTATGGTCCTGAAGCATAAGTGAAAAGTGCACTCATCAACAGTATATTATGTAACCACATTCTCAGCTTTCTTCTGATTGAACTGTACTCCAGAATCCCCATGCAGCTTTGGGGAAAGCTGGCCCTCTCTGGGGCACTGCACCAGGGATTTGTGATTGTAATTTAATTTCAGCCACTGAGGGCCATTGCCTCAGTTAATCCCAGTGTACAGAAAGATCATTAGTGTTTGGAAGAAAGACAGGGGGAAGATGAGTAAAAGCCAGAGCTGTAATTGTGAGGAAAGGGGGAAACAGAGGGGGACTGCTAATGAGACACGCTGAAAACGGGAACACTGGCTGATGTAACTTCTTATGGAATCCACACTTGGGGGGTTTAGGGTTTTAGGTAAGTGGCTGCAAAGGAAATGAGGTTGTACAGAGGTACTAGCATTAAGAGTGTCCTCAGGTTCACCCTATTCCTTGAGGAAAAATCTAACAATGGAACAACCTGCATTCCAATTTAAGACAATTTTCAGACTGTTAAATTTAGAAATCCTAATGGTGAAGCAGCAGGATGTTCAATGGTGTCTATGGATGTAAGGTAATTAGGGCCAGTGCTGCTTTGAACCATATGAAAAAGTTCACTTTGTTGTATTATTGTTTGGGATTTTGGCAACTGGGCCTGTTTTTTATAAAACTGCTAAAATGGAATTGGAAATGCCTCCACTGCTTGTGCTTATCTTTTTTGTGGGATCCCCCAGGGGTCTATTCTAAGCCCCCTCTTCTTTACTATACTTTACTATACATGCTACCCCTGGGGCAAATCTGTATGAAATATTCATTATTATTGCTACGCACTTGTATGTTACGATAATGCCTGATACCACCAGTGTATCCTGTATTATGTTTTTCTTGCTGGAATTAAGAATTGGATATCCAAACACTCCAAATCAGAAATAATTATAATTACCCCCTCTGGCTCCAGCCCTCGAAGTGGTCACTCCTCCTAGTCTGGATGCCTTATCTAATAATGTTTAAAAAGAGGTCAGTAACCTAGTGCTATTGATTTTATTAATGTTACTTAGAGTTGTATTTTGATGCTCAGGTGAATAAAGTCCTGGTAGGCATACTTTAAGCTAAGCTACCCAGCCAACATTTGTATGTCGGGCCCATATGGGGCCAAATGGGATTCACAGGTTCCATAATGGCCCCATGTCAATTGCCAACTGGTGCTTTATGCAGGATTACACCGGGTATTAGGTGGGGCCCAACTTGGCATTCATCCAATATGAGCCATATTTGTGTTGTCCACTCTGAGCCCATGTTCTCATTTCCCATTAGTGACCCAAGTACAAACAAACCTTTCCTTTCAGACTTAACAGCAAAACAAATTTGGTGTACATTGACGGTCAAAGCCTGAAATTCAAACAAATACTCCACTGAAAAATAATCTAAGAAGCCTGCAGTACATTTATACTGTCTATTGTTTTCAGTTCTTGCTGAGAAATGTTGGTTCAGCTCCCTTATGTACAGAAATGTGTTTCCTCAAGTATCCCACCCTATTGAAATACTGTAAATTGGTGATGAGTAACTCAAAATAATTAATGCATTGACTAACAATGCAATATAAATATCAGGCAAAGATGATAAAGGTCAACGGACCACAAAGTCCTCATAACAAAATTGCTTCCAAGAAAAAATGTATTTGTTCAAATGTGTCAGAAGATAGTAAACAACATGACAAACTATGCATACCTCTTTTCTTTTGTTGCAATATTTCCTCATCCAACCAGTCAATCTCAGTAACTGTTATTGGTTGCAGAGTTACCAGCCTGCTAAGGGAAATAATGCATTGTTCCCAGCTGTAGTTTTTTGCACCATTCTGCAACAAACTTTAGAGATGTGGATTTGTATTTGCCTTGCCAAAAAGTGATTAATAACTGGCAATGTTTGTTCCTATTCAAGTCATAGGGCAGAGGTTGGGGATGGATGCTTTGGTGTACAAATTGCAGAACTTTGTCTTATTGGTGTTACGTGTGTATGTACGTAACAGTTGGGTTTAATATATTTTTTAAATCAATGCATCGAGTCTCCTGCATTCAAGCAAAAACACATATTTTTACCAATTCTAACCCTTGCAGACATGTTTTTCCATGAATTAAACTTTTTATATTACAATAAATTAGGGATTTTTTGACTGATACAGTGCATAACTAACCCTAACCCTCCATACATTTATTTATTCTTACAGCTGATTTAGGACTGAATAGTGTGTTACTGATATCCTCCAAGAAACCCATGGAGCATATACTGTATGTTGGTTGTGTCTACCATCTATCAGGTTAAACTATCAGTTGGTACATAACACAAAATTCATATAGGTTTTGTCAGAGCTGGGTAACAAGAAAACAGGGGATGGGACCCAAATGCAGACTTCTGAGGCAGAGTTGGTGCAGTTTGCAAAAAAAAAAAAATCAAAATACAAAAGCCTTATGGGATAGAGAGGCAGGTAAAGTCCAATAAACAGGCAAAAGGTTAAACAGGTGGGTCAGGCAGGCAGAAACAGGTTCCAGAGTTCAAGTCTCAGTTATACAGGGTAACAGAAAATAGATGCTAGAAAGAACATGAAGCATGCAGAAACTAGAACCGATCTAAGCAATCTGGCAAGGAACAAAGGAAGATTGGTATCAATGGTGAGTGGCTGATGAGTGAGAGGCAGGTGAGGAGGTGGGTGGGGAAATCCAGGGGCACGTTCAGTAAGCACTGGTTTGCTACGGTTTCCGGGTTAAATGGCAAGTTTCCTCGAAATGGTGTGCCACAGACTTTGACGTACATTTTATTCGTTTCGTTCGTTTTTCGTTTGGTGGGTGTGTCTGAGGTGTTACAGAATCAGCAGCAATGTGTATACACCATATTAAAAAGCCAGTGCAGTATGCAGCACTTGCATACACCCACCCCAGGTAACTGCAGAGCACAGCAGGTGTGTAGTTGGTTGGGGCAGTCAGGTGATAGGGAAAGGAGAGTACCACAGAGGAAATAAGTTACTTTTGTAACTTTTATTTTTATTTTTTATGAATATGTATGTATTTGCCACAGTGTTTGACAATGTATATATATCTATTTGAGATAAAAAATAAAATAATACAAAATAAAATCAAAGTGGGTAAGTGGAGAATAGATCTGAAGGGACTGGGAACAGAGAAATGTGGCTGGGGAGGAGGGATGGGGATACACACATAGGTTTAAAGTCATTATGACATTGTAGCATACATAGTTTGGATTATGACAATGACCAAAAGCTCTGTAGCTGTGATTATGGAATTAACTTTAACTGTGATATATTGACATCTTCCAAAATGAAAGAAAGTTTCTTCCTCCACTTTATTTTATCTGGTTCTGTGTAATACCATACTTATATATCAAAAGATTTCAGTCTGGTTGATTTGGTGTCATTGTGGTTCCCGTAGTTACAGTATGTGCAGTTTAATACTACAGCAAAGCAGTTTGAGCAGCTAATTAGTCAGAAATAAAGCAGAAGAGCAGCCGGTGTATTCAATGAAGTCAAACTAATTTATTAAATATGAAGAAAGTCAATTGTAATTGATCATGCTGCACATGCTCATGGCTAGTTTTCCACACAACAGCAAGGCACAGTAAAAGGAGTTGGTTACCTTGCTGAGGAGTTGGAGGTGTGCAGCCCGCTGCCTGCAGCTCTTCATCCAAAAGCTCACTGTGGATGCTTCTGACAGTTCCGTAATCCCTGACATATTTCAAACTGATCCAGGAACGAAAAGTGACTGTTGTGTTGTAGACACAGTTTTGATGAATGATCCCATGTTTCTTGAATGCTTTTAATGTGAAGCCGCAGCAGTAGTAATACATGTTGGGTTTACATTAGCAGTAACTACAGCTCAGTGTAAAGAATTTCATTAATGAGATAAAAGTGGGCTGCATTACATGCTGCATCGTTTTCCTGTGAATCCCCAGTGCTTGGGAAGGCAATCGGAATCCTATGCAGGAATGGCAGACTCTACCACTACCAATAGAAACTATTATTTCATGAAGCTACATGCATTGAAGGGCTATTGCAGAAATATTTTATTTCATGAAAAACTAAGACCTAAAAAAAAATTAGTTGATAACATTGTTGGTATCATTATCCTTAATGACTGAGCAGGTGAATGGAACTGAACTATGCCAAAACAGAGCAGAGGGAAGCCAAAACTCTTAGTATGTTACCATTAAAAAAAAAAGAAATTTAACACAACCTCTTGGTGCAATATGGTCATGACAATAATTTCAGTGTCATCTATCAGATTGACAGTTATCAATACCAATACTAATGTCTTGCTAAGTAATTGTAACTGATTTCCCAAGATGCAGAAGGCAAAATACATATGATGTATGCAGACATGTGCACTAAATGAAGCTGTCACAGTGAGACAGGTGCTCAGAGTATCAGTGCTAATGAACAATTAGACAGGGACTTTAACAAGATGCCTCAGCCCTCAGTGAAGTCATCTTAAATGGGGTGGAACAGATGCCTCGCGGGTAAATGGGCTGCTCACAGAGTTGGCCTTTAACGTAATATTAATAAGCTCTGTTTGAGATAGACTGGTTGTTTTTCAGTCAGCATTCCACCTTGAAGTTTGTTCAATAGATTACTGAATGTAAAACAACTTCTGTTGCAAGGTTTTTCTGGCACAAATATGTCTGAGTATGTTTATCCAGAGAAACATTTGGCTTTGACACATACAGCACATTTATGTTCAAGTGTCCCAGTAAGCCTTAACAGTGAGGCAGAATGAACAATACCAAGATATTGAACCTGAAGCAGCTAAATAGAATTCAGCATCAATAATTATTATTGGTTTTATATGCTATTATTATTGTTATAAGTCAAAATGTCTTTTGTGGTGTTGGCTCCACATGACTGTGGAACCCAGCAAACATGCCCAGTGTCCGCATAGACATTTGCTTTATCAATTGAACCACTTGCACAAAAGAGTCAGAAGCCGTGTTTCCAACGTATTACCGTGCGTATTTTGAAGGATCGCATTAGAAAAGGTTGATGGAAAAGGAAATATTTTAAGAAACGAGCAAACATTTAACCCTCTGGACTCTATAATACATCCTCTCCAAACAAATCTGATTGAACCTTCCTTACATTAATACATTTTTCCTTCTCTTTGAAAAAACTTTGGTTTAATTTCAGTAACAATCACAAAACAAGGATAAAAAAAAAAAACAATACTGCAATGGAATATTGGTATTTTTTTTGTATTGTATTTTTTTTTTCACAAAAACAAAAATTGGTTTGGCCACTGATCAAAATTTGAAGTTCAGTACGCTCAAAATGTCCGGTCAATACAAGTCCGGTACTCAGAAAAGGAAAGAGAAGAGAGGAAGAAAATAGAGGCCTTAGAGATTTTCTAAACA
>NW_023339651.1:18787025-18805098 GCF_004916995.1 Morone saxatilis
ACAAACGGTGCAGCAGCTAAACTGTCCTCATGACAAGTACAACACAAATCACATCATCTTCATTTAACATGTTATGACCAGGACAAACATTACCGTTAACCTATCCACTGGTACAAAGTGCTCTTATAGCTCTTAATAGAAGATAGAAATAAATCATCTTTCTTATCATCGACCTTAGCTGGGTGGCAGTATGGGTGTTAACTGCTACTGACGTTGGGCTCCCTAGCAAATCATAGGTCAGTCTGGTGGGGACCCTTTTTAGTCTCTGAGGCCGTGTTGTCTCATTTAAACTCTCTGTAACACTGTCTTGTCTCTCAGAGGTTTCATCTGTTGTCTGTGTCTCAGTGTCTCTCTCACTTTCAGCAGTCTTATTTTGTACTGAGGGTTCATCCTCAGTGGCTGCTGCAGGTGCTTCAGTGATGTCCTCTTGCACTTTTGAGTTATCTTCAAGGACAGCTAAATTCAGATCCAGACTGAAAGGTTCAGGGTGATCATTTTCTTAAGATGCTGGTTCTCTGGACTCTCTGCTAATCATACCACACACCCATTTCATCCTCTTCCGAGTCATATTCTGACCCCATCTTGTCATCAGTCTCATGGGCCAGTGAGCTAGAGAGATGACAGTTTTCAGTTCTCTTTGCTTTAAGCCTTTTACTGGCTCTCCTTTTAGGCTTGAGGGGTCTCTTTGTCTGGTTCAGGTCTCAGCTGTACCTCCTGTCCAATAGGCAGAATATGATTTCGGTGCAGTACGTTTTCAGAGCCCTGACCATTTTCTGGCTTCAACTTGAAGACAGGTAAACCAGGCAGTTGGCTCTCCACAATGTATGGAGTAGCTTTCCAACGGTCAGCAAGCTTGTGTTTTCCCTGTAATCTCAGATTTCAGATCAAAACTCTGTCACCAGCAACTAATGGGCAGAAGCGAACTCTCTGATCATAACGTTGCTTGTTTCCTTCATTTTTCTTTTCTGCCATACTCTCAGCCAGCTGATAGGCAGCTTGTAGCTCACGCTTCATGTTTTTAACATACCTCAAATAAGATTTGGTGGAGGTACCATCACTTGAGACTCCAAATGTCACATCTACTGGCAGCCTGGCTTCTCTGCCGAACATAAGAAAATATGGAGAATGACCTGTTGACTCATTTAGTGTGCAATTGTACGCGTGCACCAGATGGCTGATGTGTCTGCTCCATTTACTTTTATCCTGTGTTTCAAGAGTGCCGAGCATGTCGAGAAGAGTTCTCAGAACCGCTCAGGCTGTGGATCGCCCTGAGGGTGGTAAGGTGTAGTTCTGGATTCCCTGATGCCAAGCATGCTCAACAGTTCATGAATGAGCCGACTCTCGAAATCCCTGCCTTGATCTGAATGCACTCTTTTTGGTAGACCATAGTGGACAAAGTACTGTTCCCACATAACCTTAGCAACTGTTGATGCTCTTTGATCCTTAGTTTCAAAAGCTTGAGCATATCGGGTGTAGTGATCTGTAACTACAAGCACATTGCTGATGTTTCTGGAGTCAGGCTCGATTGTCAGAGAATCCATACAGACTAGATCCTTTGGTCCCTCACTGTTAAGATGTGACAACTCAGCAGCTCTCTTAGGCAGCGTTTTCCTCTGAATACACCTGGGGTGTCTTCTTGTCCTCTCAGCAGAGTCCAGACTCATAAAAACCGTCAGCGTTTGAATTAAAGAAATAAAGTAACTTTAACAACACTTAACCATGAACAGCACAGCGTCTCTCTATCTCTCTCTTACGTCTCCGTTTCTCTTTTTAATCCTCTCAGAATCCGGTAGGTTACCTCATACTCATCCCTAATAGACCCTGATTGGATAATGACAGATTGACACCTGAATACTCAAATAAACAACAAAACATACGGCAGGAGGTGTTCAAGGACTGCTCAGAGCACAGGAAAATTCAATATCTTCTAAAAAACATAGCAAATATACATTTCCCTGTATTAAACACAACTGATCTCACATCAGTAGTAATTTATATATTTGTTAACTAAAACCCTCATAAAAGAACCAAAAAATGTAAACAAAAGTAGCAGGGTACTACATCAATATATGAACCCAACAGAGTAGATTATTCACCATTTGATCGGCTGCAGTTAACGGGTTATATTTCATGGTCTTACCCTTATTTATAAATGAAGTCCATGCGCCGATCCTTCTGGACAAAAATGTCCGTTACTTTTTTGTAGAAGTCTTCCTTGTCTTCTTTCAGTTTTAAAAGTCTCTCCGTCTCAATGGAGATCACTGCCAGGGAAGAAAGCCGTCCTTGATCAGTTCTGTTCCGGCTGTATGTCTTGATTCTTTTCAGTGCTGAGAATGAGCGCTCCACCGACGCTGTTGTAGCAGGTACAGTGAGCACCAGCTGGAGCAACTTTGTTGCCTCAGGAACAGTCTGAATGAGATCCTTCTGGGCCAAAAAGCTGAGAAGCTGTCCAGGAGATTTACATTCATTCCTCACCGTTTGTGAGCTATACAGTCCGATGAGATCCGTCTTTAGTCTCACAAAGTCAAAGAACTTGGCGTATTTTGACAGGCTCTGCAGTTTCGTTTCATCAAAATGTTGTGACATTTCACAGAATTTTGCGCAATCCACCAAACCAAGGAAAGCTAGCTCACCGAAATGATCAAACCTGGCCTTCATTTGATCACTGATGTTGTTGAATGTTACAGAACACTTGTTTCTGTTCATCTCTGACTCTGACCGACTGTCTGTTTCCATTTTCTGTCAGGCCAAGTGCGCCGCATTTCTTCTCAAATTGGTCATCAGAAACTGTCAAAACTCCAGTCTCACTGCGCTCCAGAGCTGCAACTGGTGGTACCGCGGATAGCGCGCAAGACAATATTTCAATGTCCCATCACTTTCTTTTGCAGGACTCTGCAAAAGTGGATCCAGTTTCATTGACAAATGCCGCTCATAATGCCCTGAGGCGGAGAAGCATGATAATGCCTTTGACGCCCCCGACTCGCTGATCAATTATCCAGCTGTCGGATCTTGTCATTGTGATGTGGAATAAACGCGGCGCACGCTCACTTTTGGGTGCCGTGTATTTTTTATGGTCTGGCAGCAGCCTAGAGTTTGAGCTCCCATCTTGGTAGGCGCTGCTCTTCGGGTAAACGGCGCTTGACAACATCATCCAGCAAGTGGGTGCGCTTTGTGGACTTGCTGAAAAATGTCCCTAGTCCCTCCGCTGTTTTAAAAAAACACGCGAGACTCGGGCATGCACTTTGCTGAATGCAACAGCACCAGGTTCAGCTTGTGTGCATAACAGTGGGTAAACATGGCCTCGGGTACCTTCTCTTTAATTTTAGCCTGCACCCCATTAAGCTCTGATGCCATTACAGCCGCCCCATCATAAGTCTGAGCTACAAGCTTGTCGACACAGTGATATTTCTCCAACACTCCCAGGACATACTCAGCTATGGCAGGAGCGCGTCTGTCCGCACTCACGTCATCGAAGCCCAAAAACGCTTCCTTCACCTCACAGTCTGCTTCAGTTTTAGCCACATAGCGCAAAATGACAGAGATCTGAGCTTTGTTTGTGACATCAGTGGTCTCGTCTACTTCTACAGTAACAAATGGGGCTGCACTTATATCCTTTTTAATGTCATTTATAATGACTAATGACATCAGCGACCACTTCGATTAAGTCACTCTGTATTCTGTTTGACACGCCAGAAAATACAGTGGATGTCTCCAAATGTCTAGCTAGCCTGTCATCTTTCTCAGCAAAAGCATGCAGGAGCTCAGCATAGTTGCCACGATTAGCAGAGCCTGTACTTTCATCATTTCCACGAAATGCCAGCTGCTGTTTGGCCAGGAAGCAGGTGGCATTGATGAGATCTTTCAAAATCTCTCGGTTCTCCTTTACCTTAGCATTGAGGATGCTGGTGTTCATCCAAAGCCAAGTCGATCCTGGAGATCCCAAAAGTTGAGTGAATGTGAGTGGTAGACCACTCATGTTTGCTGAGGCTTCTATGCAAATTCTTCATGTCACAATATCCCATCTGAGTCCAGACATCGTCACAGGTTGAGAAAAGAAGGCAGGGAAAGCAGAAAAGGCGGTTCCTCGCTGGACATCCACACAGCCAGTCTTTTCGTGTGTACCACTCCGTTTAAAAAGAGTGGGTAATCTTCTGTCCCGTAGTGTGAAGCAAACCTTTCAGCTCCGGTGTTGGTCTTCCTTTATTTATTACCCCCTGCTTCGATTGAAAATCCAGTTTAGAAAATTGTTTTAACTTGGATATATAATCCTCCATTCTGAAATCCGGGCCGGGCGAGAGGGAAAAAAAATTATCGCTGCACTTGACTCACTAATTGACAGACAGTAAGATGCTAGCTCGCTGTCACTTACTCTGCAGCTGCGCAGTAGCATAAGAATCTCTGGGCTCACGAGTGCCCCCTACCATGAGGCAAGAGAACTGCCTGCCTCACCTAGTGCCTCTTCACTGCCGTTGTAAGATCGCTGAGCACACGAAACAGGTTACACACACATATATACACCAGCTAAACTATGGAAAGTCAGGGGGGCTCATATTAAAAGTGTTTGAAACATTTAATTGGCGACATACAGAGAGACAGTCACATGCTTTCATTGCATGGCAGAGCACAGTTTGTGAGGGACTGCGCAATCCAAAGTGATGCTCAGCTTGCTGCTGCCTCACCACTGTCGTCTCTTCCCCGTATCTGAAACGGAAATGCAAAAAATCTGCGATTTTTAATAAAAAATTATCAAAATTGTTTAAGTTAAATGGAAAAGACGTTCATAGCAAACCATTTGATAAATATAACCATTTAATTTATTTGTTTATTATATATTTAATTTATTATGACAGGATGACAGGTGAGGCACTGCCTCCCCTGCCTCTCCTGACCGCACGTCACTGGTGGAATGACAAGAGTTTAGACATTGTGGATAATAAAGGTTTGTGTTTGTACAAATGGTTGGGAACCACTGATCTAACATCACCCGACCTTACCATGGCCCAACCAATAAAATATGTTTGTGAAAAGATTTTAAGTGAGAAATAGTCAACGCAGTAATAGAATCTGGATCCAGGTTTGATTAGCACTGCCTAGTTTGCGTTGAGCTAGATGGACTCATTGAGAATGACCTGTCAGTCACAAGGTAGCCACGCCCTAAAGTATACCCTGCTTTATGGTCTATTTTACTCTAAATGGGACCATCATTTACTAAAAGAACGTCACGCTGTAATAATATCGTTTAATGCCCCTCCACTTTATTCCATTTTAGTCAGTTACTTACTGTGTACTGTTTATTGTGTATATATTAGAATTATGCATTTCCCAGTAGTAGAGAATAGGTTAGTTTCCAGTGCATTTCAGACCCAAAGCTTGTAAATATTGAGAGACGGACAGACTATCCTTTTAACAAAAAATGTGCTGTGGACTGTAAGTCCAAGTTAATATCTTTATTTATTAAACTTTTTTTTTTTACACTGAATCATGGACTTGTATAAAGAATTAAACCTAAAATCTTGATTTCAATTATAATTACAGAACTCGGCCTGTATGTCTGTGTGCTATGGAATTGTTCACATTTTCACCTGATCATCTGTATCTCCAGAGTCAGCCAGAAAAGCAATGACTGACCTTGATGCTGATTATTTTAATTTGAATATTCTGCTTTTATTGGTGGTGCTATTTATGGCGTATTTATAAGCTATTTGAACACCAGGTTCAGGCTTCAGCGAGTGTGCAGGGAAGGTTGAGCACACGCAGAGTGGAGAGGATGACAGTCAGGGATATTAGCTATAGAGACCAAAACAGTTTCTTGTACCAAGCTGTGATCATTTCTGTTGTGAAGTTGCCATTTTAATATGGGGCCTTGTGAAGATTGACCCACTTCTGAGGCCAGCCTCAAGTGGCCGTTGGAGGAGCTGCAGTTTTGGCTTAATTTGACAACCACTCTTTGGTCACACCCATCCACTTACATAATGATGGACGACATGACAGCTCTCCAAAAGTGAAGCCAAAACATTCCTATCATCACCTATTTTTTATTTTTTAATAAATTTGGTCTTAATTAATTATTTGAAGCTTTAAAAAAAGGGGTTTTACGTAATAATTGGCAGACGAGCCCTGCTTGTGATTTAGTCAGCCAGCTGTATGGGCGGGACTTCAATACTGTGGTGCTGACCATGATCACTACTGCGCAGACTCAGACTCCTAGTGGTGAAAGACTGCAGCGGCCATCTTTTATATGTCCATAGTCACACCACATTTCAACATCTAAAATGTAAAGGTATCCACCGAATTTACTCATAAAGTGAAAGCTCATTAGATGTCTAGACTACATCCAACTGTTGTTTCAACAGCGTTCTAACAAGGTTATTTCATTTCTGTCATATATTCCTTTAAATCAGGGTCAGACCTATTCAATGATATGTAATTTTAATCGAGGGCTACGGTTTCCCTGGGAGACGTGACTGAACTGATGACATTATCACTGTTGTGACGGCCTGTGACATCATACTGATGTGACAAAACTGTGACATCATCACTGATGTCATTGGTTCAGATCCGAAGATGGAATGAGCTGTGCAAGGTTAAAAATTCACGTAATGTGTGCTACGTTTATCCTTAATTTTACTCATCCCATCTTCGTTACCAATGAACTGTGTAAAGTTAAAAATGGACGTAGTGTCTGTGTCACTATATTGGCAGTCGTGACTCTGTCGGCTAGCTGCCGATCCAAATATGGGCAAAGGCATGGAGCATGGATGGAGCAGAGGCCGGCATCCCAAAATACACACATCCTGTATTGTTGAGACACGTTTCACCACCCCATATTTTCCAATGTGTGTATATAGATGAATTTAAATATATATATAATCTGTATGTATATATGTATACCGATGAGCCATAACATTGTGAGAACTGACAGGCGAAGTGAACAACACGGGTCATCTGGTGAACACTTTGTCCCCAAAGTTGATGTGTGTGGGGACAGATTGGTACCTTTCAGTAGAATGCATGGTTACGTCCTAAATAATAAGAATAGCCCATTATCTCGGACCATTAAGCACAACAGTAAATGTCGCTGCCCTCTGGTGGCTAGGAGCCTCATCAACCAGATACATTTGCCTTTTCGACAACAACGCTAAAATAAATAAAAATAAATCCTGCACGCATAATTTCCGATGTTCAAGGACTCAGTATACCCTGTCCTACAAACATAATGCCGTTACATCAGAAAAAAATCTGTGGATTGACTGCACCCACTGAGATGAAAATCCCCAAACGTACCACATTCACAGCAATAGTAAGCACCATATCACAACACTCTCAGTTCTTTCCAATCAATCCATACAATTTACTGACTTTGTGTCTTAATTGACCTATAAGTGTGTTTCTAAATAATTATGGAGTTTTATAAGGCTGTGTAAAGTCTGCTAATGCCACACAGAAACACAATAATAGCCTCAGGTGGCTAATAGAGCAAACTGTCAGGAGGTGTAAATGGGCTTTTTGGATTGTTATTATTTTCTGTGTACATTCTGTTCTTCCATAAGCTACCCTCGTGATGATAATGTCCAAACAGCAGCTAAATGACGAATGTACACAGTGAAGTCAATTGCACATTCGAGTAATAATGTAACATTTGTGAATCACAGTAACACATCACAATAGAATTACCTGAAAGTGCCACTCCAGCAATTTAATTTTGCAAATCGATGCCGCAGAGGTTGAGATATCCTTAGTTTAAGTCCCTAGAATGGGTCAAGCTGGATCCTTTTTTGTCAGACTCTCTGTACCAGGTAAATACCCATGCCCTTCAATATTCATGCCCCAAATTGTATTTTGTAGTCTATGAGCCCAAACCAGCATATTCCTGATGGGTGTATAAAGTGCAGGGCACAAGCATTTACACACTGTAATGCAAAGTTATTTTAACTCAAAAAAGTAAGTAACACAAACACTCAGTCAAAAACAGATTCTTGATGAAGCAACTTTTACTAGTGATTTTAAGTGGAACTTAGTTTAGTAAGTTACAGAAACATTCCTGGTTGGAGCTATTGGCAGAAGGGGTTAGCATAAATATAGGAATTGTTGTGATTTGGCACATTAGAATGAGCCGTCCATATCTACAGATTCCATGGTTCACCTGTCATGGAGTTCGTCATTTTGAACTGCCATTTGTCTACAGTAGCCCAGAAGGGACAAAGCAAAGGTGAAACAACAGAGCCGCGAGCTGCAACCAAACTAACTAGATGCTACCAAATCCTACACACTGGACTTTTAATGTTGCGGAAAGGCTGTGGTTTTGGTTAAATGTTAATATGTTGTGATTGGCTGTGGACTTTTTCTGCATTAAACCAGATCACAATCTTTCTATCACAACCTTAACCAGGTGCTGTGAGTGCCTTAACCATTTAAAGTTTAGTTTACCATGGTCTGGGTGAATACTTGATTTTGATTGGCTGCCGGGTGTCCATTAATTCCTGATATAGTACACCCACTAAGTAGTTGATTACTAGTACTACTTACTGTATGTAGAGACAATGACCTGACTGGACTGCTAGCTAGTCTTGTTAAACTTATTGTCAATTATATTTATTGTTTGTTAACTGTATGCAGGTTTATTGACTTTGAATCTTGCTAGCATAATGTTAGCTGAGCCAAAGCACTGTAGGTGGAGGCAACTATAGAAACATCTCCAATTGCCAAATCGTATCTGATAATGATCCTATTTTTGCTTTGGCAACTGACCAGTCTGCAAGTCAGCCAGTTCGAACTTTGTTCATTAATTCCTGACAATGGCCACTTTGTCTGGCATTATCCCTTACATAAAATTGTAGGCAGTACAAGTGGATATTATATAGCAAGACTGGATATTTTGGCAGAAAGTGTGAGTGTTTTTGTTGTTTTCATGCTTTTAGTGTCAGTGAGGTGTTTTTGGTGGGTTTTGGTTTTGTCTGTTTGCTTGTAACCTTCCCCCCTCACCTTCTCTCTTTCTTTCTGCTCACCTGCCTGTCATCTCCAATCAAGCACACTTGTCTGCTATCAAGACTTCACCAGCCAGTTTGTCTACCAGCTTGTTTGCCTGTTTGACTGCCAGAGTTGCTTACCTTGGTTTTCTCTCCCAGTAACACCTTTCTGCCAGTTCTCCACACTAGTTTGCCAAGCCAGCCGTCAGGTCTCATTCCCCGGCTTCCCTGCCCCTGCTGCAAGCCTTGACCTTACTAACAGAGTAGATCTCGCTCCTGCAATCACAGACTTTTTACACTTTACTGTCGGTCTATGCCTAGCAGCAATGCTAAAAGCCTTCACTCACCTCACCACCCAACTGCACTGGATGTCGTCTGCTAACTCAAACAAAAAACCTCAACTTGAAGGCCAGATCTCCAGCCTCATTGACTCTCCTTCCTTTGCTTGTCATTGCAGAGCTGGTGTTGTGAATGGTCTGATCAATCCACAAGAAAGATCCTTGTCCAAGGCTTGGTGCTAAACCCATGATACGGAACTGTTCCGCACCTGCTGCCTCAGAGCCCTGGATTTGGAAACAGGTTCAAAGTGTTGGAAGCTGAAACAACACCCATTCACCGGCAACCAGGAAGCCTTTATCCAGTCCAACAGAGCCGAAGCCACCTTCAAGATCGAGTGGAACCCCTCAGCCTGCAGCTTCCCATCCTTGTCTCCTCCTCCAGGGCAAACAAGTTCCCCAATTTGCTTCTTTCCTGGGTGCAATTGTCTGTGAAGTAGCCAAACATAGCTGTGTTTAACTATCAGGTAGCCAGGACAATTCCCAGATGTCCACCAAGAAGAAACTGTAGGGCAATAAACTTCTGATGTAATTGCATATGTTCAGTGAATTAAAATGCTTTAATTACATTTACAAACCAGCTGTTCCGTATTTTTAAAACAATGGTTTCCTAGTCACTGTCATTTATGACTAGAGGTGGGGAAAATACATTCTCTTAGCACAAAATGAGAAAAGTATAAAACCTAGTGTGTGTGAAAAACAATGTTTTCAACAGTTCTTACAGTACAGTGCACTATATTGTAGCCTTACCACAAAGTAACAGCCTGAAAAATGCCCTTCCTGAACTCCCATTGTGGATCCAATTTCACTGCAGAGTATGGCAATACCCTTAAAGAAAAAAAACTGGCATGAAAATACAACACACATACACACATACACACATCACACACAAGGGTATTGCATGGTGAACTCTCATGGGAAGGGAGGCAGTTCCACCTCAGGGAGCTGTGAAGGCCGACGCTCTGCAGACTCGACTGAAGCGGAGCGACGGAGGCCGGGTGCATACAGATGACTGGGTGCTTGTATAGGTGAACGCTGGAGAGAGTACAGTATGTATGTTGGGCTAAAGGGCAGAACATGCTACTGGAGGACCTCGGAAACAGATGGTGTGTTCAGAGGAGACTGTGAGCAGGAGTGAGGAAGGGGACTGCAGGCTGCAGAGAACGATTGTGAGACACATAAAACAGCTGCGAGATTGATGAGACGTTATCAAAAATCTGCGTTTAGCTGAAATGTAGAGGTTAGGTTTTTACACATGCTGGGCTGTAATCGATGTCCAATAGCAGGATCCACTCAAACATGTTTGTTTACCCTGTGAAACAATCTCTGATACTCCAAAATCCATTCTCTGCAGAATAACATGTTTAGTGAAAATATGATTCAAAAGGAGAACCTGTAATATCACAATTAGAATCAATAGAGAGATTGTGGCATGACTGTTACCTATTGACTGCTGTTACAAAATATATTTAGTATATATAGTAAATGTATTTTCGTGACATCCATTAACTACAGCTGCATAAATCCAAAAGCTACTGCACACATGTGAATAATAATCAATAATGACCACAATAGTCCCCTCAGTAGCAACAACAATCGTAATAATGATCACAGTCATAATCTGAGTCTGATAAGTTCTGCATGAAGTGATCCATACTTTACCCAATACGATATATCTAATTGAATGTTCATTGAACAAAAATTAACCATGCGAGGCAGCTGGACTCTAGAGATCACAAAATCACACAAGAAACCATCCTGCCAGGCTTTAATCTGTGCTTTTGTGGCCAAACTACAGTGGTGCCGTGGTCAGCATCCTTTGAGGAATTGTTCTCAGCTACAGCGGTGGGCACTAGGTGTGACGCAGTGAGAAGAGCAAAGAACGGCACTGAGGGCTTGGACTCCCCTATTCACAGAATGGACTTCCAGAAAGCTTCAGGTTTCTCCAGGTGCTCTCTGGGAAAGTTGAGATGGGCTGCTTTGTTCTCTTTTGAGAGCCAAGGCTCCTTCCTAGCACCCCGCCCATTAAAGCCATGTTGATGTATGTATGTTTTCTTTTTATTGTGGAAACTTGCACACGTGTTCAAGATGCAGCAGGAGAGGTTTGAAAATGGTTTTAGTTTTACACTTTTGAAAAGTAATAACACTTTACTGTAGTTTTCATCAATTACATTTTAATCTTGTTTTAAGGCATTTGTAGTTGTATATCTTCTTTCTCCTCTGAGTGAGAGTTTGACTACGTCATATGGTTCGTTGATCTGAGTAAAGTTTGCCTGTGACAGACAGATGGTTCATCCAATCACCTGCCAAGTATCCTTTAAAAGTCCTCGCCCTTTTCCTAAACAGTTCCCAACAATGTCTATCCAAACGGTTCTGTGTAACAAACCATCAGGCGCAGTCAAGTTAAACAAGAATCTGAAGGCTTTTGTTTTTGTTCCCATGCTCATTGCATTAATTTGAAAGGCAGTGCATGATGAGTCATCCTGGACCTTGCATTAAAGCACCCTACCTGTATATGCTGTTAGTCATATCACTGGCTGTCTGACAAGTCAATTTCCTCTGTAGTGATCTGCATATTTTTCAAGACGATGACAAAAGAGGTTTCATTTATCTCAAAATTGTTTGTTACACTGAACTTACCTCAAGGCTAAAAACATCTTGGTCTGATACCAGGGTCTGCAAATATTTGACAATGGTGCACAAAGTCTTAGGAATAAAGTTTCCCCCGCAGGGTGAACAATAGGTTTTAAACAGTAATTTGTTAATTGCTGTTGAGTTAGAAGAAACTAAATTATCCCCAGGGTTAATTTAATTAGTGCTTGGCCTGAGGAGAAGAAAGGAGAAGAGGCAGACACATTATCCTTTTAAAGTGCTTCAGTGCTTTGGCATCAGTGTAGTCGTCTTCTGTGTAGCAACAGTTCATCAGGTAGCGTTCACCAGCACGACCTGTCAGCCTGTGAAGGAATATAAGGGCCATGGAGATATGTTTTCACACCCATACACCAAGGTGGGAAAGTGAGAGCGAAACTAAAAATATCAGAGAACAAAATAAAAAATTAATTAAATAAATCTGATGTAATGCAGTAATTAATTATTAATGATAAAACTTTCAAAAGTACTAAAGTTTTAAGTTTGGAAGTCATAAGAAAACAGTGAAGCGGAACCATACCGCTCTGTAGTTGCTTCTGTCCGCTATTACACCAAACTCCATTCATTCAAAAATCTGGCCATTCTGTTGCTATTAGTTTACCTTGCTTTATCTATCACACACATACACTCCTCAGATTCAGCAAGTCTATACTTGGATTAAGTCTCTTTCAACTCTTGACTGTCTTACCTACTGCCTGGGAGACGGATGGTTCCCATAGAAAAGCCTAGGGAAGCACAGATGCAGAAGACTCTTTAGTTGAGTGAGTTTATATCTGGCCTTATATAATCTTTTAATAAATACTTGTGTATATACATGGTGTCCTGATTTAAGAGTGAATGATTTAGAACTCTAAATCCTTCAAGTTATGCTACTGATTTGGTGATTAATTAGTTATTCATTATTAATCAGAGTTCCAAATGAATAGCTAAGTGTATTTCATGAGATTGAATCAGTCAATTATTGACTATCGTTTTCCTTTTGTAGGAAGAACTTTAAAATATTAAGTTATTATTTATTATCTTTAATCATTGATAGCCAAAATTAATTGATAGCACTTTTCACAGTCTTTGTGGTCTGAATATTTTTTGTCAAAGTTTTCTGTCACAGGACTAACACTTATACCAGGGGTCAGCAACGTTTGGGCTTGTAACTAACCCTCACCACTGCTAGTCCACCTAGAGAGACTCAAGACTAGCAGCTATTGGGGTTCTGCAAAATATAAAGGGAAAAGTCAGGTCAGAATGTAACATGTGACACAGTTGACAAAATGTTAAAACTTTTTTGTCTTACTTGGTGTATAATCGCTACACATTTCTACAGTTAGAGAATGTAAGAATCACTTTAGGTCTACAACAATGTTACATGAAAATGTCAAAGCCACAGGGAGCCACTGCATAGCCACATGAGGCTCCAGAGCCACAGGTTGCTTGGCCCTGGCTTATACCAATAGGTTAGAATCAGCTTGTAATATCTGCCAACCAATTATTTATTTTTCCTGTAACGGTCAAACATAAAACCCAGGTTGACAAAAACCAATATGTCCTCTTTAAGGTGCACACAAAAGAAAAGTGTATAAGAAAATCACAGATAATCAGAGAGCGAAGCCTTGACACACAGACAATACAAAGGTTTCAGTAGAATAGCAGCAGCAGATCTGTCTGCTACTGCTATATCAAATAACCTATTAATCTATTAACCTATACTGGCAGTTTCTCAATAGACATGTTCCCAGAGATCCAAGCAGCAGAGCACACCCACCACTCTGACCTCAGAGTATATGTTACAGCCTATGCTATGGCTGTAGAAAGTGTTGGTGTCAGTGTATTTGTAAGCTGCAGTGTCCAAGTTAGCAGAGGTTAAGTGTCCAGATGCACACTGCACTCCACTACCCATCCACTGCACAGCGGGGCCACTAAACACTCAATATGTGGACTGCACTGTAATAACGACCCCACGCTGAGGGCCCAGTGTGTGTGTGTGTGTGTGTGGTTGTGTCCATGAGTGAGTTGCATGTCAATGGATGCCTGGAGATGGATGGAGGTGTATTGGGGTGACTGTGTGAGTTGTTTTAACTCCCCAACCCTTGCATGCATTAAGCATTCGCTCCGCTCAACACACTCTGAACCTCATCATCAAAGGAGAGCTGGCTCCTGTCATTGCATAAGTTCTTATTGATCCTGGGTTAAGAGGGATAAACACATTGATTCATGTCATGTACTGCGAGTAAGCTTGATTTGTGCTCAGCTTGTATTACCCCTGACCTGAACATACAGCATCATTTTGGCCCATACAGATGAAGTTAGACACTAAAGACAATGACTGAAACTCATACACTGAGGTGGCAGGGAACTGAACCACCACTATAAATCTTCCGTCCATATATTAGCAACTATGGTTTCTAAATGAATTTAAAGATCCCCAACAGACATGTATTAACATATTTTATATATGTATATCCTAAAATAGGTTGTAGTGTTTTTACTACCTTTTTAGAATGGAGCGTTATCTACAGACATTGTGGGTCACCTTCCATGGAGTCCGCCATGTTGGACCGCCATTGTTTCTTACAGTAGCCCAGAATGGACAAACCAAACACGTTTCTAGAAAAGCTAATTTGCGCATTTTGTGCGGCCACTGTAGTTTCTCCTTTGCACTTGAAAGGTGAGGGTGAAGCGAGGGAGTTGCAATCTGCAACTTCACCACTACAGGCCACTAAATCCTACAGACTGGTACTTTAAATGGTCCCATATTTTGTTTGTATCAGGTTTCACTAGTTAACGAACACTTCAGGTAACCTAGAAAAAAAATCTAACTATAACAATTAATTTTTCTCCTCAGTATTGTGTTAAACTGACTCCAAAACTGGAAAGATGTAGAGTCACTGAACTCCTCATCGGAATGTGACGGATGGTCGAAAGTGGTTGGCTGGCCATACATTTTTTCTTTCACATTAGCTATTATAAAAAGTATACAGTATTAATTTAAATGAACAGTACCTTATCAGAACAAGTTTGCAATACATGGTGCAACGTTTTAAGGCTTTTAAGGAGAAAGTGAAATTTGCAAAGTTGAGATTTTTTGGTATACAAAGAATAAAATCGTTGTATAAGGGAGGCATGGCCCCCCTGGTGGCGGCCCTGTGTATTTTTACTAAAGCTCAAACAGACTGTGGGTCAGGTGTGTGCACATTTGGATAAAAATATATATAATAAATATGTATGGACTGAAGATTTTGCCCTTTTGCCTGACAGCTTTTTCACAGACATTTTCACTGTAACTAGGTCGGTGTGTTCCCAGATCTCAGCAATTGCTAGAGTGAATACGATGTCATCATAATTGCTACAAATAAAGAACAAAACTGTAAGATCAGAAGTGTAACAAACTGGAATGACCCTTTAAAGACAAAGCTCAGAAATGGACTGCAGCCCATCATCTATCAGATCCAGTCAGTCTGACCCATTCTCTCTCTGGCTCAGCTGCTTATTAAATGGAAAGAAAAGAACAATATGTGACAGTATGTGAGGTGTGAAAGCTGCTCCTGTCACACTGACATACACCAACTCCTGTGACCCACAGGGACCCACAGTAGCAGCTTGTCACAATTGTATTATGCTCTTTTATCCCAGATTAGACCTTCAGTGTTGTGAGGTGATAAACAGGTAATCTGCTTGCACTCTTTAATCAGGCAAAATGTGGGGTATTAGGGTAGATGTGCCTCAGTTCTGCACTGGTCAGTGTCACCTTGTGTTGTGTGAATGCTGTGAAAAGAACAATCGAGAGCAAAATGGTGGTGTGACATGGTTGATTGAGGTCATCTCTACATGGAAAAATCTTTCCTCACCTCGCATTAGTCTCATAGCGTCAGCAACGTTGTCCTGTGAATGATCATTTTAAGCCACCAAGTGTGGTCTACAATCACCAAATGGTGAGTGGGTGGAGTTCTCAAATGTGTTCACAGAAACCCACCTCCCCCTGCAGAGCTGCCCTCGAGGAGAACTTATTTATGGAACACACACTTTCTCCTCCACACGTCGCAATATGCAGCTCTCTCCGTGAGGCAGCAAGGTGCTTATCTAATTCTGCCGTCCTCTGGTGAAGTTCATGTGACAACAGCAGCAGCTCCGACAGCCTGTTGGAAATCACAGACGCTTTTACACCATCCAAACTGACTCGCATCTGGAACAACCCTTATTTTCCTATTTTCTTATATGGGTATTTAGTAGTGTTGTTGATTGATTCAGGTTCAAATCTAAACATTTAGTGCAAAGTATTTGAATTCTACATATTTTGCTATGAAATTGCATAAAAGCCGCCCTCTGCTGGTTGAAACCCAGCTATTGCAAATTAAATTTAGCTGTTGGCTGATATGGAGGCAGGCAACGTAACCAACCCCATGTCCTATAAAACCAGCATCTCCACTGGGGCCTACTACATAGCTGTACCTGACACCATAGAGTTAGCCTCTCTGAGCCGCTGGCTTAGCTAACGTTACAACACAGGAACCACACATAAACCTTTACAAATGGCTGTGAATGTGCATCTAGTGACTGTCCAAGCTCCAGAGGATTCCTGTGTTTCCAGAGCAGGCATGAAGAGTCTGACAGCAGCTGCTCATGGCTGGTAAGCTCTATAGTGCAACCTTGCTGTATGGGAATGAAACTAGTTGGCCACAGGGGGCCACCTACATGGAATATTTCAATATTTCTCAAATGTACCCCTAGGGGTAGTTTAGTCTTCGACATTAACAATGTAGAAAAATGTTAGTTTAAATAGTCATGCATAACTACAATAAAATAATTATACAATAAGTTCAGTAAAAAAAAAAAGAATCTAAGTTTGTTAAACCACATTCGATATCGAGTATTCCTATTTTCAATGTAATCAACTGCAGTAAAACCTCTGGAAAAGAGTTTGACCACTGCAGTTGCCTCCCTGCCAGCCAGAAAGACACTAATCATCAGTGAAGCTCAAGCTCATTAAAAATTATAAGAATTTAGATAAAAACTAAGTGCAAATGGTCAAAAAGATGCAGTTCAATGCAACTTCCGTGCCATCTAAGTGTTACTGTATGATTATTACACATGAAATTGGTATGTCATGAATTTAGTGCCGGATTCTAAACATTTGAGAAAAAAAAAGTGTTTTTCTTGAATCAGACACTGACAGTGCAGCACTGTCTTTTACCTCTTTATGTAGGCCTTCTCCCCCCAAAATATATAAAATAATATCAGAATCTGATTAAATACTCAGATACAATACAGAAATCACTCCTGGAAGTTCTGGAACCAAAAACATCTTCAAGACTAAAAATGCCAGCCTACAACTCATAGAGTACACTTTCACTTCACTGGGTTTAAAATCGGACAAATCTGTAGCTTACACATTGCACATGAAATGGCCCAGATAGCTGCACACCCATTAAACACTTTTGGAAAGAAATCACTGAGTTAATGTTACTCTTCCTGTGCTATTACATCCCATCACCCACCCCCTACTCACTCTGGACACGTATCAACAATCAGCTAGAACAAAAAAAACAGTAAATTACTCCCATGGCATCCTAATGAACTGAAATCAAGGAACACTACACATATTAAAAAAAACAACTTAATTATAGGTTACATCTCTAGAAATGAATCCGCCTCTTCCTTTCCAATAGACGTCTTATTTTTCTTTCCTGACTACTTACTGTAGTCCTATTTGTATTATGATTATTATTAGTAGCAGTAGTAGCCATATTGGTATTGATATTACTATTATTAAAGCATTGATGTATTTCCGTTCATATAATTACAAAGATAAAAGGTGTGTGTGGGTGCATCATTGCTATGACTACCAGTCATTGTTGGAATGCACCCACACACATCTCAGTCAATACATCCATACACATGCACACATCCCCACAAATACACACGCAAATACAGCTAAACACCTCAAAATACCTAATATATTCTTGTTTACTTTTTGTGTCTGTTTTATTTTCATACCATGATAGTGTTGATGGTGGACAGTAGTGATTATTATTATTACTAGTGCAGTGCCCGTAGGAAGTATGTATTGCTATAGAAAAGTGTGAGGTTAAGTAGCTTTTTCATGGATGGCCAAATGAGGTTGTGTTTGAA
>NW_023339651.1:18805123-18815359 GCF_004916995.1 Morone saxatilis
TGAAGGGTGGACGTCAGGGACATTTAGTTTGTTGGAAATGTGTAGATTGATAACTGTTGTGTTCATATAATTTTGGCTTTTAGCAAGGGCCAATTTTCCACCCTCCTCTGGGGGCTGTGAAAGACTCAGATGCGGTGAGCGGGAAATGTCGCTCCATCCCTGCATCCTCCTCTGCGGACGGTAGTATCAGGGACGCATTATTTTTGAACCGCCTACAGTGTGGGAACGGGGATAAGCCGGGACCTGGCGCGGCAGCGGAGGCGGTTGTCGGGTCAGACAGCTCTGATAACTGCACAGTCTTCTCACCAACTTAATAAAGAGGAAATGTCCCACAAAGCAAACGTTCAGGACCAAACAACAGTAACCGTAGTAACTGAACTGTCTTGGCAAACTTAATATGAGGGAAAAAAAGTACACAGCTGCCTACCTCGTTGGAGAAGCGTCTGTCCTCCTGTCTGATTCCTCCCGCCTGTCCTACCGGGACTCTTCTGTTACATTCTGCCCGAAAAACAGCGTCTGCTCACCGGCCGAAAAACTCAGCCCTACGGGACCGAGACATTCAGTGTTTGGTGACAAAAATCAAAATCACTGCCCGACCGTTCAGCCCCTACGAAACGAGACATCAGTTTACTTTCACTTTCCAGGATGTTTTGCGGCTCTGCCAGTTATTGGCCTCTGCGTGCGCACGTGGCTATTGGTGGTATCGTTGCTAAATATCTTTTACTTTTGGTTTTATTCAACCAGTGTATAGTGTTGATGGTGACAGATATTATATATTACTATGCAGTGCCCTAGGGAAGTAATGTATTGCTATAAAGAAAGGTGGATTAAGTACTTCATGGAGCAAATGATGGTTTAATCGTGTACTCAGAATTTAGTTTCCGGTTATAAGGTGGTAGATTCGATAACTTTGGTTTCCTATAATTGGCGTTTAGCAAGGCCAATTTCGCCGACCTCGCTCGGTTAAGGACTCAGATCGAGTGTTCGGTGACGGAAGGAAGATAGATGCTCCGCTATACGTAACCCTTGGGAGTATAGCAGGGACGCATATTTTGAACCGTACAGGGTGGGAAGGAACCGATGGCGACGGGATGGCGTCGGTTTCACATACTATAACTTGCACAGTCCACGTGAGGGTTAATAAAGAAAGATTTTTCCACAAAGCAGTTACAGCGGCAGAACAACGGAGGAACGTAGTAACTTAACTGTCTCTTTAATACGTTGTATTATAGGGGAAAAAAAGTACACAGCGGTACTACGGTGAGAAGCTATCTTCGCTCTCCTGCTGAGCTACCGATCTCTTGTGTACATTTCTGCGCGGGATAAAACAGCGTCTTTCACCGGGGAAAAACTCAGCCGAGCGACCGAGCATTCAGTTTGGTAGGCTCAAAAATCAGACAAATCACTCGACGGAGCCTACGAACCAGACATCATACTTCACTCCAAATTGGCTCGCAGTGATTGGCTCTTGGGTGCGCACGTTGCATGGGCTACTTGGCAATGCTAGCGGAATCTCTAAATAATTAAAATAATTATTAACGGTTGTTGTGCCAGAACAAAACCTAAACCACCAGCGCCATTGAACCTCAGGCGTCTGATCCTGATCGTGCAGAGATATTTGAGCCACACACAGACACCACAAAGAAGCCACAGACACACACACACCAACAACACACATCACAAGACAGACAAGATTTCTTGCTTATAAAGATATTATATTATAACGTATTTTATATTTTCAAAACAAAAAATGGAAAACCACTTGTTTCCCAAGTTTTGGGACTGCAAAGTACACTGAACCCCCCTCCTCAGGGTCTGGGATCAGTTTAGAAAGGGATCAAGCCCACAATGAGCCAGCTTCTTCCTATAAGGGTCTCAAAGCTAGATCGCTGCTCACAATAAACAAAAAACAATGTTGGAAACATGGCAGTAATGGTGTGGGGATGATATTCATGCTAATGATTACAAAAACAACCCTGCAGGCCCAGATCCTACTTTACTGCTGCCAGCACTCTTCCTGACAGTATTATTTTGTTAGTAGTTGTCATGGTTAGTAGTTTGAGCATTAGTGTTAATATTTTTGGTATTGGTAAAATAAGCATTAGTGTATATTTATATGTTTCCATACTTTCTCTTGACAACAAGTTACATTCCCTTATTCTTTAACTAAACTTTTGCAATTGTCCTGTTGTTTCTGTTTTGTCGTTGTTAATGCTCTTAGATCTTACTGTACTCTGAACTGTACACAAGTTTAACTGGATACCATATGCATTGCAGTAATTGTGTCTTTTAATTAAAACTCAAAGAAATGTGGTATTGCAAACAATAGCTAATATGATCAAAATAAGAGCTACAGTGTGAAATGCAGAGGAATGTGATGTGCACCTAATATCAAAGTTTAAGCCTGACTGTAGGCCGATTTCCTGTCTTTTGGTCTTTTTTGGTGCTTCTCATGTTTTTTCTGAACTTAGTCTTTATGGGGTAGGGGCTCTGTGTGTAAAGTGACCCCCAAACGTTTACCATTGGAACAGTTGCAATTAAAATCATTTCCTCTGCTGGTTCTTAGCACTTACTCATGAAACCTCAGACCTTTGCAGCGCTGCGCGAGATCCATTTGAAAGGATGCCATTTTTATACTGTGACATTTTCTCTTCACTCAACATCACTAAACGTCATTAGAACTGCTTAATTGAGTATCTTTATGCAATTTAAAATTTTCAAACTTAAAGCATCAAAAGCAGCAATAAAACCAAACTATTTTGGTTCTCTGTATATTTGTATGAATAGTTTGTAGTGCGGCAACTTGAAAACAAATACCAAAGGTTGTATATACAACATATTCCTAATTTTATTTTATTGAGGAATTTTGTCAAATGGTTAAAGGGGCTGTTTTTAGCCAAAACTGGAGCTCACTGTCTACATTCATGTACTACAATCCCCCTTTTTTATTCTGCCTGTGTATTCCTGGGTTAAAAGTTATCTTCCCTCTTCATCGAATGGAATGTACAAATAGAAAACAACCTATTTACTGTGGTAATAAATTGTTCCTTCCCATTTTTATTTTATTTTAGAAAAATAGACAGCTGTCCCTGAGGTCAGGAAAATTAATTATGCCCTCCTGCATTCAGTGCCACACCGTGTGTATTGCCATACAGTTCCCAGAATAATGCAACCTTTTTCATCTTATTCATCCACCAAGCAGTTAAACAGACCATAGATGTTGAATCTGGTACATGTGGAAAATATGCAGATATGTTTTTTGGTAAAGCAAATGAAGATCATCAAATTATCAAGCAAATTAAATCATCACCTCAGAGGGCGGCAGCAGAGGGTGCACTCAGCCAGCGGGCAACACGTCAAACTTATAGAAGCTAGCTAACTATTTCTTCAAATGCCACAGACACAGACGATCTGAAATTCAAACTGTTAGTTGTCGAATTTGCTGAACAAAGCTCAAGAGGAGCAGCACAGTTAGAGAGCATTTCCATTTGTGCTGATCAAGAGTTTTGTTCTAAGTAAATTAAATGTTTGTCCCAAATAGACGCCTGTCCCGAAAAAAGGCAGGGTGAGTTCAGTTATTGAAGTATATAAGCACCCGGGCTATTTTTTGAAGTTTTTTCAGTATTTATACTCTAAATTTAATCATTAGCATTGTCCATTTCAATGGATGGAGAATTGGAACTCAACAAACTACAGATAGTAAAACCAGATTGTAAAAAGAGACCTTTTTTCAACAAAAACAAGAGTTTAGTCATTTTCATGCTCAATTAACTCATATCAGTAAATCAGTGAGGCTTGAAAATACATTGCATTTACATTCTGTATCATTTAAAAGAAAATACAATTTAAAAATGAATTATTAACAGAAAACTGTCTATTCAAAATCTCCTGAGTCTGTGTACATCAATAAGATGCATTATAAGCTGATCATTAGAAAATCAAATCAGCACTATAAGAATACATAAAAACACAATTTCCCTATTTCCCCTGTGGGGACAGTGACTCTAACCCAATGGATGGATTACTTTGAAAAAACTATAAATCTTTCACATGATATTTTGTGTAAAGTATAATAACATCTCATGTCTCATGGGGGTCTGAACGGGTTAATGTAGCTGCCTGAGGCTTGACATTTGCAGCTTTGGCCAGTGCTTTTCTGTTTATGAAGCACTTGGTTTAGAACTGAAGTTACCTGCTACCCTATGTTGTAATATGTGTATTTTCTATTGTTAAGACTAAAATGGGACTTCTCTGAGAGATTAAAGGTATGAGGTTCACTGTAAATGGTATTCAGCATTTGCATCTTATATCTTGTAAAGGTTATTTTACATGATTTAATTGGACAGAACATGTTCAGCTCTTGTGCACCGGCACCACTGGTCACACACAGGTGAGCTTGTGCCATCAGTTATGTTATTGATATCTATACCTATCCCTCATTATTCCAAAGTTAAAGTGCTGCTTTGAAACTAGACTTTAATTTACTTGGCCCAATTAGCAACAAGCACCACAGCCTCTCTAACCTGCTGTTCTTCCAGAGACACACAGAATATTAACATCAGTTGTGGGTGGCAAAGGCTTGGGACAGAATGAACTACTTGAGAATTAGGAGGGACGAGCTGCAGGGTGCTCACAGTCCTTTGGCCCTCTGTCCTGTCCTTGTCACCAGAATTCAGCCTGCTGAGATGCGACAGGAGCTGTTCTCTTTGCTTCATCACCTTTTTAACAAGCAAACGTTTCAGAGCTCAAATACCCTGCAACCTCAAAAGATTTTAGGTATCATTTTCTCGCCTTCCCACCTCTGAGACCCCCTAATTACCCTCTTACCTCAGGAAAAGTAATCAGGAGGATTGTAGACAGAATCTGTGGGTTGACTCAGGCTCATAAAACTGTTTGTCTACTCATACAAACACACAGGCAGTCTGTTAACATCCAAACTAAGCATACAGTAGAGGAGCAGACCGTTTGAGTCGTACCTCTCAAACGGTCTTATCTTGAGCTGAAATCCAGACTGTCTTCTGGGAATTATGTTTGTCTGGTCAGTGTGGGCAGTATTCCCTACATTGTGCCAAAGACTGAGAAACAAAAAATTGAAGGAAAATGAGGATGCTTGTCAACCTATTGTGACGTCATGTTACAGTCTCTCCTAAACCAAATCAAATAGTTTTGTTGCCTAAACCTACAGTAACCGAACCTACACTGAACTGTGACCTCAGCAAGCTTGATTTGAAAGTGTAATGGGATGTTGCATATTTATTATTTCTAATTTACCCCCTAGAATGAGCACATGTTGAAAACATGACAATGCCTAGGCAAGGTAAATGTGACACTGCCACAGTGGATCGGCCTGTGTATTACACACCAAAATGCGGCTTGATCACTTTTTCTTTTTTGCCATTCCTTTCATTGACAAATGAATGGTGGGGCAGACACAAGTATCGGTTTGCATACGGATGGTGTTTCTACATCCATTTGTGGATAATTGTGGGAGTTGAAATTAATCTCGTGTCTGTGCGCTCATTTCTACAATGATTGAGATTTATAACACAGAATGTGGCGTATGTGCAGCTTTACAAATCGGATGAAAACAATTCATATGAATAATTATAATTATATCTTCTGTGCGTACAGAATGATGTCACACAGGCTCATTTTGGTACAGAAATGCAGCAATATCACTTGAGGTTGATAGTTGCTACACAGCATTTTCTGCTTCCATCTTGAACACAGACTCATTTTCTGATGTGCTCACATGAGATTTCCCTGTGATTTTACTCATTCACTGCTCACATAGCGACACTGGCACCTACTAGCAGTTTGTTGGTACTACTGTCTAACAATGGCACTGGTGATGAATTATTTTATACCCTAAATATGAACACTTTTCTTCCGCATATAAACACATTGGAAACACATAGAAAACATATGGAAAACTCTTTAAACTTATATTCTATCCATAAAACATTTCTGTTCAATAATCTACATATGATCTATTGCACCACATACACACAATTGTATCTGGCCCCAGGTTACAGATTACATTTGACACCACCACAATATAGTACTATAGAAAGATAGATAATTTTTAGGAGTAAAGGGCTGCAGAATCAGCTTAGTGTCAAGATTATATTACACTATACTTGAGCTGTCTTTAATTCTCACTACTTAATGAACTGGACGTATTTCTCTAAACACGGTTCTGTTTTTAGCCACCCAAATATTTTGTATTTCCAAAAAACCCCAACAACTTTCTATTACACTTTTTAACTGCTACAAATAGTGCGCCCACCTCATTCTCCACCCTACATCTTTGGGCCACTCTACATTGTTTGAGGTCAAAGTGAGTCCTAAATTCCATGATTTGTTAACTGATTATGCCAGGGAGGGAATGCCACTTAATGCAGGACCCTATTAAAAACTGCTTGGATTATTTTATTCCCCAATGAATCAGACTTTTGGAGGTCACAAAATGCTCGAAAACGTAACACAAAATTTGGCAATGGCAAAGATTTATGTATGCTATTGGTCATTGGGCATGGCCAGTTGGCTTGGCCATCTGTGTCCAACGGCATGTCCGTGGCTAACTGCTGAATTTTGATGTTTCACTATGAAACAGGAAGTTGTCATAGCTTTAGTGTACTTTGTGCAATCTCCACCAAACTTCACATGTCAGATAACTGTCCCTCCCTGAACACACATGCAAATATTCAGATATACTGTATATATACAACTAGTGACAACAGGAAGTAAGCCTTATTTGGCAATAATCATGTGATTTCCATGAAATTTGCACAGTGTGTTGTACGTTGGAGCATGATGCGACCGCAGTACACACTGACATGCGTGGAGTGTGAGGGCCCGTTCATCGCTTTAACCTGTATCTGACAACCAACTAAATCTGTATTTGTATCCATTCTCAGTATAGACGGGGCTTAAACCCAAAGTGGGTAGGCTTAACAAGAAGTTGTGATTAGGACCCAAGCAGTGATTACTTTTTTGGTGGCCGCAACATGCTTGATAAGTTATGAAACGTGGCACACGCCAGTGGTGGTGAAAGTGTACGTATTTTATGGGTCTTGCACATGGGTGTGGCAAAATCACTCAATAGCGCCTGCCTTAAGAGCAGCCCCAGCAGCACAGTTCATCAATATGTATGAATGATCAGTACATGAATCAGTATGCACGGGTATCATGTCCAGGCGTTAAAGAAATGCCTCCTGGACCCATATCCCAAACACAAGAGGGTGTCGGCCATTTTGAATTGAGTGGTCGTTTTTGGCAATTTGCACGCATTGTAATCCTAACTCCTCCTACGAATAAAAATCAGATCGGCTTCTAATTTAGTCAGAGCATTCTCAAGACATTCACAATTAAAAGTTTTTCTCAAAGGCATGTCCTTGGTGTGGCATCTAATTTTGCCATGCAATAAGAAGTTAGCATAACTTCAGTGTACTTTGTCCAATTGCCACCAAACTTTACATGTCTTGATATATCCACCCTGAACACATCTACAATATTCAATCATAGTCAAAGCGCCACCTACTGGAAACAGGAAGAAAGCCTTGTATAGCAATTATGATTTTATTTATGTGAAATTTGCAGTTTGATGTACGCTAGCACACGACAAGGCCGCAACAAACCCGGATGCACTTAGTGTAAGGGCCCTTTCATCTCTGCTTGCAGCTTTGATTTAATTTTGAAATTGACGTGTTGATCAGAAATTGCTGTATTTATCAGAAAACTGATACAGAACAGTCTTAGAATTGAGCTACGGAGCACAGTTTTTGACCACAAGAGTAAGATAACTATTTACAGAAAAAGTTTTTTAATAAAAGTTGCTATATTAAAAATATATTATCTGTACCGGTTGCTTGTTTCAGCTGAGTACTCGCTCTACCCTATTACTTGTAGTTGCTCAAGTAAAATTTGAACACAAACACAATAACTGTGGCTTGAAATAAAGGCTAAAGAATGGCACAGATGAGGTGAAGTCAGTAAAGAATAAAGTGTAATGATCTTTGAGCCACATTCCCTCAGCATGTTTCTGTGAGAAATATGGAGCACGGTGAAATATGATAATTTATCCAACCTCTGACCTCCTTCTTCCACTGGGCCTCTTACACTGTAATCAAAAGGTTGAAATAATACACACAGAAAACTATTGCCTTTTAATGTTGAAGCAGGGACTTCTATTTAAAATTCAAGTGGCAAAAAAACACACACATCCTATTAAACACAGATAAGAAATTACAATTATGTTTAATAGAAATGCATATTTTCATTTTAATTACTGACAAGTGATAAAATATTCACATCAAATGATGGAGCCATTTGTGCACAGATGAAACAATTCCCATTAGTGGCACTAAGCTGATAAGTATTGCCGGCAAGGTGGATATTTTTAAATTCCTCCGTCATTTGCTGATGGATAGAGGAGGTTTTATCAGATAATCTCTCTCCAACGGACACTCCGATTTGCATTGGACTGAGGTTTGAGTGTGGTAACTATCAAGAAGTGTTTAATTGAAGGGCTCAGTTTTAACTTAGTCAAAAGAATTTGTTTTCATTCATCCTCCGAGATCGCCTGCGCTTGGGACGGTTTGATGTTGTAACCCTTTCAAAATGTCCGCTTGGATGTGGAAACGTGACCTGATGAGTCAGACTGAGAGGAGAGCTCTGAATTTCCTCTTCCAATGTCATTCCCTTCTTTTGCCAACAGTTAACTTCAATCCAGCGAGTCATCTCCTCTAATTATATATGATGATGAAACATCAGAAACGGAACAGTAAGTCAGAAAAATAAACTTTTATGCAATTAAATACTTGCTTGTCATTCCATTAGTTGGAGGAGTCTGTCCGTGAAGAGCTCTCATTTCATCAGCCGATGACTATAGTTACCTACCATCCTTCAGAAAGTGCCATTTGTTGTAATTTTGTGCTGTCAGTCAAACTGTGAGAATAGTTTTCTGATTAAATGGAGATCTCATTATGAAACCAACCTCTTTCTATAATGCAGATTTATGCTGACAGAATACTGAGCCAGTGATAATTTCGGTCACATAGAAAACAGAAGCAATTGCATTTCTTTCTCGTCAAGACCAGAAAACCGTAACACAAGAATGAAATGAAGTAAAGTTTGATTAAACAGCAAATGATGAAATTAATTGGTGTAGATTCTGTGTGGTTCAGAGTGAAGATATCTAACTGGTTATATCTACAGCGAATGATCCCTTTTGATTTTGGTAACCACTGACCTTTCCTGTAATGCTACAATACAGCGGGCCGAAATACCAAAATCCACTGATCAGATTCCGGTTATGTTCAATATTTTAGGGTGCCTGGTTATCTCAGTCAGTAGAGCTGACCCATGTACGGAGGTGCTGCAGCCCCCCAGGTTTGAATCCGACCTGCGGCCCTTTGCTGCGTGTCATCCCCTCTCTCTCTGCCATCTTTCCTGTCTATCTTCGGCTGTCACTATCGAATAAAGGCAATAAAAGACCAAAAAAAACTTTAAAAAAAAGGTTCAGTATTTTAATTCATGCTCCAAAATGGGTAAGCCTTTTGCATGAAAAAATTACCTTTTCTGTTGTGCTATCTTTAGGACAAATGTTATGTTATGTAATGTTTTTAGCCCCAGTTGTTGTTTTTTTTGCTCCAGTGTGTAACATTTAGGAGAATCTATTGGCAAAACTGAAATATATAATATTCATAGGCATATTTATCATTAGTCTAAAATCACCTGAAAATTAGAATCATTATGTTTTCATTACCTTAGAATGGACCATTTTTATCAACAGAGGGAGTGGGTTGTCTTGCGGAGTTTGCCATGGAGAGCCATCATGTTTCTACAGTAGCCAGTGTTTGGAAAAATCTAAAAGTAAGACAATGAAAAGTAGTTTAATTTGTTGGCAATTAAATTCACCATTGTTAAATTGAATACAGTCAAGGACTTTGCTGCTACTTGGTCTGGTGTGACCAATAGCTTACACCAAACGTTATATATTGCTATATAACTGACATTACTCAGTTTGCAGGCTATATGAATCTTCTCAACTTCTGCTACTGTTAAACTGCATCCTGTCATGTCACAGATTAATTTCAGAGGTTTTATCACAAAAAAAGGAAACACTAACAAATGTAATTTCAAAATACACTCTCCTTTTAGCTCTTTAGCTGCTAACTGTGACTGTTAAGCGTCTTGTAGACTCGCCGGTTCCGACCTGTCGCGCGACAATGT
>NW_023339651.1:18815459-18818631 GCF_004916995.1 Morone saxatilis
GTTGTTCAAGTGGTACATCATTTGAGTCGTGGCCGTGTTGTACTTAAACACAGCTTCGCAGTGTTGGCAGTGAACGAAGTCATTGTTTAAATCAAAATGGCCCCACACCACACTTCGCTGTGACCTCGTCCTCTAAGTTTAGAAATGAAAGAGTTTCACTTCTTGGTAATTCTTTTTTCAATCATTTGTTTGATGCATACTTTAGTTTTTATGGCACTCATAATATTCTTTCATTTCATATTTCCTTTGCAGTGTGATGCACTGTGCGTCTAAGCTCTGTCTGGGGATGCCTTTAATGACCAAATATGCAGTCAAACACTGTAGTGAGTTCTAATGTAAAATGTGTGTTTCTTGCTCTGTGTGGAGGGAAACTCAAACAGGTGTGCAAGCACCACCTGTCCAGTCTCGACTTGTTTGGGGGAGGGGGAGGGGGGTAATGAAGGGTGTGAGCAAAACAAAGGAGGTGACTAAGAAATGACACACGTGTGTACAGCTGTTACACTGCATATTGTCTATACCTGTGAGGATTTGCATTCCTTTCTGTTCTTCTCTGAACTCGCGTCAGGTGTGTGTTTATTGGGAGCAGTCAGGTAAAGGTCACCTGGCTGTTTGTTCCAAACAGCAGCAGCTCTGCAGCAGGTGTGGACAGTGAGGACCATCAATCTTTCATGAGTTTTCAGATGATGAATAAATGCTGGCAGGGAAAGGGGATGTTGTTTACTGTTGGCATCACAAGCCAGACTAGTGTCACCAGTTGATTGTGTGTGTGTTTATTTCTAGAGGGGAACATTGAATCTCTGAATTGTAAAGTCTGTGGTATGATGGAGAGATAAGGTAAAGGTGTAGTAAGAAGAATGCTGGGAGGTGGTGGACTGACACACAGGTTTACTGTTGGGTGTCCCGTAACATTCTGCATATGTGCTCTAATGTGAAATAAGAAACCAAATGACAAAGTGCTGGTATTTTTATTAGAATGGATATTTTTCTGATGGCTGGCTGAACAATTAATTGAGAATAAATGTCTCACCACGTGATCAAAGCCATTTGCCAGTCCATTCTAGACATACTTGAGACCAACAATGATACTGTGGAACCCTAGGAATACCTAATAGTTATTTTTGTAAGTCAAGCTCTAGTTTGTGATGTAAAAATGCTAATTCCCAAACTAATTTTGAATCGTATTGCAATAGCTGTTAAAATGATTACAGTGTGATTCACTGATAATTGGAACCTGGGATGGTCGTGATTACTTGTAACTGAAAAATAGACCTTTTGAATAGCTCTCAAACTCAAACCCAAGATATGGCCTTACAGACTGCCGGATGATGCATTAGCGGGTAACATTAATACAGCGTGCATCCGCAGGCGCTCTTATTTTTGTTGTTGCTCCTTCCACTGCACAACAGCTGATAGCATAGACAAAGACCGCAAAGGCTGTGACGTTTATTCTTTATCCACACTTAATTAACCACTGGTTCTCAACGCATGATTCACAGATGCCGTTTCATTCATAAGCACTCCTGCAGCCCTGTCCGTCTGTCTGATCAGTACAGGGTTTCCTTAGGAAAGGGTTCAGCAAGGGAGGCCAGTTAACCACATCCTGATTCATCTCTCTCATGATCAGTTTAGTAGATGACAGCCTAAACCAATCTCACCCATTGCTTATCAGGTGTCACCTCTGCACTCTTCCATGAGGGTTCATGTTTTAGTATAACAGTTTTCAGCATGGTGTTGTCAACCTTTTTGGTGTCGAGGACTCCCTAAATGTATCCGGTCATTATTATTTATCAGTCCTGCTGAGATCGCTAAGCTAAGAAAATCATGATGACTTACTATGAAAATAATAACAAATTTGTTATGTAAACTTGTGTTCAGTGACTTTTTCTGTACCAGCGATGTGTGCAGGATGTTTTCATTTTTTCAGGAAAAAAAATCCTATTTTGCGTGCCTAGGACTTTTGTTTCCTTTTTGCCATATCAAAAGAGGTATGAAGTATGTTTTTTTTTTTTTTTTTTTAAATAGTAGTATTATATTGTAGTTTAAAATTCTGGTATTGTGACAACTTAAATTCAGAACCATTGTTCTAAATGCTCATGTTTTTGCTAAATTATAATTAGATACACAGTAACTTTGTTTGCTTATGGAGCAGGGGCGTACTGTCTGCAGTTTTTTTGGTTGTTTTTTTTTTTTTTTTGAAGAAGAATTCACTCAACCCTGAAACCATGAATGTCAGGCTGCAGTGACCATGGCAATTGAAACAGTCTATCTGCCATGGGTTCAGCCATTGTTAAGTCCAGTATTGTCACTCTAAAGAGAGAATGAAGAATTGCCCTCTTGAGCTCAGATTTGTACCTCTTGTGTATGGAAGACTTTCTGCCAGTGACCATGCTGTACAGTGTCTGAAGTTAGGGTGAGAAAATTGTGTGATTTACGCTGATTTAGGAGTGTGTTTGTATAAAATAGTTTTCTATAGCAGCTGCTGCTGTTATCTGTATGGGTTTTGCCTTTTCCCTTCATTGAGGAAATACTTATCTCAGGAAAAGGAATTTGTGCTCAGACTGCCACCACGTGTGTATGTGTGTAGTGAAAAGTCGAGGGCTGTGGAAAGACGTGACTTGTGTGTTTTAGTTTGTCCTTTTGTTTTTTAAGGAGCTGCAGTGTTGTAGTGTTGAGGTTGTTTATCTTGTGAAATCTGATGCTCACATGTCTCAGTAATTACGGGCTGCAGATGTGGAGGTGGAGTGTTGGATGTGGAGGTTGGCACACAGCTCAAAAATTCATTCCTTACATTTTTGTAATGGTTAAGTGAAGTCAGAGAGGCTTTTCAAAGTGAACCTTAAAG
Organism: Morone saxatilis; assembly: GCF_004916995.1. NCBI lineage: Eukaryota > Metazoa > Chordata > Actinopteri > Moronidae > Morone > Morone saxatilis. The sequence continues at coordinate 18,818,302 of NW_023339651.1, forward strand.
GCTCACATTCTTGCTTCAAGTTTCACCCCTTGTAACACTGTGGGTGAGATCTGTGAAGAACTGGCTGAAAGCATGAGGAATGTGTGACACCAATAATGCAAACGGTCGTGGTTAATCTTAGCAGAGTAAAGGCCCAAGTATGCTTGCCGCTTGAGACTTGTCGCGCGACACTGTGACGTCAAAATGACGTAGATCTCGCTGGCACGCCAGGATTTTGGCCCGCTCACGCACCACTCTTTTTTTTTCAGCTGAGCGTGCCAAAGCAGAAACAGGAAGTTAGACGAGTTCGAGGGCAAGCTTTCCAAGCAAGTGCGCCTCTACAGGCATCTG
>NW_023339651.1:18818685-18828605 GCF_004916995.1 Morone saxatilis
ACGCTCAGCCTGGAAAAAAAAGAAGAGCTGGCTGCGTGACCCAAGAATCCTGGCGCGCCAGCGAGATCTATGTCATTTTGACGTCACAGTGTCGCGCGACAGGTCGGAACGGCGAGTATACTGCGGCCTTTACACTGTAGAGCTGAGGGGAACTGCAGAGTTGGCTTTTAAGTTCTCTGGGTGGGATCACCAGTGAACACAGTTACACACACTCATTTGATTTGGACGCTGTTTAGCTGGAGTTACATAGTGTTGTAAATAATGAAAATCATTAGTATGGTGATTGTTCCTTCCATCATCTGCACCCTCTCCCTATCCACTCATTTTTTTTTATTTGCATGTAGAGTTATTTTAATGGAAGGCCAAGACATAGGCTACCAGCTATGCAGCAACAAACTGAAACCACATAATTATTGGACGTCATTGTCCAGTATTGACAGACACTGCCAGTATCTGACACCATCTATATGTCATATTACAGATTTGTCAGCATAAAAGATGAGTCAAACATGCAAATACATTTACATACAGGGCAGATTGGGTTAACCCTTCGCTATGATTGCTCCCACACACACAAACTGTGCAGTTTTAATACTCTCTTTGACGGACACTTTGAATCCTCTTGGGGCCAGCGAAAAGCTGTCTGTTTACAGCTGCGACATGACTGTCACTACAAGAGAAAAACAAAACCCTGGCAGAATAATAATGAGACCTGGTCGTCTTTGAACAGATATATTCAGAATTAATCATAATTAGCCCAAATGAAATCTTTCAACATGTTGCATTTTCTCTCTCCTCGTCTCTGTGCATCTAATTTCCCTCTCTCTCTCTCTCTCTCTCTCTCTCCCTGCCTTCCATTCTCCATCTGTTTCTGAGAAGGCAAAGTCATTGAAGAAAAATAAAATCATTTGGCTGTCCTTAATGTGTTTTGATTTTCCCATTAGCAACCCAGTCATTCTTCCTCACATAGGCAAGAGCATAATTAGTGTCTTTCAGCTGCATAAATTTGGCCTCTGAACCACAAGAATATCGATCAGGCTTGCAAGCACAGCCTTACCTGCAAATGATGAAGTCTGCTGATAACACAGGATTCTTTTTCTCTCTGTTGTTCATCAGAAACACGTCAGTGGTGTCAAATCTGGCTAGAGATTTGACCACCACATATTTGCTATTTATACTTTGTTTGATCCTGTGTCTCCTTCAAACATACAAACCTGAGATGTTGTTTTACAGAAGGACCGCAATTAGCATTAAAAATGTATCCTCTTAGTATTCATGCTTCCCATTTAGCCAGCATGGGATAATTGGTATCACTGAAAAATCTCTCTGCTATCTCCTTGCTCACTGAAGACGTATTAGATGCAAAGAAAAGGAGGGAAAAAATTTGCTGTTACAAAGCCAATGTGTGGACATTTATGGGACGGGTTAAAGGTTTAAATATCTGATATACTGTCTGTCTAAAATACAAGCATAAATATGACTGATCATATAGAAACCTCGTAAGCTGTTTAGAAGCTTCATTTAAGCCAAGCTAACCAAAGCCATATGCATTTCCGGAAGTTTGGTATTATAGTTATGGCTCATCACAAAGAGGATTTAAATCATCAAATGTCACATTGCCTCTTTGTAGATTCAACTGTTTTGTCTGTGAAGCTGTTTTATGTCTGGAACAATATGCTCACATTGTATAATTATAGTTTGTTTATGATGCTTTTCATTCAGTAGTTTTTGTCCTGTCTTTTGTATGGAAGGGTATTGCATTTACTTGTGCTTGCATCAAAAAATGTGGCTCTTTTTTTTAATTAAAGACTTATGTCATAATTGTGAAATACTTAATAATATTGAATTATCCCAATTTATGCAATTCCAATACTGTCTATGGACCCCAGTATACAGAAATGTTCAAATACACTTGGTCAAAGTAACACATTTATAACACATGCAAAAATCTGCATTTGGTTTAAATAAGGTCAAGGGAGCCCATTGAAAATGGCCATGCCAGTTTTTACATTGTCAAAATGTAGCCTACTTTTGCAGTGGTACTTAGCGTTAGTTCTTCTAGATTTACATGATACTAGTATCTTCACTCTAACTTCAAAACAAAGCCCGCTAGTGGATAAGGTAAGCATAATGGGGTGGCACTTGGGGTAGCCAACCAGATTTCATGTGTGTGGAACACCCATGTCCAAACACACAGGAGGACAGCCAAGAACAGGCATTGCACGGACCTAAGCCCATCTCCCTCCCCCCTCTCAGTTCTTCAGAAGAGTTCCAGGGGGTAAAGAGGGGAGCCAGAGACCTGCATGGGCCCGATGGAGTTTGCTGGAGGCTGGATACAGAATTTGGGTTAGGCTGAGGAGGGCTGAGAGCCAGCCCTGTGCATGGAGAGTGTGCAGGAGGTATCTTGTTAATTCAGAGAAGCATTTTTTTTGAGTGAATGCCTTTGAACACCTTTCTGTTCTTCTGTCATGCTCACAGACTGTTTTAGTAAATAATGACTTCCTCAACTAGAAAAATCTTCATTTTCTGAAAAAAAGGTGGTGTGATAACGTGAGCTGCATTTGAATGGCAGAACCACTTTAATGTTTTAAAATGTTGATTCTTTTGAGCACTTGAATAGTATTATGACAATAAAGCTGTATCATTCAAAGGAACAGAAGTTGGAGGACTGAAAGAAGTTGAAGTGGTGGTTGAAATGGAAACAAGAGCAGTGTGAGAGCACAACCCTAACACAAACTTGGTCTACATCCTGCGAGCTCGTCTCCACCACTCCTGTAGCTGATGTAATGCTGTTTAACTGTGCAGCCTGGAAGGCACGACTACATGTTTCCAAGACTTTAAAGAGATCATAATATTAATTGCTTCATTTAGAGTGAGGATACACTCCTGATCATGTTGGAGTTGATCCTAACATCTGCCTGCCCCCTAGTATCTGGAGCGAAGTCTACAAAAGGAATTAGGGAACTTCTGAAACTTTTAATTGCAAGTAGCAACGAGTGCAGAGAGTGTGTGCCAGAAAATGTATTAACTGAAATGTCAATATATATGAATATACAATCTGTTTCAATACTGAAATATCTGATATCTTCTTGATATGTTGTAATAATTACTACAGACATATTACTTAATGGTCATATCTGGGAGCATCAAACCAAACTTCAGTCACACTTTTTATGTTATATTATATTATATTAATTTAAACCAACCCCAGTTTCCCTTAACTGCCTTATTGTGATCGGTGCATGGGAGTGAGTGTTTAGCTTGATATGATAAAAAAGGCACATATAGAGAAGCACTAGTTTGCAAGATTTCTTTAACCCTCCAAAGCAGACCTCTTATGAATGTTGGTTTTAAAAGTCATAATATTTTTTTAAATATTGAAAAATTTAAAAAATACAAATATTTGATCTGATTTTATTAAATAAAAACAAAATTCTATATTTTTTTATTCCAGATTAAATTAAATTCCAAGGCCAACAGTGCACCTCATTTACTTTACTTTTAGCTGAGGTTGTACAGATTTTAAGAATATGAATCATTTCAAGATACTCAAAGAAATGACATCACAATAAGCAAATATGCCAGTGTAGACACTGCCGGACCATTTATATTACACAGTTCAGTTCTACAGATCAATTCTGTAAATAGTTTTCCAATAAACATAGCAACTTATGATGAACCCATATACATTTTTGGCATTTTGACAATTTCCAGTTAGCCCCACCCACATCTGGTTTGATCTCTGCGGACACAAATACAGATAAATTAGAGTTGGTTGAAAAGATACAGATAATGGCGTACTCGCTCATCCATATCCTTGTGGTTTCTGCTTTTTGTTTTTTTCTTTATTATTAATACTTATACTACATTATTACTGATGTTTTTTCCAATAAGAAACCTTACCTAAAATGATGAGAAATATTATGATTCACTCCTCTACCCAGTTACAGTACAGTCGAGTGCACCAGCTGAGCAGTTACCCCATACTGCACCCCTACATCAGCCTACCTCAGTCTCAGGTTTTACCTGTAAGACCCACAATGTAATGTCTTTGTTCATTGTCTGTGATAGGAAAACACCTGATTTCCATACATAAATAAAATGTTTGCATCTTGCTCACAGTTATCTGTCATATAGACAGCACTGTCAGCTGAATAGTCATACTGGGCGACAGTAGAGGAAGATGCACCAATGTTTGGTAGAAGTAATTTACCCTACTTCACTAACATTCACCTCCAGAGCTCAGAGTCAGACTGACCTCCGTTTCCATCAACCTTCTCTACTTCCATTAGAGTTTTGTATTTAGGTCATTTTGAGACAAGCCTGCCATGCTGTTTTCCTGCGTGGCTCTGTGCAGTGATTCACCTGACAACATAAGATTCGACTCGGTGGGCTTCTTGATTGGTGTTGCAAATCATTCACATTGAGGGGGCAGCCCTATCAAGAACATACAGTACATTTGCTGGGCTTGTTTTTCTAAAGCAGAAAGACGTGAAAAGAATGCACTGCAAACAAAAGACGCGTCATAAGCAGAAGAAAGAAGCATCAGTACTGGAACGGAAATAACAAGTTCGATTTCCATCCACAATGGACTTTCTACTCAACACAGTACAATGGGGACCCAACTAGTCTAGCTGAAAAGGAATTTCTGAAGTTCTGAAAGTCTACCACTTAGGCCAATTTAAAGTTTGAAGGTAAGACATAATTGAACTGATATCTCCCTTTTTGGAAAGCTTCCAAACTGCATTTGAATGAGCATGAATTGTCTGCCATTCATTCGCCAGATTCTCTTTTTACCTTTCTAAACATCATCCAGGACATTATTGTAATCCAGGGTCATGGTCGAACTATATTTGAAAAAACATCATCAAAACATCAATGAAAAAGAATGAATGAGAGAGTGAGTTGTGAGAACAGCAATTTCCTTCCTCACGCCAGCAGCACAGAGACCATTGTCAGCTGAATAACAATCATATCTGGAGTTAAAACAGAATGCGCTATTGTGTGCTTCCAGGAGCAAGCAACCTTTGAAAGGCCCTTCCTTAAAAGGAGCAGCTTTACACCATGCAGGCCCACATGGTGGGAAAGAGACACCGGAGGAGACTCAAAGGCCCAAAGGGATGGGGGAGTCTGCAGGGATGTACCTCTCTGATGTGGGGAAGTAGCACTTGAAAAATCAGGCTGTGTATGGTATTGATTGCCCGTCATTGTCTACCTCCTGCACAGCCTTTGTTACTTGGAACATCACAGGGGCCACATACGGGAAAAGATAAATGGAGGAAAATCATAGCATTACATCCTTACACCTTCAAACAACACAACACCTTCTGACAAAAACTCAGGGTTTCCGAACTCTGTGTCAAAGAAAAAAGCAGGTGAAGTAAGAGAGCTGGTATTTTCTTCTATCTTAGAGGTCCTGGAGGATCTATTGTCAAAAATGGAATATACTGTCCATAGGTATGTTATGTCATTATGTATGTATAATCACCTGAAAATAAAAATTCTTGTGTTTTCGCTGGCTTAGAATGAGAAACTTTTAACTACTGATGCCATAGGTGGCTCTCCGTGGAGCCCGCCATGTTGAACCACCATGTTACTACAAACCAAACAAAACACTGGCTATCAATAGGGCCGTTTAAGTTTTTTTCAGTTTCGCTGCCACCGTTGTTCCATCGCACTTGCAAGGGAAGGGTAAAGCAATTGTTTAATCTGCAACAACACTAGACCTTTCAAACGGAATGTCTTTTTCCAGCTATTTGCTCAGATGTCATAGTGTGTAATAGACCCGCCGATCCACTATAGAATGCTGTGTCATTGTCACATTTTGCCTTACCTAGGCGTGAAAAGTACACCTGGACATGCATGTGTGGGCAGCAGGGGGTGGTAATGATGGGAGCAAAGGACAAACGTATATAATGAACGACAATGTCCATGTAGGGAGGAGGACTTTCACCTAAGAGACTCGTGTGAAAAGCAAAAGTCAGTGTTACTTATTTTAACTTGTGTACATGAGTTAACTTACGTAACATACTCACCTTACGTGCGTAATGTAACTTACTAAACATACTTACTTTAATCCAAACCAAAAACTTCAACCATCATGTGAAATGTTGCTCAGCAAGCCTTATTTTGAATGTGTAACAAGACATTACATATGTATTATTGCTAATATAGCTGCAGAATAACCACACAGGTACTTTTCACGCCTTGGCGAGGCAAAATGTGACACTGCTACAGTGGACCCACTGCTGCGTTGGACCAGCAGGTCTATTACTGAGCATGGTTTGACATGAACCCGGTTGAGTGGCTGCAGAGCCGCTACAGTGTGCTGCAGCTGGATTCATATGACGCTTCACAGCAGCGGTTGCCATTGAAATGAACAGAATGATCCTTCAGTAAGCCCTGTTGTTGACAACGAGGGATCAATAGTGAGCTGTATGTGCTTGTCAGAATATAAAAAATACATGTATGCGTTATCTAATATCAGAGGGTGAGTGTCAATACCAGTGCCAGTGAAAACAGTATTATAATATTGGAAAAGGCTGGTGTTATTCTATATGTTTTATATTTTCAACAAATCCCATGAAAAGACCAAAAACATATCACAATTTTTTCAGCTTCCAGAACATTTCTTTCTACTGAAGACAGCAGTTTTTAAAAATGGATAAAGGAGGTGCACTGGCCTAAAGCTTTAATAATAATAATACTTTTATTGTCCATAAATGTGGAAATTTGCCTTCAGCTTCACATGTTGATTAAAACACACCATGGTAATACATACAATAATAAATAACACAAAATGCAAGGTACAGACAATAACAAACATAGTTCCAGCGTGAGCGGTGTTTGCGAGTTAAGCCAAGTTATTGCCTTAGAACAGAGCTTGAGTTCTTCAGATACCCTTACCATTTTTCATATTCTACAAACATATTAAATGGATTCTTGTATCAGAATATTGAATTAGCCAGGCTGAATGGAAGATGATACACCTCAATAGATGTAATTTAAAGCAAGCTTTGACTGATTTGCACTACTGGTGTGACAGTGGGCAGGTTCCTCTACATGTCTGAATAAACAGAATTTGAATATTTTAAATGTGATGAGGAAATCCAGTACTAAAACACAGAAGTACAATAAGCAGAAATATCACAAATGAGGGTCTATGATGAAAATATGAATTTTTATTAAGGCACCTTTGACTGGTATAGTCCCACAAACACCCATCAGGGTTTGAAAGACTGAAATCCAAGATTCAAGATTCAAGAGAACTTATTTGCAATTTGTGGTTCATGTGCGGTTGTGCTCAGAGAGTCAAGTCCAAGTATAAAATAAAAAAGACAGAAAAAAAAAAAAAAAAGCAACAAGGAAGAACATACATGCTATCCTATAAAACATATACTTTTAAATTGCACAACCCATTTGCAGGCATAATATATGCAACATAGGCCGAAACAACATAATATAATATAATACGTAGTTATAGTGCAAAGTGGATTGGCACAGGTATATGCACAGAATGATTGCACACGGCGCCGGAGACATTAGTTCCCACAATATATGACATGTGACTGTAGCCGGTATGGTCTGGGGTCTACATTAAGTGGCAGCACAATGAAATGGCCATAAATAGCAATGTCAGCAGTATAGGTGTGGAAAAGTTTTTGTTAATGTAGGTTGCTGCAGCGGCTCTATAGCGGCTTCCAGAGGGCAGTTTTATAAAAAGGGGGCAAGATCAGACAATCTGTTTTAGATATACATCCCAGTTGTTTCTGCTCTTTCACAATAATTTTACAAGCCATGTTTATAATTCTGGACAGACTGAATTTCCCAGGTTCAACACATTCAACAAGAGTGCTGTAAACAGTCTCTAAAACGTTCTTCCTCGTATCGTATGAATCCAATTTCCTGATTAGATACAATCGCTGCACTGTGTTTTGTTTTTATAAAGATTTACTCTGTGTTGGCTGTAAGTGCATTCTGAAAAGGTTCCTAAGTATTTTTAAACTTCTCTACTGCTGCAACAGGCAGATCATTAATCAAAACAGGTGGAAAATAATGGCAGGCATTATGGTGACTCACCTAGGTTCAAATTTTATCATGTCTGTCTTAAAACCATAGTACGGTGCCCATATAAACACTGAAAAAGGTTTTGTTCACTGTAATCATTCCTCCTGTTCATACTGGCCATTAAAAGGCACCTTCTTAACCCCTTTTGCACCCAAAGAACATATTTAGTAAGATGAGGAAAAATGCTGTAACATTTGTTCTGATTGGTCTAAAGTCTTGAAATTATGTGTGGACAAACTTTGGGCAAGTACCTGAAAGTAAAATCATTCCATTTTTGTATCACATGAAGAATCACACTTTAATCAACCGATTTTTTTTAAATTAAGAAAAACGCTCAAATTGTGTTTTTTAAATGTTTTCCATATGAACTTTTTGAACTGCATATTTGTGCATATCTTTGATATTCAACTTCTTATGAGTTTATAGAAATCAAATAGATTGTGCTCCTTGTAGTTTCTGAGATAGAGCCAATTTCTTAAATTTGTGTGTGCAACTTTTATTTATATGGAATATAGAGATAATTATTACTAATTATGTACAACCTGTGTGTTTCGCTCACTATTGTCACAAATAACTTCCTGTGTAGCCTCTGACATCATCAGTTACAAAGTGCTTTACTGGAACCTCAACCCGACTCCAGCACCTTTGGAATGATTGGAAACGCCAACTGAGAGCCAGACCCGATCTCCCAACATCAGTGCTGGACCTCATTGATGTTCTGGTGGCTCAATGCGAGCAAATCAGTACCTGAAATGGGTTGGCAAGTACCTGCATGTTTGATTTTTGTCCACGAGTACCCCTACATCATATTGCCTACCACCACTCCTGGTGAGTCTAGGTGTGCATCCCTAAGCAGCCACATTATGTTTTTCGCTGAAAATGAAATCCTGTTGAATCGGATACAAAAAACGCCCCAAAAATTAGGTTTAGGGTATGGTTAGGGGTAGGGGTAGGGTCTGATTTAGATCTAAAAAATGGCTGGCCACCCCAGTGAGTTGGGTGTTAAATGCTGTCAAATGTATCACATCAATTTAGATTTATTTAAAATTTTGTTAAAAATTTAAATTAACATGTAATTTAAAGATCTGTTATGGACAGATTGTGAGTGTGGGTGTGGGTGTGAATGATAGGCTTAAGTTCAATGAAAAAAGAAAAAAAATGTCTGAAGATTTAGAAATAAAATAATTTATTGGTTTCTAATGCCACCTTTAGATATGTTATATTTCTATCGTGCCACAATAATGTAATGTTTTTTAGTTTAAATATCTTCATTTGGGCGCTTTTACCAGCAAATATTGACATATTATTGATATATATAAGATACTTGCCAACCTCGGCCCACTCCATGAATATTTCTCTAGATCCCTTGTCCCTGGATTGTGCTGAATTATACTGGCGCCTTTTTTGGTCCAGTTCAGGCACTGGAGCAAATCCCTGCAGCCAGGTTCAACATCTGGTGAAAAGCGTGACACCAGAGCAGTGGAGGCTTTTATCGCAGCTCATTAATGACCACTGTTTCGGAATGCCATGCTCAGACATCACATATGGGTTTAATGCCCTGGTGTCCACATGCTTATGTGTATCTAAACATGTGCATATGCATGTACAGTGCATAGAAACATTTGAGATCTTGCTGGAGTTTCCTTTAAAATGTTCCCTTCTTTTGGCAGTCTGAATCCACTTCAACATGCACATTTCCAGGGCCGCTTATGAGTTACAGTATGCAATACAAAGTTCACCCAGTTTGTCTGGATGAAGTCGGATTGGTTCAAACAAAGTGGATCTGGAGAATTGTGTGTAACATTTAGGAGGATCTATTGTCAGAAATGGAATATAATATTTATAGATATGTT
>NW_023339651.1:18828622-18866378 GCF_004916995.1 Morone saxatilis
CTGAAAATAAGAATCGTTGTTTTCCTTACCTCAAAATTGAATTAAAATTTCTACATTTCTACAGACGCCTTCCTTGGCATCCATCGTGTTTAACTATCATGTTTCTACAGTAGCCCAGAACAGACAAACCCAACACTGGCTCTAAATAGGGCCTTTTGCATTTTTCACTGCCACCGTACTTTTTCATCTTTGGGCTTGGCGGTAGGAATCAAGTATTTTCAAGTCAAAAAGTCCAACTGAAGTCCAGAGTCATTGCTGTTAAAGTCAGTTTTGATTTTGTCAAGTTGAGTTTAAAGTCATCACTCCACATCTCTGCTACACACATGTTTAAGTAAGTGTAACATTCCAGTGTTCAATTTCAAGGCTATAACAATTATATTCTAGGCTTATAATGAATGATGCAGTGTGAATGTGTGTCATCTTTATAGCAAAGACACACATGATGCTTTTTGTATGAAATGAGCAGACTATAGTGGAGAGGCTGCCAGTCTTTCTGCTAAGGATCTTGTTTGTTTATACACTCTCTCTCTCTTCCTCTGTGTGTGTGTGTGTGTGTGTGTGTGTGAGTAAGTGTAGGTGTGTGTGTGTGGGTGTGGGTGTGTTTTCCAATTCAAGCGCCCAGAAATCTCCTGGCAGGAACATAATCTCAACCGTTTGCATTCTCTCTGCAGTCGGGAGTCATTTTCTGTCTCCTGCTGCAGATCAGTGTCCCATTTAACACAAACAACATTTCAACAGCAAAACACGAGACATTTTTTTTCTGCAGTGCGCGCGTTGTTCATCCACCTGTGCCCCCGCCCGCCTGCCTGTGTACGCGCGCCCGCTGCATGCGCTCGCCGGCCGCGCGCGTCGCTCCTCGTGAATCCTAATAGTGTGTGTAGAGCCGCAGAGCTGGGTGGCATCGCTGGGTGCCCGACCGGTGCTAGACTGGAGCAGCAAGTCCACTACGAGCCGTTAGTGAGGATACAACCGCTTGTTCCTGGGAGTGCGCCATTCCTCACGTTTGGATACGGAGTTTATGTTTATTATTGCGCTGCTGCTCATTATTATCGACTATTTTAATTTCTTTGAGGACATTCGGCAGATCAGTGTCTTTTCTAGCGAGTTGGATTGTTTTGATCTGCTTCTGCTGTCTACTTTTAGTTCTCAGCAGATTCTCCTTCCAGGGCAGATATTATCTTCTGGTGCGTCAAAAGCTGCGCGGCTCGGAGTTTCCTAACCGTTTTTTATTCGCAGGGAACTTGTCTCCAGTCGCTGTAAGTGTGTCTCATGTTCCTCTCATTACTCAGTCCCCACAGACAGTCTCACATTTGCACGGAGCGCCTTTCATTTGGGAAGAATCCGTGTTTTAGTTGAGTCCAGGGTGTGTGGGATGGAGAGCGGAGCAGCCCTGCGTCAAGTTCAACGCAGAGAGCCAGAGCAGGACCGGAAGTTGTGCGGCTATATGTACAAATTAAAAGCACAGATTTATGAGCAGTAAATTAAATCCTAAATGGAAAAGGTGCTCAGCCGTTTATAATGTGACAATATTGTGATGATTTAAGTGGTTGAGACAAAATGAATGGAAATAATATATATTGTGCACACCAATCGGATCCACTATCATCAAATCCCTGCTTGGTTATAGAAGGTTTAAATTTGAGAGTCCTTTTAAAATGCCTCCTATATAGAGTTAATGTTATTATGTTTTCATCTCTTACTCTCATTTAACTCATCCTCACTGACAGGAAAATGTTTAAAACTCTCCCGGAACGCATTCATACCTCCACTGCTTCGATTTATCCCTGTACGCACACACAACACGCACTGAAGTCACCAAAGCAAAGCTTTAATTTTGACAGTCTAAACCGGAAGCGGTGATTTTACCCCCCTCACTCTTCACTCTGGTCCCTCGCAGTGACAGGGAGAAGTCTCGATCGGAGGCTCGCCACCTGGCGATGCGAGTTTTTTGAGTTGTGAGGCGTCTCCAGGTGTTAGTCTATTCCCACCGCCGTTAATCTGCGCTCTCTGTTTCTCTCTCTCTGCACAGAGACTTCACTGACCATGTGTGACTTTCCGTGGTGAGAACGGGACGCCCGCTCTGTGAAACAGCGCCGGATGGATGGATGGATGTGTAGGTTCTAGGGCGCGCTGGAATAACACAGTGAACTGACAGAGCATCTGCTCGGCTCTTTTGTCTGGAGTTTGGTGGGTTTTTTCTCTGGAATTGTTACATTTTAGCGGTGGGAACGTGCAGCGTTTATTCCTCAGGCTCTGATCACCTGCTATGTGTCTGGTGTGGAAAATACCTGGCGGAAGGTGCACAGCGGGATCCAGTCTGGGAGGACAGGACATCTGCAACTGATAAAGCTCCGTTTCTTCTTTATTTCCTTTTTTTTAACCTGTGCGTAATGTACGTGGAATGAAGACAGAGGATGGATATAATTTGGGAAATATTGATCATCCTTCAAGCCAATTTTATCGTCTGCATATCAGGTGAGTTATGGGCGTCGTTGGTGTCTTTTGGGCAGGTGCATCGGATAAATCTGTGAATGAATTATCTTTAACTTTTCCCAACATTCTGTGGTGTGACTGCTTCAGTTTGGGACTCATTGTCAAGAAATGCTCCTCAGGGCGCACTGTGATTAGAAAATTGCAAAACGCGCCTTAGTTTGTGAGCCTGGCATGGAATAATCCTTGTTTTAGTCTCTGGTTACCTATACATCTTTCAGCGTGTGTGTGTGTTTGTGTGAGACAGTGTGTGACTCAAGACAGCCACCGTGTAGCCTCCAGGACTGGATGCGCAGGCTTCTGACGCACGCATGACATGGGTGGGCTTTTTTTAATGCAAGCTACAGTGAACGCCTAGGATTGTTTTCGTGCGTTTTTGTTGCTCCGCGGACGCGTTAGCCAGAATCCCCCCTCCACTCTCCTCTCTGCGCTCCAGGAACCATTCAGTCAGAGTTGAGACGGTCAGAGGAAGCAGTTGTGCGCATCGGTGAGCGCACGGCACTCTGCGGTGCGGTGAGCGGATGCGGGGCTGGAGCTGATGCTGTGTTATAACGGCTCTGTGTGCGCCGTGCAGGCAGATGCGTCCTCACCAATGGAGCTATGCATTCCCTCACTTTACGGTGCTCCAGCTGATAGACTTAGACCGATTTTACTCCCTGCTGTTGGTAGTGCGTTTAAACAACTTGTGAATCCAAAACCTTGGAATCTTATTTTTATTCAAATAATGTGGCAGAAATCACACTTTCACCTCTTTCCGCTGTAAATTGCGCAGATGTGTTCAGAGGTGTTTAAAATCAAGGCAGATATTAGTGGAATAATGCTGCCTTTCACACACCGAGGCGCCCGGAGAAGCGGCTTTTTGGATAGTTGTAGCCACACCATCTGAGTGTTTCTCATGAATGTTGAAATGAAATTAGTCAAATGAAATCAGTCAACTTTTTGCATCCGTGCGTGCATAAACGTGGGAATTCACTACGGTGTAAAACTGGTGCGTCATCCACTGTATTTAAGCATTACGCACGCCGGGCTCTCTTTCCCACGTACCTCGGCCCCCCAGGTTGTCAGAGAGGAGTTCATGTGACAACCACCTAACTCTACGTCAGTGGCCGGAAAACACCCTCCACTTTTGATTGGTTTATCCTTAAGAACGTGTTTTAATTGAGGTCAGCCAAGCAGGAACACGATGACTGTCCTTTTTTGGGGAGTTATAAAATTAAAAGGGCTAAATTGGTAAAGGGCTAGACGGTAGATACTGTATGTTCTTGTTCCACTGACTCCAGCTTCAGGCTGTCTTACCAAGAGAGCTTCCAGGTGGTGAATATAAATATTTTTTGACTATAATTTACTGTAATATTTAGACAATATCTTTCATCTCAGCTCTTCCCCTAACCACCTTCAGACCCAGCTTCCATTGTAACACACATCAATATAATATTTATTGGTCCCAGCCAATTGTCATCTTTCTAACTTTTATCAGACCTCACTATATTAACATTTACACACAAAGGTCCCATCAGCCTATAAAATAATGTCTTTAATGTCTCCTGTGGTTGTGGAGTCTGAGAGAACAACCCTGAGGATGTTATCCGTTTGGGATACATTATTTGATCGGGCCCAAAAAAGTTAGGCCCAACCAAACCCGAGTGTACAAGCCTGAACCTAGGCCGGACCATGGAAGCTGTTTTGGGCCCAAGCTGAGCCGAACCTGAATTTGCGTTTAAATTAATAATTTAAACAGTTTATTATAAGCTAAACTGCATTGTGCACAAATAAAGTGCAAATTATTATCAAAACTAATAAATAACACATTAATTCTTTAATTACAGTTGCATGGATTATTAGTAAAATCTTAAATATATATATTTTTTAAGAATCTTTCCAAGCCTGACCTTGGCAAAAAAAAAAAAATTTCACACCAATTATACATTTCTATAGAATACATTTTTAAAATGGTAAACAGTCATTAGAAAGTGAGATTCTGATCTTACCTCCATTTTGGCATGCGTTTTAGCCTTGTAGGGTATTGTAGATGTTTAGTCACTTGGTCTGCTAGACCTAGTGTATTTCTGGAACGCATGGTCAAGTTAGCAATGATATATTTGCAAAGTCCTAGTAGACTTTCAAAATATAGCTTGTGTGGTTAATGTTGTGAAACGTTGCATGTTGGTTAGGTTTAGTTGCAAAAACGACTTGACATCCATGAAAATTGAGCTTGACGGTCAAAAGCTCCAGAACAAGCAAGTAGATGCACTTTAAGTGGAGATTGTTTTGTAAATTTCTGGTTCAAGAATGTATAGAAACATTTGAGATCTTGCTGGAGTTTCCTATAACATGTTCCTTTCTTTTGGTGGTCTGAATCCACTTGCACATTTTTACTGCCGCTTACGTCTCGGTTCAGTTTTTGGTCAGGGTGTACCTGCGTTAACCAGATGTCACAGTATGCAATACAAAGTTTGCTAACCTTTAGACCTGTGTGTCCCCTGTACTTGTTGTGTGAGTCACATTTGACATTGAAAATCTTCCTTTGATGAAAGTTTGTTTATTTTAATTTTTTTTGCAAGTATGTGATGGGATGGAGCTTATTTATCAGCTGATTGCAGTGACTGAGGAAGTATTCAGATCCTCTCATTCAGAAAAACTATTAATACTATACTGTACAAATACTCTAATACAAGTTAAAGTTGTGTTTACAAATCAAACTTAAGTAAAAGTATTTAAGTCTTATCAGTAAAATATACTTAAAGGTCCAGTATATAACTAAGTGTGGAGCTCATTTTTATCTATTTTCTATAGGACTGATTATTAGTTAATTAACTGACTAATGATTATTTTCATTATGAATTCAATGGATTCTCCATTGATCGATTGATTGTTTTCGGGATAAAAATAGAAAGTGACATGAACAGAAAAGTACTTCAAAATTTGTACCTAAATACACTTGAGTAAATGTACTTGTAACCGATTGTCATGTAGCTTGATGTCACGTTAAACTAGTGCAGTCTACAGGAATGATAATGATAATTCAGCTCAACCAGACTTCAAGGCAGGCTATTATCCTGCACAGCTGAGCCTGGATTGTGGACATGAAAGTCTCCTCAGTGCCAAGAAGGCTCTCATCTGTGATGTAATCAAGAGGCAAAGCTTGGCGTTGCTCCGATGACAGTGAGCAGGAGACTGACTCCGTGGGCACAGTGACAGCACCCGTAGGGGATTTTCTGAAGAGAAGGAGCTGCAGTCATTATTCTAAAGCTGGGGCTTCCAAAGTCTGACACTGTGCCCATCACATGAACAAACGTCACTAAACTGACATTATACACTTTCAACGTCACAAGACTAATGTGTTATTAAACGGTTGCTTATTCGTCCTGCAGACACGTAGCAGTATTAGTTCCTGTCCACCTGATGAATGTAAGTCCAATATTCACTCTTTTTGCTCTGTTCTGGGCTCCATCAACGTCTTTTGCTGCTTCTGGGACCAGCAGAGTCAAGAGATTCTCTGTACTACCAGCAACATCTTTGACGTACATGTTGAGCCATTGTTAATATAAAGATTTACCAGGACTTGAATAAGTAAAATATTAAGTGGAAACACATCGCTCAGGAATTTAACTAGTTCAATAATTTAACATATACGTTGTCAACCAATTCTAGTTGATATTAATGAGAGCTACTACTTAAGTGCTGTTTGCAATCAGAAGAATATTTTTTGACAAATATGTTGCTGCAGAGGTTTAAAATGTTATTTTCCAACGCTTGCAGCACCATGAACCAAATTGCAGAGGCAGAGATCAGTACTCTCATAAGACCAGAGGTCAAAGGTCAGGTTGAATGGGCACGAGGTCTGGGAATATTTCACCAATACCATTTCCTGTAACATTGTGATGGTTTGCCCTGGCTGTAAATTAAAAAACCTCTAGCTAGGCGGCCCCGCCGGACTGATGTTAATGTAGGGTCAATCTCATCTGGAGTCTCAACTCTCAAACTTCATGTTCAATTTTGATTCGTCAACATCTTTCTATTTCCTCCTCCCCTTCTTTAAAATGAGTGGAGCAAAGATTGTAGCTGTAATCCCTTGTTAATTTGAGTGAATGTTGGTTACAGGAAGCACTAGGGTTTATGGGAATTTATGTCCTATTTTTTGGTGAGTCTTTTTTCCAACAGTGCTACAGGCATTAGATGGAGGGAAGTAATCGTCTTGATGATGATGTCATTTCATTAGAAATTGCTAATTGTAAACCATGGTTTCATGGTTATCTGACAATGGACCTTTGATGTCTACATATAGAACGTTTGAAGTTGAACCTCCTCCTCAGCCTCCGTATTAAACCCTAATGTTTGTTTCATCTGGGTCGTATTCATTTGATCACTGGACGGAGATCAGCTGTAATATATGCTTAATTCTACTGATTGTTACCACCCAAACATCAGCAAAGAATGGTAAATATGAGCCACAGGACTTTTTTCTTTCCATTGAAATACAATCTAATAATAGCCGTGATGGAGGAAGCCTCATCTCTAATGTTTATGTTCCATATATCTGTCTTGGGATTTCACAGAGACAGAGGAAGGCTTAGATGTAGTTCCGACTCTTCAAATGTAATTGTCTTTTTCAAGTAAATTACAAAACATCACAAACATACTTTGGCTTTCAGAGAACACAAAGGCTATCAAATGTTTTTAAATGAAATTATTATTATCATCTAATCATTTATCGTATTGAATAAAAAGATAATATCAATTTCCCATTATTGGCCGATAATTTATCGGCCCACATAATTATTTAATTTCAATTGCAATTTTATTTGTATAGCGCCAATTCATAACAGAAGTTATCTCAGGACTCACTGTCCTAGTAACATCCCTACTTTGATTTCAACATGGTATCTCCCGGAACCTTTAAACTGATGCTCAGGTACCTTGGGGACTCTTTTAGCTCGAACACACAACAGAGGTGAGTAACCTGAACACAAACATTACAACTTACACTGCACAATCAAGCAGCAGTTAACACAGTCATCTTCATTTTGGTTTCATTTTATCACAATAAGCAGGTTATGCTGTGGCCACCGAACTAACCAAACTGAGAGTATGTTAGTCTTCAGTCACTCCCAACTGAGAAGCAGCACCAGGAACACATTCAGCTCTTCAACTTGGTGCCTTATTTTACCAGCACTATACACATTGTGCCACAAATACTGGTGCTACCAAATACTAGGACCTTCATACAGTTTGGCACCTAGTTAACTAACTAGCTAACAGCGATTAGAAATTTAGTACAAATGGATGATAATTAGCCTGATCAGCCCTCAGTAATCAATAGACAAATTATTAAACCATTAATCAAACCACTAACTAACAGCAGTCAATGTCAAAATGATCCATAATGTTATAGCAGTTTAATAAGCTCCCTGCGCTCTATGGAGGAAAATATTACACCAAAAATATGGTATATCACAAAATTCCTTATGTGTCCGTAATAATGCATCTCTGGAAACTCAAGATAATGTGCATAAGTTACAAATTGACTTTTTAGAACCTGCATAAGCAAGGTTTTTGATGCTCAGTATCTTTTATTAATTTGAACATGAGCACATTGTCAGAAGGGATTTTAAGACTAAGTTGAAGTTTAAATCTAAGACAATTTCTAGAAATGAGGCCCCAGGACACAAGGTTTTCATTCATTGGTAGCATTTGAATAGGGACTTGAATATGATGTAGTAAGAGTGCAACAGAACAACAGTATGAAAAGTCTGCACTTAATTACCACACAACAATATTGCAGCGTTGACAAAACCCAGTACAGGCTTAATGTCCGCTGTGATGAATTACATGACTTAAGCAAGTTTCAGGAGTCTTCTAATTAAATTTTATATTATACAGAAATTAATGGGAAACAATGGCTGCCTGGGACAAAGGAAATAGCCTATACAATTACATTTATAATAGAGCAGTGTTATGATTTGAAGTAAATGGGCCAAAACATGCAAAATCACTGGTATGGTCCTTTTATGACCGATAGCATTTAATTATAGCAATTAATTTACAAACCAGTTGACCCTTCTTAAGTTCCTCTTCCTGCTCTGTGCTCCAATAACAGCTGAACGATCCTGTTAAATTGTTAAAAGATAAAAGCTTCATATATATAGTTATATCTTAAGTTGGCTAGCTAATGTTAGCAAGAGGCCAGCTCACCAGCTAACTAATCTCCATCAATAATAAGCTAGCTAGTTAGTTACATCTGATACCTAATGTTAGCAAAATGCTAGCTAACTACCTAGTTAATTTACATAACTCATTAGTTTAGCTAACATTAGCTAACTTAGGATGATAGATGAAGATACTGTGTATTGCTTTTATCCTTTATCCATCTTCAAATTGTTGTCTTTTTAACATAGACGAACGTAGCACATAGCATATCTAAGTACGGGAAAGGAAAGCTTGCTCAACTGTTATTGGAGCACACATAAAAAAGGGGCGGGACTTAGGAAGGCTCAGCTGACACACAGTGGACCTCTTGTTGATCAGGGTCTTGGGCCCCAGGGTAGAAAATAGTTTGCTTTGCTCATTTAGTAGTTCTGATATAAATTGGTGAACTGAGAAGAACCAACTCAAATGATGTTTTTTTGTATGTCAGAGATCAATTATAAGACTCAGTCAGCATTATTTACTGGCAGCTTCTTGATGATTGGAGCCTCAGTTCTTTTGGTTTGTAGTTTGGAGAGATACATCTTTAATGCCCACATGTATTGACTCAACTGTCTGCCACTATAAAATCTAATCAGGCTGCCTTAAGGCTGGATCGGCACTCTAATGACCGAATCAAAGATCAGAAATTCAGACTAACACAGAAGAGTCGGCCTGTTTCAGATATTCCAGAGCAAGAAAAAAAGTATTGATTTTTTTTTTTGTGGAATCCAGTTGTGGAGAGATCTATAAAGACTTGTTGTGTGTGCTTTTACACAGTTTATTTCTTTTATGGCAAAAGGCCAGAGCAGGAATATGTTGTCGTAGTGCTGCGTTAAAGCAGAGGATTTTTACCTCTCCTCTGTTACAGTATCTTTTTCTCCTGCGGCATTTCTTTGCTTCCTCTGCCCGGAAGTGCTCAAAAAGCCAGTTCTAAACAAGATTTGACATTATGTGCCAGGTAAACAGTTTTGTCTGCTGTTCTCCATCTGTTCAGACGCATAAATGCATTTTGTCCCACTCCTCAGCTTTGCCTTAACATGTTCTCAGCAGAAATCTTCCTATCCTCCACACTGTGACAGATTGGTATAAAAGGACTGGTTTTCTTTTTTTTCCTCCCTTGTTTCATTTAACACTCCTCTGAGAACAAGTAGAAAACGCAGATAGGGGATAGATAATCTGTGTTGTTTTCTTTTACATAAACCAGCTTGTTTGAAAAGAAAAAATCAGTTCTTTTTGGATAACAGATTGAGACCGAGATAAACACTTTTCAGATTCAACACAAGACTAAATATGTTGCGACAGCCATGTTCTGCAGAGCTCTAGTACGTTTCTATTGCGACTCTGTCTCTTTGTGTATGTTTCTGTCCTTGTCCTCTCTCTTTATATTAGAAACCCTCAGGTGGACATAGCAGCACTGACATTTCCATAAAAATCTTCAACACATCTGATCAATCTACAAGACTCAAGAAAATTGCATTTGATTAGATGCAAAACATCGCTGATTCCAATATCAGATTATTTCTTTCTATTCTTTTAAAGGTCCAGTGTGTAACATTTAACATTTTACGATTTATCAATTGAAATAACTGATAGGCAACTACATTGATAATTCATGAATTAACTGTTTTTGTCATTTTTTAAGCAAAAATGGCCAAAAGTGTCTGGCTGTGGCCTCTCTAGTGTGAGGATTTGCTGGTTTTTCTATCACTGTAAACTGAATATCTTTGAGTTTTGGACAGATGGTTGGACACTTGATGACATGAAGGACTTTTTCATTTTACAGACCAAGTAATTAATGCACAGTAATGGATAATAGCTGTAGCCATATTTTAAAGTAGGTCTGTTGAAATGTATGCTTTGCACTCATAAAGCTCATTTAATGATCTGTATCAATGACATGTAAATACAACATAGTGGAGGTAGAGGAGTAACTTGAATTTTCAAAGCAACATAAAAATGGATTAGTTCTATTGTGTTCAATGTGATGAACTGTTATAATTCTGTTAGCTGCTCTGTGAGTCCTTGGCTTGAATTTAACTTGATGGACAAAAATGCAGACTAGAAAATCCCTGCTGTTAGCCCAGAGCCTTGAAAAGAAAATGTTCTGATGCCATGCACTCAAATGTTTTTTTGAATGAACTTTTTTTTTCCACAGGATTAAATGGTTTTCTTAAAGCATTAGGCAATTATGTTCATCCAGCTTAATGTAGTAAAGTTGATGTAACTTACTTACTAGGTTTGGTTTTTGTGTTCCATGATTTGTACTGCGCTTTTCAGCATCATGCATGTTGAAATTATTTTTTCACGTTGGACCGACAAGTCGGTGTCGCTTAAAATTACTAAAGCTACTTGATCAAGAATGTTTTGTTAACTTACTAAATTGAGTTAGTTTTATTACAATTTTCGATGTTATCAGTTTCAACAATGTTTTGAGTTAAATTAATTTTATTGCAATATCTGGTTTGACAGTTTATGTTTTCTTTATGAAATTTTTTTACAGTTAATGTATCTTCCTTTGCCCCCTGACCCCAAAGTATAGGGAATCTTTGAAGTAAACCAAATAAAGCGTGTTTTATTATTAGGAACTTAATAAGTAGACATTTAAAATGTGTGAAAGCAGTAAAAATGACTTAATTTTCTTTGAGGTCCCTGGAGGAAAGCTCAGTGCACACATTGCTCTTAAACAATGACTATGTGCCTAATGCTAATTTATCACACAGCTTTGAAACACAATGCAGTTTTCTCTGTGATTTCAGCTTTATTGTTTTGCTGAGCATAAACAAGAATTTATCCTTTCTTCATATACCTATATTTTATGTATGTGTATATATTATGGCATGCCGTTAGGAAAATTAATCTTTGATATAATGAATCTTTGGAATATATGGAATGAATTCTTGAATATATTGAATGAACCTTGAATATATTGAACAAATTTCTTGAATATATGGAAGAATTCATTCAATATATTCAAGGTTCATTCAATATTTCAAAGATTCATTCAATATATTCAAGGTTCATTCAATATATTCAAAGTTAATTTCCTGAACGGCATGCCATAATATGTATATATATTTAAGAATTCACCCCTGCACGCTAAATAGAGTTTGTGTTGTCAGATATACTGCTACAGCACCATTCCTTTTGCAGGTTTTGTGTCTGTCTCCTGTGCCAGTTTGACAACCTGTTGAGGGGTTTTCAGTTGTTAAACTGCTCCTCTTCCTCTTTTAAATAATCTGTGCTTTTTCCTTTCTTCCCTCTGCATACAAAAATTGAATTTCAGCTTGCAAAACATGTTTGATGGCAGTGCTGAAAGTTTATAAAATTCAATATTGAATTCTTCTGTAGAAGTAGCATTGAGATTGCAAAGTCAGTAATGAAGTCCCCACCTCACGCATTACTTGAAAGTTTTCAAAACAAGCTGTGCGAGCCAAGAGTTGGCTCCAAGGCAAAGTAATACCAACACCTGATTGCTGCCAGGGACAGAGGCACATTAGTGGCTCCGCTCCCCCTGCTGAACCTCATTTTGCGAGCAACTGTGACCGCCGGAGATAATCACACGTTACCTTCAGAGAAACAACGTGGCCTCGGGGAAGCTTAGAAATTTAAATGGGATGAGGAAAATCGCATGGTGTATTTGTGACAATAACACGTGTCTCCACCAGCCGGCCATATGCTGCAGAGCAAACATCCGTGTCACTGAGGACGCCCGCAGTTACTGCCTCCTCTGCTCTGAGTGGATGTATCTCATGTTGCAAAACCCCAGTGGCACATGGCGCCTGCAGTGCATTTCTGCTTGAATCTCTGCCCACCCACTCCTGCATGGCCGTCTGGTCAGTGTCAGTGTGTGTGTGCTGCCCTTTTACTGCGCTTGTGAGCACCAACAGTTTTGAGCTGTGAAGGTCACTTTGATTGGTCCTCGATTCTACAACAGCAGAGACTAAGAAGTAAGAGGTATTTTATTGAATCTGAATGCAGTATGACATTTCTGTATCAAATCTGAATCCTTTGAATCCATCACTTTCGACATTTGTAACGAGTCAAAATTGTATAACTTAAAGGACCAGTTTTTGGTCTGTCCGTTCTGGGCTTTTGTAGAAACATGGCAGTTCAACATGGTGGACTCCATAGAAGAGCTTCCTTTGAAAAAAAAAGGTCTCATTCTAAGGTAAAGAAAACACAATGATTTGTTGCATATGTGGAGAAAGTGGTTACGGATGCTTCACATTTTTAAAGCATTTTGACGCCCTAAGAAAGTTGCATTCCTTTCTCTAACAGACTATCTCTGGCCAAGTACAGTAGAGACAGCAGCTTGCAGACAGCACATATACCAGATATTAGCCAGTGATGTTTGGTATCCTAACTGACAAAGGCAACAATCGGCTTGCTAACATGACATAATGTTTTGTACACTGCTGTTTTATTGATGAAAGGAGACACACACGATTCAATAAGAGATGCACTAGCCTCTGAGCTTAGAAAAACCTGATGCTTTAACAATGTTCACTTATACAAAATGGAAACTGTCATCAGAAGGGGTTTGGGATTGGGGTTTAACACACATCAGAGACCTATGGCACGCATCAAAACAAGTAAGCCGGCGAGCTTCAGGATGTGCCACTGTCTCGTCTCACAGCATTAAAGTGTGTCAACCCTCCAGACAGCAGCAGTTTTTCTCACATTCATCCCGTACATCCTGGCTACTTACCTTGACTACTTTCATCTTTGTGACATTTCTGGTGTGTGCAATGGGCCCCAACTGACAAGTCAACTGATTTGATGCTCCATAATGCAGATTTTTCTCCTCACAGTACTCAAATTTGCCTTTTATGCCACGAGGAAAAGAAACAAAAATTGATTGCTTATGTTTCCACCCATGAGCGCAAGTTTTTTTTTTGCTACAGTAAATGTGTAAAGGGTTGAAAGACAGCCCCCTTTCATCTCAGACAGACACTTTGTTCTCTTTGCTCTTGTCTGGCTGAACTCTCGAAGATGTGCTTGTTTCACCTTAACTTTCCTCAAGCTCTGCGTCTTTGCTGACATAAATAATTGCAGGTGGCTGCTGTTTGTGAAGAGAGGTCTCAGCAATTTTGCCAACAAATGACAAACTGCTTGACATTTAGTCTGTGTGCACAGTAAATATGTCTGCATGGCTGATATGCGACCCACTCTTCACCTCCAGCGGTTTTGGCTCCTCTAATAGAAAACTGCTGTCCTGACCAAAAAGTTACAGCACTGGCTGTTTGTTCAAATGCATCAGTTTATCTATGTTTACATTTTCCTGACCTATCAAAAGTCTTTGCGCTTATAATGACTGTCAATTCTCAGAAGCAAAGGTGTTAAATCCTGGTTAATGTTTTTTTTAACCCTGACCATGGTCAATAAATGGTAAATGGACCTGTACTTGTATAGCGCCTTTCTAGTCTTCCGACCACTCAAAGTGATTTTACACTACATGCCACATTCACCCTTTGACACACATTCACACAGAAACTACACATTCACACACCGATGACGCATTGGGAGTGATTTGGGGTTCAGTAGTTTGCTCAGTATTTTGCTCAAGGATACTTCGACAAGGAGCCGGGGATTTTTTCGTTTTGTCCGTTTTGGGCTACTATAGAAACATGGTGGTTCAACATGGTGGACTCCATAGAAGAGGACCCATGATATCTGTAGTTAAAAACGTTTAATTCTAAGGCAACAAAAAGGTGACATATATTCCATACCGACAATAGATCATCCTAAATGTTACACACTGGGCCTTTAACCAAACCACATATTATATTGTTTTTGGAACTGTCACATGGACTCATTTTGTCATTTAGGTGTTGCAGGAGAGCTTGTTTAGTAGAAATATAGGCCTACAACCCGACTCTGAGATTAGTTTAAAATTAGGACTTGGGTTTAGGTTTAATTCAAGGATTTGGGATTGAATGATCGCTATAAGAAGTAATCACAAGTATATAGTAGTGTGTGTGTGTGTGTGTGTGTGTGCATGTGTGTGAGAGAGAGAGAGACAGTGACCACCTTGCTTGTCCCCAAGCAGCCGTAGCTCATCACATCTGCTGCTCAGGAATCTGAAGTCTATCAGCCAGCTGGAGTGAGACGACCTCCACGCCAGCTGTAATTTACCACGGGGAGATGGGATGGCGAGTGTTTATGCGTGTGTAGGTGTGCGTGTGTGTGTGTGCGCGCGAATGTGTGTATTTGAATCTGTGAAGGACTGATGCAGCCAAAAAGAGCACGATGAGTAAGTCGGTGATGGGGACTGGCAGAGGAAGCAGAGACAGGAAGAAGGAAGGAAGGAAGACGACGGCCGCGGCGCATGCTGCAGGTGGACAGCGAGTTTTCATGAGCACAAGTCACAAAGCCTGCTCCATACTACAGCGCCATCCAAATGCCCCAATTCACTCTCCCCGCCACACACAGGCCCTGTCAGGGGAGGCAAATCTCCAGCTGCTAATCTGATAATCCTGTGCAGATGTGTGTCCTGCAGCGGGAATAGAATAGGAATGGAGTGTGTTTGTATGAGCGAGATGAAGAGTAAGGGAGTGTGTTCTACAGTAAGTGGGTGGGTGATACAGAGACAGAGAGCTGGTGTTTATCCAGGCTTCACTTCCCCTTCTCTTTCTGTGACAGTAGCACAGTAGCTATTTGTTTTTCCATGTCACCAGTTCTTCTGGAAGAATCTGCGCCGGTGTTTACACAATCTGCCGGAGGTTTAACATGGCGCAGCAGAGTTACTGTGTTTGGTCACTGCTTGAATCTGAAAAAAACACACATTCACAAATTTTTCATCATCCAGAGGGAAGGGTGATGGTATAAACTCATTTGTAGTCTTTTAACCCAAGTGAATCCATTTGCTTCAATCTGAGATTAATGTTGGGAATAAATGTCCACAAATTATTCAGTATCAAATGTAATGCAGGGTGATTGATTTCAACAGGAAGTACTAGTACACTGCAAAAACAGCACGTCTCAGAAACAAGCCAAATATTTCATAAATATAATTTTCACAAAAAATCACATTTTCTCATATTGAGCAAGGAATCTGCGAATTTACACCCTCATTGTAGATTTTAATAATATTTAATCATGAGTTGGAAGTTTAATGGTGGTGTGGTGTGTGTCTGCTGTGGTGTAGTTGGTTTATAGCATACATTTATGCTTAAAAATCACAAAAGTGGTGTTCATTTCTGGAGATTATCTTGCAGTATCATAAACCTTTGTTTGCCACAGAGCTTATGCTCTGCAACAATCCAAAATGGAATGGAAAAATCCCATTAGCTTTTTTGTCAAAGGAACCAGGTCGATGCTAACTTCCTGCTTGGCCTAAAAAAATACGTCATTCCTGCAGCCCAACAGCTTACTTCCTGTGAGCTAGACTATGTATGAACATATGTCATACGTTTTTCTGTCTGGCTTCAAAACTTTTGCTAAAAAAATGTGAGTTTATGTGTGTTTAAAGCTACACTGTGTCCCTGTTCTGCCTTAAATAATGCTTGAATGACTAAGTAGGGTGAACTGTGAGGGCACCGGAGCTATTCTCGGTTGTCTGTTTGTGTGCTGAGACAGAGCGAAGCTGTTACACACTGTGGTAAGTACAGTGTCTAGTCGTTGGCGCAGGTACACAGAGTTTCAAGGCTTTCAGCTCAATAGGATCAGAGGCCAGAGAGGACAAAGGTACTCACCTTCTTCAAACTCCCCTCAATTATTGATGGGTGCTTCCCGTTCTCCTGCTTCACCTCTCCGTTCTCTACCTCAACAACAACAAACATTTCTTCTTTTTGTGGGTACTCAGCAGAGGAAAAACCAGTGACAACGTTTCGGAGAAGAGAAGTGGGGCAGAGCGGAGAAGGTGGGCAAACAGATGGAGTGAGTTCTTGTCAGAGTCCGAGGCAGATTGAGTGTGATCAGCGATCCATAAACACTCAGCTACTTCTCTCTGGCTCCGCTGAATACACCTCCGACAACCTCCTGAAACGATGTGTAAAAGAACACCGCTCTGTTGACCCAACTATTAGTGGGGAGAGAGTTTGTCTTATCTGATATTGGATTATGTGTTCAGAGGTTTCAGTGACACAGTTTTGGACTGAGAAGACCAATTAAATAGAGTTACTGTGATACTGAAGCTGTAACACGCAACCTTTTTAACATTTAAACAATCAGTCTGTGCCTGCCTTCCTCTGTTTGCCTGCAAATCCATTTGTAGAAAAACAAGGATATAGTGCACTGTCTTACTTTTTTGAGGGGACATGTTGAAGGTTGGATTTAGGTTTACAGCTGCTGCCGTCTTGTCGGTATTTGTTTTGGAGCCAGGAAACTTAAGCAAAGAGAGACAGGAGCCTTCTCTTAGTTTTGAAATCTGAGGTACCTGTCAGTCAAAGCAAACACAACCATAAACATACAACTCTTTAAGCCCTCTTATCTGCAAAATACGTTTCCAAAATGCACATCAGGTGAAGTGAAATTAGCAGTTTTGGTCATCAGGTGGAGAAATATGTACCGAGGTTGACTTCACTGCCGCTCCCATTTCTTTGCAGCCAGCAGACAGATTATATGTATTATATGAAGTGTAATTTCAAGCACTTTTACCTTTTTACACAGCCATGATTTGTCCATTGGGATGTTTATGAGAAACATCTCCTGTAAGCATATCATAAGATCAGGGTCATTTCCTGAAATCTGAAAACAGGTGTTTTTTAAAATGGTTAGCAAGGGGACTAAATAACGCCTCAAATTTAGGCTACATTTCGCCGATGGAAAAACTTAAATGACCATTTTTAAAGGAATCTCTTGACCTCTGACCTCAAGATATCTGAATGAAAATAGGTTCTATCCTCTTTGCAGACATAACCACTGTATGCTAACCACACAGGTTTTTTGCATGTGGTATAAAAGTGTTATTTCCTCCTAGTTTATTTGAATATTTTTTACATACTGGGGTCCATATATAGTATTGGAATTGCATAAATTGGGAATGACTAGAAAGCTGAGACACCCCTTGCATAAATCCGTGCCCCACTTGTGCCACCCCAGTCAAAAAAGCCTGGACACGCCCTGCATAAGAGTGTAGCCAGGAGTTAGCTCTGGTGGGCCCATAAAAGGAAAAAATAGCAACAAGAACAGTGAAAAATGATGATTAAAAATAATACAATTAAAGCAAGCAAGCCAAACACTATGTACAGTTAAACCAAAAACTGAACTGAAGTGAAGCTAGCTGGGGAGATATAGCCATGGCTAGCCTGAGCTAAAGCTAGGATTTGATTTAGCCTACTTATTGGTCTTTCCCTACAGTAGGTGTTATCTGTTATTGAAAAATATACAATTTGATGAAACTGACAGTCCTGGCGATTCAGTTTGTTATTCTAAACAACCATGTAAGAAACCAGCTAAATCCAGTCACGATGGAAAAAGCTAGCTTACTAATTAGCTTTACAGAGTATTATTAACTGTAACTCTAGAACATTTTAGGTAGTAGGTAACTTAGTAATAGTTGATTGACACCGTATTTTCTAGCACAGACTAGTTTAAATGGATGAGAAAGCTGAGAGGACACATTTTGTTTTTTAGTAGATACATTTTAGCCATTTCTTGCTATACTAATTCCCCATTGCAGCATTTTGAGGTACGTTTTCATGCACATTTTCCATTTGCCCATTAAAGTTCCAGTGTGTAGGATTTAGTGGCACTTTGCGATTTAGTTTCACATTGTAAATCACTTAAACACACAAGAAACAGAAATGCCATATTTCTCATGTTTTCTACATTGGTTTTCACTGTTTGAGGTTGACGGGTGCTCACTGAATTTCATCATCGTGTTGCGCCCTCATCTGCAAATATTTAATGGCACCCGACTGGAAAATTAGCGCCAACAGCTGTTTAGTGGATGGAAAGTTGCATTAATTTGCAATTTCTTTTGCCCATTTTCTCATCAGTTAATATGTGCGCTACATTCGGATGGAAATAACCTAACTTGAGCGACTGGTGCCTCCTGAACCAGCGCATGAAGACAGAGTAGCATTGGGCCGGCATATTGCCCGCTGAATCCAAGATAGGAAACCAATTGGTTTGGTTTGATTCAGTCTTCAGGGCCCAGATCTTTCACTTTGTGACACAGAGGCAAATATGCACTGGCACATACACACACACACACACACACACACACACACAGCTGGGACTATTAAAGAGAGGCACCAATAGGAGCTTGGTGAGAGATAATTGTCTCATAAGTCAGTAAGCACAGCTGTTGGCAAGGTCAAGTTTCATTTATGGACGCACGTCGCCACTCTCGGTTTTGTTTCTCTGTCTTCTCCAATCTGTCTTTCTTCTTCTCTCTTTCTCCTCTTTTCTTTCTATCTGAGCCGGTCCTGTACCTGTCCTGCTTGCTGTCACTCCCCTCTGTCCTTCCCTCCCTCTCTGTTTATGCATGGTTGGGCTTCAGGATTGCTTGTGCCCTTCAATGAATATTAATAGAAGAGTTTGGATATTATATGAAAATGAACTTTTTATTTACAGTCACTCTCTATTTTGACTTTATGGGAGGATGGTGGCGGCCGGCTACCAGACTCCCAAGTATGAGGATGAAATAGGCCGGTGCTGTGCTGAATAGGATTCAGGTCAGTAAGAGGCTGTGGCCAACCTGATCTGTCATACGGCTTTAAAGGAGCCTCCTCGCTTCAAAACAACACTATAGCAAAGGCATGGTATTATTTGGAACCAGGTGGCGAATGGATGAGGTCTCAAGGGGTTCTGGGTTTGTCTCAGTGGTACATGTACTTCACATTTGTGGTGGTTCTGTGAAGTCATTTAAGTATGTATTTATTAGTCAAGAGGCAGATACCAGACTCTGGACTTGGCTGCTGGTCAGAATAAAGCACTCCTATACTTAACTAAAGTACTAAAGTAGAGCATTAATCGGGCCCAAATAATCAGGCTTGACCTGACCCCAGAAAACACCTGTGTGATGAACTGAGCCCAACCTACGGAATCAGTTTTTGGCCTGAACCGTGTTGGTTGGGTCCAGTCAGAGAATCAAAGCTCTAAACTGAAGTAGCAATATGTACAAGTAATGCTTTGGTTAAAGTATTAGGAATATAATGTAATCCAATTCAGTTAGAAGAGTACAGTTTGGCATTGCTGGGTGGTAAAATACTGGAGTATATCTGGAGTTGTTTCAGACCAGTGTTTACAGGAAAGGAAAGGAAGAGAGTGGATGAAACTAAATGAGAAAAAAACTAACGATAGACACAGAGTAATAGGTAAGGAAAGACAAATAACTATGATAATATTAATGTTTATAGCATGCTTTACATACACACAAAAAATAGCAGCAATAAAGAATGAGATTAAAAGCAATATATGAGGCAGAGAGATACAACCACAAACACACCAACAGACAGAGATGCAATTAAAACAAAAAGATTAAAAACAGAACATATAAAAAAACCAATACAAAAATACAATACATAGCAGTGTGTGTGTCATTAAAATAAAATAAAGCAATAAAAAATACAAAAATCACAAGAATACATTAGAAATATTCACATTAAAGCCTAATTCTAAAGGGGGTGACAGAAGGAAGGACGGAGCCCCCACTTTACCTGGACCAGTGTCTGTGTACGTACCTGCCTGCCCACCTGTACATGCACAGGTTACATGCCTGTCCTTTACCTGAGCTGTAACAGAAGGAGGATGAGGCAGGAAAGGAAGAGACAGAAGGAAACACAAAGGAGGATGGAAATTAAAAGAACAAGGAAGGAAGTAAGTTTAAGTTTTTTTAAGTTAAACATTCTTGTTTAAGTAGCTTTTACTAGTAATTTTAAGTGACACTGACTTAATTATGTAGGTTTAATTTGTACAGCGAAATCAAAATTACTAATAAAAACTGCTTTATCAAGAATGTTTTTTAACTTCCAGAAAAGAGTTTGCATTACCTAAAATTCTAAATGTAATCAATCAACAATTTTCTTGGGTTAAAAAAGTTTTTTTTGTATTACTGTAAAGGATAGACAGGAGGAAGGAAACCGTAACAGGAAACCTAAAGAAATGGTGAGACAGAAAATAAAGAAATAAGGATGAAAGATGGAAGGAAATAAATAGATAAATGCAAATAGATAAAATGAAACAAAAAAGCCATGGCTTTTTTGTTCTTTCCGGAGTGGAGAAAGGAAGGACAGAAGAAAGGAAGGAAAAGGGGAAGAAATAAGCATGGAAATGATGAAGAAATAAAAGGAAAAAAATTTAGGAAAGAAAGACAAGAAAGAATAAAGAGAGGAAGAACTAAGAATGTTGAATGGAAAGGTGATTTAGTTGATGTATTTACTGCAACTAAAAAGGAATCGTATGAGAAAATAAAGAGATGGGAGGACAAAAGGAAAGAAGATGGAAATAAATATAGTAAGACAGAGTGAAAGTAGGAAAAAATGAGAAAAGAGGAACAAGCAGTGAGGAAGAAAAAAAATTGTAAATATTAGAATTATAAAATTGGCTTCAACTAAAGCTGTCATAAATGTACTGTACTGGGGTTGGATGTGTATTGCTTTCCTCTAACACTGTAGTGTACAAAATGTGTATAAAACTGTCTAAGCATGATATCTGTACTTGATGTACTTTGTAGTTAATGATTGTGCAAAGCAGCTCATTCCCAGGACTTTTCGTCAATCCAGTGACATTATCTTGCTACCGCTTTACAAAGTTTACTTCATTTTCTGCCATTTAATTAGGGTCAGCTGACGAAACTGCTGACAGTGGAGACAGCCATATGAGTTTATATGACAACGTGACAGGCTGACAGAAAAAAACAAACTACACATTTATACCCATCACAGTCTTGAAATATGCCGTTGGATATAATTGACAAGAAGAGTCGATTGTCATCTGCTGAGCTCAGCCTGTCTGGGCTTTAATAGTTGAGACATGTACGGAGCTGACAGATCCAGACCTGCACTGTGCTGTAGCTGTGGACCAGTAACACAGGCTTTAACATGGGTAGTAAAGTTTAGAATGGAGATAATTTATTTTTCTTTTTGACTGCTACTTGACCATTGTTCTGTGATCAGTTCAACATTCAAGCAATTGATCAGATCAATTTACATTTCCTGCTGGGGCAAGCTCACATTAACATACCTATGGTGAACTCATAGAGCTGATGATCATGACCTAACTACCAGTCGGTGATTTGTTCATTTTTAACAAGCAACAGAGTTTTGTCAGGATTTGTCTTTTGTCTTCAGTGGCACAGATATAACAGGATCCCTATGAGCGGCTCGTTCTTAGTAGTGTCAGTCCTTCTTCAATAAAAGTATTATTAGTAAAAAGTATATCCGGGGTTTGTGAAAATTTTAATAATGGTTAAAACCGCACACACTCATTAAATGTCTCCACCATCTAGCTCCATCCATTTTTAAAACTTTCATAACTAGATTTCACAATATTGCCACAAACACCCGAAGGATATCCGAAGGAAATTGTAGAATTTAACGCTGTAAGAACACACTGCTTTCTCAATTAAATGTACAACACCTACCTGCCAGCTCAAAGCACATTCAAGTACATACATGTGCACAGTACATCGTACACTGCTTCTGCAACTGTCAATGCTTCTCTGTACTTGTCCCAAACACTAATACACTAGGTAAAACTGCTGTGGATATCGGATAGAGGGAAAAGTTGGTCAATCAAGGGTTCAGAAGTACAAATGAGTTCTGTTTTTTAGAATGACACATCACATTCCTGCACCCTATAGAAAAGCATTCAAAAATAATTTTCCATTATCAGTATGCAGCATCCACTCTTCTTCTACCTCACAAGCTACCTAATTGATAGTTTAAACATCATACCTGTTCTGCACTGTGCCTATACTGTCTATCTAAACAGCTCTGGGACCCGATAAAATGGAAAATGGTGATCCATCAACCCCTCCTCCCATATACCACCTCCTACAGAGTCTCGTCTGCATTTCCCTTTATAGATTGGAGGCATTTCCTTTCTGCTGATGTCAGGAAGTGTGTTTTGGGGCCACAGCCAGGCATGGTGAGAAATGGGACAGTGCTTGTTCTGCTGCTTCTTTCCTTCCCGCTCTCTTCTGATGAGCCACAGGAAGTGATTATGTCTCATCTATTCGCTACCAGTTGCTATCACTTCCTATCCAGCAAAAACAGAAGCCTATATGATTATGAGTCTGGAATGTGCCATCACAACTTTTACGCTTAATTGAATTGATATTGAATGGAATAAATCAAATTAAATTTCTTCATTCATAAACTCGGCTCTTTCGCTCAGATGCCACACATGATTCCTGCTAATCCTGCTCCTGTTGCTGCCCTGTGGGTTAGACTGAATTATATTTTAGGTTGCACACTGCCTACCCATCTTTAAATTAAAGAAGATACATACAAATGGCAGATATATATATATATAAACAAGTGACAAAGTGAAATGTATAAGCCTTTTTCAAAATTAATGTTGTGATCCATATTCAAATGTATCTATCCGATGTCAGGCCTCCCATGTCCACACTAAAAACACAGAGAATCCTCTGGAGCTTTGACAGTCACTAGAAGCACATTCACTGCAGTTTGTAAAAGTTTCTGTGTGGTACGTAACATTAACTAAACTGTCTGTGGTAGAGTGTCAGCAGTCGAGACATTGCTTTTATAGCAGTAAGTGGTGAGGGGGGGTTGGCTGGGGATGAACGCTGACATCATATACATCCTCTGCCTCCAGATCAGCCAAAAGCAAAATTCAACTGAAATAGCCGGTTTCAACCACTTAGAGGGTAGTCGTTATGCATATTTATAGCACAATATGTGGAATTCAAATACTTTGCACTAAAACATAAAGACTTGGAACCCAACGAGTCCCACTGCAACAATTTGAGAAAACTGATTGCCTCAAACCATTTAAGTTCATTACAACACAATTTGAGTAACTCAAGTATATTATTTGTTTAATTATTATATTTTTATTATTAGTTTTACCAGTTCCATTCAGTTAATTGAACTTATATCACAGTCATATGCAGCTTTTCTCCAAATGTAAAGGTCAAGAAGCCTCAAGCTTATACAATAACCACAAATCAAAAATAATAAACTATTAGTAAAAAGGTAAAATACAGAAATTTATATATTATTCAATAATGTATATGATTAATTCTTAATGTTTAAAAAAAATTATATTATTAAATGAACTTAATTGTTTATTACACATTGAAAAAGTCATTACATGGTACATTCCAGACTCAGTATACTTAGCCCTACATCTTGATTAAAAAAATGAAAATAGTATCAAAAAGACTTTGTTCATTAGTCATACTCTATATTGCATGCGTTTTCTTTCTCATTTGCCACATCTTGCATAATTGGGTAATTCATATATTTTCACGTTTTTCAATTTCATATTCCTCATAATATATTTTGCTGTAATTAGTGCTGCCGTTTGGCGGCTGCAGCAGCTCAGTTTTCCCACAGGGATCATGAAAGGTTCAATTTACCTCACAGAATTTATCATTGTAGTATCTCAGCAGCAATTTGTCTAAAACTGATGGTGATAAAATTGTTTCACATTCACTCTAATTAGACTGAAATAACAGGGAAAGTGGGCACATCAATCCAAAAAGGGTGTTTTATTCTCTCTTTTTTTTGCAGGGACAGCAGCTGTATTGTTACAGCCTGTTATTGCAGCGCACATGTGCAAAATAAGAGAGGACTGTATCTGTATTCTTGTTGGTAGCTTGTAAGAGGATCATGTCCACAGGCCTCCAAATCTCCTTTATATTATTACTTACAATAGCTAGAATCCCAAGGGCTCTCACTTACACACACTACCGCCCCTACACACACACAAACACTGTATACTATTGTTCTGTCTGACCGCTCATTATATTTCTTACTGCTGCACTTTTATCTCATAAAACATGATGAAAATGCTCTGCAGTTGATAAAGTGGTTCACCATCATCACACTACATTATCTATTCAGCAGTGAGATTAGCTATATGTAAATGTACTGTACAGCGTAGTGAATTATCTATGTTGTCATACTGTGTTAAGTTAGAGCAAACCATAAAAAAGAGAACAGGGGCACCAGCCTTAGGTGTGAAGTTGTAGAAAACAGGGACACAGCTCATTTAATCTGTGCATCCTGTATGAAATTAGTGGTGTTTGAAGCTTAGTGACAGTGGCTAGAATTATAGTTAGTTTTGTTCATGACAAAACTGATATGAAAAGCATTGCTTTTAATTCTGCAGCATTGCATTACTAAGTAACCCTTTGCAGTAATATGACTACTTTTTAGATAACAAGTAGTGTAAAAGATGACTATTTGAATCCAGTAATTACAAATCAGTTACAAAACTGTAATTCCCTGTTGCTTCAACATTTTGGGGGGTAGGGAGTTGGACTGTAAAGTGATATTAATTTCAACTCTGTGCATATTTACACTTGTGTACTTTCTTCTTTAATTGTGTAATGAATGAAGATCAAATCTGCACTGCTGCCTCCAGCTGTTTATTTCTCTACCAACTGGGGTCTGCTAACAACAGAATGTTAATAGGTCTCCCACATACAACCAGCTCTGGTGGAAACAAGCTCCAAAAAATAAACTGGGACAGGATACAGGAGACTGGCAACACATTTTTCAAGTAAACAATGACTTGGAAATAACAGAATCATATTAGGTCTCCCACAGCCAGCTTTAACAAAAAATACAAAAAAAAATCAGGCTGGTATCACCGAATGGCGTATGAATAAAACATTTATGTCTCTACTGAATTATATTGTGTAGAGACGCCGTGTCATTTTTAGGTGCGAATGTCATAAAAAAAAGGCGGGTGACATAGTGTGAAGAGAAGTTAGGGTGGGTGGACTGGTCAAAGACAACAGGACTTTCTCCCAGGAGACTGAAAAATAAAATACATTTAATGTAAATATGTTTTAATCTACCTAGTTTTTTTGTACCTAAACTTCCACTGTGTCACATCATTAGCCACATATTTATTATTGTTGGTAAGACAATGAAGGTCAACTGATTTCACATCTTTTCCTGCACGTCCAAATCTCAATCTTGCCATCTCTGACATTGTTAAATGCCAAAGACAAAGAGTTTCAAATGCGTAGACATGACATCCAAAATGTTTATAAAAATGCTATTTGCTATTGCTATTCATACGTAATCCCATGCTAATAATAAAGAAAGAACTAGGTAATTTAGCTACCTGCAAGCTCCACCACAGAGTTTATCACTGTCTGCCAAGGCTGCACATTACAGACCACTTCCCATGGGAAAACCAATATAATGCATTACAGAATAGTAAAATAAAGGAGGGAGTAAATAAGTGAAATGAACGTGAAATTAACACTCTAATAGCAAGTAGAATAATGAACTTTACTACACATTCAGTGGAAAGGCTAGTCTGGTGACATGTTAGTTTAGCACAAAAGCTAGCTGTTAGCTTATAACCGTAGACTGGCTGCTCATTAAAGCGGTCTCATTTTTCATTGTACGATACAGAAGATGTTAGGTGTGGACGTGTCAGCTTTGGAGTTGTTGAAAGGCACCTTTTAAAGGAGCTTGTGAGTGACAGAAGGTAATTTAGTAATGTACCAAATTAATTTCACTGTTGAGCTTTGTAAACTAGTAATAGGTAATGAATAATTGATCACACTTTTCAAACAACGTGCCTAACACTGTTGGGCACTGTTCCCTTTATTGTCAGCACTACAAGATGATTTGCTATTGGTCAGTTGCTGGAATTCACGTGTCAGAGCTCACCAAAGTCAAACTCTTTGCTTCTTCCTGAATTCACCGGTTGCAGCGAATCCATTCTGGTTGAAATTTTTGCTGTGTGCGACTTTAGCCATAACACTGCATTTCACAGTGTATACCTCCAGGCTGGGTTTAGTTCAGAATCCACTCTTGGGCTTTACAGGGCGGAGAAAGATTTCTTTGTGGCCCAAGAAAAAGGTACTGCTTTCCGAACACAGATGTAAAATAAAGAAACATTTTGTCTGCACAGGTAGCAAAGAGGGTAATGGGAAAAGTGTTTTTAAAGTATTATTTTTTGGGCCTTTNNTAGCTGGAGAGAGACAGGAAAGGAGGGGGAGAGAGAGGGGACGACATGCAGCAAAGGACCACAGGTCGGACTCGAACCCGGGCCACTGCGTATATGGGTCACCAGCTCTACCGACTGAGCTAACCAAGCACCCAGGAAAAGTGTTTTTAATATTGAGAAACAGCTCCACTAATAATCCTACCAAGGGTCCAAACATCTCTGACAGAGTCTCTCTCCAAGACTAACTCCACCAAAGCATCACAGTGAAATTTACAATACCATGGTGTCTGAAGTGAAGAAAAAAAACCTTCAAAAGAGGGAAAACAATTGTTAGAAACAGCAGAGTGATTCTGATTTTGTGTTTTTAGGATTTCATTTTGTGTAAAATTGACTATATACAAACTTTATAAATGATGTTGTGCTACAGTTTGTGGGAGTTTTTTCAGGGTCCAGCAGTGCTGGGCAGGGAGCCAGCTTCCCTCTAATGGTTTGGAAAGTCTGACTCAATGCTGCCACTTGGTTGTCTGTTGCACTGATTTAGGTGCACTCCAATCAAAGGTGGTGTTTGCTTCAAGTTCATTTATCGTGTAAAAGTGGAGAAACGATGAATCATTTTGAGAAACAAGTTGACAAACAGGATGCAACTGTTGTCCCCCCCCAAATTCAGCTTGTGGCAGCAGAGATTGCCCTCTGAGAAAATAGCCTTTTCTGGACCATGTCCAGCCGGGCCACCTCTCTGAAATTGAACTCTGCTGCAGCAAGGCTGTGTGGAGGGGATAGCGGAGGGAGGAGGGTTGTTCGGCCAACTCAACTTTCATTAAAAACAAGCAAGCGGGTCAACCTCCAGACCCTCGATTAAGCCCTGCTTTGCGCGTTTGGTGAATGAACAGGAAAGGAGGAAAAAAGTTGAGGTGTAAAAAGCAATATCCTGAAGGCTCGGTGGGTAATTCTCGGTCACAACTCTTTCCCTGTACTGAGACCTTTACTTAGTAACCTCAATTATACTGTAGCACCTTGCTTTAATCTGGGGATTTCTTTCACAGCTCACACAACATGACAGAATGCATTTCCATACTTAAGTCTAGAGAGTCATTGCATCACAGGGGAGTATGCAAGTGTGTGTGTTTGTACCACGTGTGTGTAGTTGGACCGAAAGAAGAGGTTGAATCAGAGGCCTTTGCTCCGAAGCCATCTCCAGGGAGTCTATTTGCCGAGGCCTCTTGCTGAGAAGGTTAGCAGGGTGTCTGGAAATGATGAGGCCGGTAAAGAAAAAGAAAAAACGCAGTGTTTCAGCTGGAGAGCGTCTGAACACGGCACAACCGTGTTTTTGCTTTCTTGTCTGAATTTCAGATCGAAGTGATTGATGTCCCTTGTTCCTGTGTTTCTTCTCCTTATCTAACAGCACAGCCGAACCCGCCGAAAATTCACGAAGGATGGTGGGCGTACAAGGAGGTGGTGCAGGGGAGCTTTGTTCCAGGTAAGCCTCAAAACACTACGCAGCACTTTGATGCATGGAAGTTTCCCACAGAATACTGATTTTTCCTGCATACACTGTAACCACACTGTGTGCTTGATCCTGAAGTCAGACCTTATTACATATTTAAGATAACATCGGGCCACCTTGCCAATGGCAATAGTTTTACTTTTTCATTCTGACAAGACCTCTTCGCCCTTCCCACGCAGATGACGCTTTCTCACTGATTGATTGACGGCAGCTTGCTGTTCCTTCCACCTTTTCCATCTTGTTGTGTATCTGCATGTCAGGCCAATTATTTTCCGGAGATTGTGTTTTTCTGCTGAGCCCAGGTGCTTTTTGATAAAGCCTGCAGGTGGCTGTGTGTATGAGTGTGTCTGTGTGCAATGGTGTCTATGCTTACAAGGAGCAAATGTCTGCGTACGGCTGGAACAATTAGGAGCATTCAAACAGAGGACATTTTGCTGGTATTCACTTCTGGAAGCGTCAAGGTTTACTTTAAGGTTAACGGCGGGGTATGGGATTTCTTGTATAAGAGATCATGAGATAAGTAAAGGTTTGGGTTGACTTTTGTAGATTGAGACAATATTCTTAATGTCTCAACGTAAGGTCTACCATATCAGTGAATTGAAACTTAAACCAATTTTTCACCTAGGGATGCACACAGATACCACTTTTTACGTTACATACATTAGGGCACTTGCCAAAACCAAGTAGCTATAAGAGTACTGAATGATACTATTAGAGTTCTAACAGTTCTTCATTTGTATTTATTTTCATCAGATGTTGCTCACTTTCTGACTGTAACATTTTAAAAGTTGCTAATGTTGCAAAAGTTCCCTAAAATATTGCTTCTCTTCTGCCGACCTGCCCAACTAACGAGATGTTAGATAACATCACACTACTGTAAAGTGGTACCGGGTGAGGTATCAGTATCAGACTCAATACCCGATACTGGTATCTTTATCACAATAAGGATTGCCTGTTTGCCCGGGACTAGTCTAAGGTCATGCTTGCATGCACATGCTCAGTGCTCTCAAAAGAAAATTGCGGCACAAAGTTTATGAGCTGAAGTGCAAGTCAGCATTTCAGTTATCCTGGAAACAGGAGTTCAGTTGGGTGGTGTTAGAGAAAGAGGGCAGAACTCCAACTATGCATTGTACACGAGTGCCATAACAAGAGCCTACAGCATCTTGCTTGCAGGGCAGCCAAAAGGGTCTTTGTTGTTATCTGAAAGCCACTAAATAAAACTACTTGTATCAGGGCAAGTTAAAACTGACTTTGAAATAAATAGTTTGAAGCGTGATAAAATATATTTTAACATGAGCGTTTTCAAAGTTAATTTTAAAATTTCAAATTAGTCCTTAGGGTGAAAGGCACATTGTGGTGAATACTGAGGTTAGGGAAAGGGCCTTTGGGAATAAAAGCATAGCTGCTATGTAACAGTGAGGTAGTATGGTATTGTGTACGCAGCAAAATACAGGCATCTGTTTCCCAGTGCAAACACTGAGGCTCTGCCTGCAAGTCCAGGCATACATAAATAAGTGCCTGTTTGTCCTTCCCTCTGGCACCAACCACTTGGCGGTTTGCTGCTCCGTTTATATCTCGGCTATCTCTTCTAGCAGTTCTCCACGGCACACTTGCTTTACTAACCACCATACAACAGGTGGAGCAGTTAAACACTATTCATGATCCTCCCGTGGCCGTGCAGAGAATTCCCAACCCTAGTTACCTTGTTCTGCAGCCGGCAGGATTCAGTAGCAGGGACATAAAAAAGTAAGGAAGGCTTTTTCACTGCAAATGAAGCCCACTTTAATGATGCACGGGGAAATGTTGATGGAACATATTCTCTTTGTACTCAGTCTACTTGGACAGCGAGTGGTGATAAAAGATTTCATTGAAAACTGAATACTGGAATTTTTAGTCATGCGATATACACAGGGGCATTCCGTTCAAAAAAAGGTATTACAGCACTAGCTCATTTCAGAGTAATAATATACTCCCTCAGAGCAGTAATCCATTACAATGAGTGTTATATGACTTTCCCCATATACACTGCAGCTATTTCATATATTGCTTATTAGAAATGATCAGTGTAACAACTCAGGAGACGCCTGCCGGGGCTAGTTTTTGAATATTTTATCATCTGACAGTTATAGGACTTATGTGTTTGACTGGCAGACAAAATAATGTTGTAGGAATTGAAATGGCAATGATTCTGCTCCCTCACTGGGAAAAGCAATAATATCACTGTAAGGCTCTGCTCCGGTACAGTAGTGCTATCAGACCTTTCCTCTCCCGTTAATGGCTCATTTCTCTTCCCTGAAACATCTCGTGGGAGAGGTCAAAAACCGCAGTCCAGCGTCTCCGAGCATTCACACCCCGAGGTCAGCAAAGCAAATGTAATCGTGTTCTTGGGCCCCTGTCACCGTGGCTGACCTTTTTTGAATATTGCTTATCCTTTCTGCAGTCTCATTTAGCTTTAAATTTAGTAAAGGTCAGATATAACTCTTAAGTGCTCCCCTTTTGCTCTCACCTCCTCTCCCCCGGCTGCGTCTTAACTCTCAGAGTCGAAGGTTAAAAGGTATGCAATCTGTCGTCAGTTTCACTCACTGTGTTTCTTTCTGCATGTCCGACTGAACCATTTATTCCACTACTAGGTCTTAGAATTGCACATTAGTGTGTTCATTTCACTGCAATTTACTGGAAGCACACGGGACACGTGTGATTTATTTAATTTATGCGCTCATTAGTTTGTGTCTTGTGTGTGACTTTATAATTTAACTGAACTTTAATTAACGTTGCAGTGCAAACGCACAAATAAATTATCTAATTTTGCCAAACTTACAACTGCCTGCTGTGTTGTAAAAGACTTGAACTTATTATAATGTCAAAGGACCCAAAATGGATTGGAAAATCATTCAAGTCGGCTAATAAGCTGTCACTGTAATGCCCTAGTTATCTGATGTAACCATATTAACAATACTGATAGTATGTGTTGTTTTTGAGAATGTGAATAGCTTAGATTATAATTATAGTACTTTAAAAAAAGATTATCATTGATTGGTACAGGTCAGTCAGGCCATCACAGCTATATTACAGAAAAAAACTGAATACAAAAATAAGTATTAAAACAAAAATACAGACAATAAAATGAAGGTGAATTAGTACATTAAGGGCTGCCACAATATCAGATTCTTACTACGTGATTATTGTGGCCAAAATAATTCACAATAACAATATTATCTCGATACCTAGAGAAAATTTAAACAATAAAAGACTAACGCAGGACGAGCCTGTTCATCAGAAACAGACTGCTCTGTGAATAAAGGTATGTTCATGTCTTCACAGTGCCCTTATCCTGTGAGATTTATTTAACTTAATATCTTAAATAATAACCTAAACTTTAAAAAGTATATTGGATCGATCCATCATGGATCAGGCTGATCCATATCCTGTCCTTCAGCATTTATTCCAGCAACACTTTGCAGATATATCACAACTCAACGCTGCATTTGATCTTAAATATTAATGTCCAGGCTGAGGTTGAAGAGATGCTGACAAAAGCCTGTCTTCAGCTCATCCATACAAACTGCTTTACCTACATAATAAGACATACAATAAGAAAATACTTTTTATGAACTATTTGTGTTATTTATGGTATTGAGCCACTTTGTGATTGCTTCTCTGTGTTTATTGTTGAATGTGTAGCAGGGGCCTCATGTGATGGACATGCATGCATGGGCAAGAAAGAAATGTTGATTTACAGAGTGAGGGCTTCTGAGTGCCTCAGGCTGAATGCATGTGCTTTTCTTATAGAAATGATATTGTCACATTTATGAAGGTTTCCCTCCTGGGAATGGCAATATGTACAGTGGGCGAAGTCTGACTGTATTTAGATGAGTGTAACAGAGGACTGCTGGTTAGTGTAATAAAGTCTTCTTTCTTCAATGAACTAAAAAATGTTTTAACTACTTTGGCTCTGATGTACCGCCCCTACCTGTCTGTAATCACCACTGTGTAGTCTCGATCAATGTCCCACCCACAGCACTGTGTGATTGGTTGAACGCCATGAGTAATAGCCTGTCAATACTGAAGGCTGCTGTGTCACAGACGGGGAAAGAGAAATACTCAAGTAAAGTACCTCAAAACTGTACTTAAGTAGAGTCCTTGAATAAATGTACTTAGTCACACTCCATCATTTATTCAAAATTTTCACACAAATACATTTTTATGGACGGTTTAAATATCAATTATTGGTTTCCTTGACTACAAATAATTGGCATCTGTATCGGCTCTGAAAAAAACATATTGGTTGATTTCCTAGTCTTCATTAGCACAAGGGGTTTATTTAGTTGTCTTGGAACTGTATATGTTCAAATGTGTTCTCAGCACTTTTAGGACTTATTGTCCATGTTTTCCTGTGACAACTGAAAAACCTTCCATCTGCTAATGAAGACTGGATGATGTGGTCAAAAGCTCTGGAATAAATCAGTATGTAGACCTTGAGTTAAGATTAATTTGTCCTATTGTTAAATCCTTGGCATGACATGACCTGCTGTTGTCAGTGGTACAGTTCCCTCTTCCCATATGAGCCTTCTGATGGCCCCCGTGTGCCAACAGAATGTGGGGGTTGAGAATATTTGTCCCCCACCGTGGTCATAATCCTGCTGCCAGTCTCCCATTAGGGGAGACATAATGGGGCATCAGTGCACAGGGTGGAGCAGCAGGGCTTTCCCCATGTTAGCTCCCATCCGGGGCTTATGACAGAGCTGAGGGGGAGGATGGAGAGAGGAGGAGCTGGACAGCAGGAGAGCCACAGAGAGTGCAACTGCAGGACAGAGAGCGATGAGAGTGCTCTAAGAGACTGACACAAGGATGCTTTTATAGAGCTAATGGCGTAACAGTGAAATCGCTCGGGCTTTCAAACACATACACACATATAATACTGTATCCATTATAGCCACAGTCCTCCAGATATGTCCCACGGATCCGTATTAGAAGACTTTGTTGGTGTTCATTTAGGATTAAAATGTTTAACTCCCCACTTATACTGTATGAGTAGCAGGATGAGTGACGCTTATAATTCTATTAGTCGTTACACATCCAATAATTAGGATAATTTCTAGCAAATTAAAGCTCTTTCATGATTCAAAGTAATTAGAATTTAGGGCCGTTTTCATGACAATTTATAAATACGTGCAGTTCAGTTAAAGGGCCCATTCAGACAAATGACTAATAAACCAATTTTATCATTTACCTTAAGTCATATCTAGGCATGCAGATTGTGGTTTTATGAGACACTCCATCTGCCTCTGTGATTTCTGCCTCCACTCCAATACAGTGGAAGT
Organism: Morone saxatilis; assembly: GCF_004916995.1. Lineage (NCBI taxonomy): Eukaryota > Metazoa > Chordata > Actinopteri > Moronidae > Morone > Morone saxatilis. The sequence continues at coordinate 18,862,178 of NW_023339651.1, forward strand.
ACTGTAAAATGGAATTCAAAACTCAATAGCTACTTCCCACAATCAATGGGCCTCATGCAAGAACCACTCGAACGTCCAGATTTACTCTTATGCAGCAAGTATGATTAATGTGGGATACTTGGTCGCGGATTTAATTTACTCTTACAAAATGGACTGCTGCAAGAATGACTCCTAAAACCAGAACTGAGTTGAACAATTTAGCACCTCCAGTTTCCTCTTCTCGAAGTTGTTAGATGGCTGAAATAAGGTCTGGTTAACACAAGCTGAAGAAATTTTCACATACTGTTTTACAAGATAAAATACGCCAGATTACAGAGATTGTTAGTGACATTAAACGTCAGCACGCCAAACATGTAGACTTGTGGTGCATTCCATTTGAACTGGAACACCCAATAAACCTCAGCAACCTCGACGTCAAAATCAAAGATGGCTGCTCCATGTGTCAAACTGTCTGTGGACATGTTTGTATGAGCAAAATACTATGTGATGTGTTGTTGTCAACTGGCTTTGCCAACAATGGATAAAGGCTAACCTGGTAAGAGCATGGTTTTCCGACTTGTACTGGAAGGCGGTCAACTTGTGACATTACTAACTCAGTTTCGGACTTCTGAGTTAAATGGAACGCACTACTCACTAGTCTGCCTTTACAGCCTCGTTGTGTTTATACTCGCAAACTATTCTAGCTCACACTTTCCAACTTGTGGATTTTATAAGCTCAAGTCAGAAAATTAGTGGTGGAGATGTTGAAGTCTAGTCTGTAATTTTAGCTTAATGTTTTACTTCTCTCGTCCCATTTCCCCTTTTAAAAATCATAAAAGTTGTGTTAATTTGTGAAGATTATCTTGCTGAACAAAATGTGTAAGTATCATTAACTTTTGTTTATCTCTTTCTGCAACAATCCAAAATCCAATCCTAACTTCCGAGTTGGCCTACAAAAGTACCTCATCTCTGCCCCCTCCACAAGCAGAGTCGAACGAGCGATTTATATGACAAGTTTGTCCAGTTAGGCGAATTTGGTGAATCTGATTTGGAAGCAACACTCAAAGGAACTTGCCTCAGAGAACAAAGTGAAAAATGTTTTTGCATGAGGCACAATGTCTAGTAGCAAAATTTGTGTTTTTCGTAATTTGATAACGACCCTTTTAAAAGGTGCATTTACTGAATTTGGAGCCCTGGCTGTCAAGCACCCTCCTGATTTTAAATGGGATAAAACCTGTTGGGCACAAGCATTGAGTAATGTACCGCAGTGCTCCAGTTAAGACTATTGTTGTGCTTTGTTGCTGTTAACAAAGCATTGGGGGATGGCTCTTGATCTTGAATGTTTGAGCATCCGATCTAATCATCACACCTTATCGTACATCTCCACATCTGATGCTCCATTTTCCGAGGCCCTCCACCCCCGTCAGAGCATTTTGTCACAGCTTCTCATCGCTTTTAATCCTGTGTTTTCCCCTCCTCACACTCTTGTTTGATAGACGCTTTTGTTTCCAGCAATCAAACGAACGGCTGCAGTATTTCTAGCAGGCTTGTGAGCTGATTAACATTTATTATTGTTTTATTTTTTTTGCATCCCACTGAGAGAAGAGCCAAGTACCAATTATAGAATTTTAGCCACCAGTCGTAAAAGTCCAAAAAGCAGTGTTGTGAAAAATCCCCTTAAACGTTTCTTTTTTACTGAATACTCCGGCTAAGCCCCTCTCTGAATCAATGGGGGCTAATTGGCAGCTCCTTTATATATGTCTGGTAGGTAGAGAGCTCTTCTTCAAGTGACAATCGCTGATCGAAAACCAATTAAAGGCACAGACACCACCGGCAGGGCCACGGACAATTTGTCACCGGTGGGTTTATGGGAAGAAAATGGATATCCAATAGCACATTGCCAGCTTGTTTTTGAGCGTACCAGAGCCAGCCTCTGCACTGAAGGTGGAATCAAGACTGTGGAAGCTGCTGTGGTGTGGGGGCAGGTCTGATGAGGAGAGGTCTCCCAGTGGTGGGATCAGTGCCTACAGAGTGCAGGAGACGCTCTCTGACAGCCAACACTACACACCCAAGGCTGTTTGATGGGCCTTGAGCATATAAATAAACAGATTTGGCCCCAGTGGAGACGATGGTTGCAGGAGAAATTTCTCCTACTCATCACGGTGAAATATTACCTCCTCTAGCACTATTTTTCCACTTTGGTACACAGCAGTAGCATCCTGGTTGTTTTTTTCCTCTTTATATTTTAGCGTTGAGGTTTCCACAAATGGAATATGTAACACTTTGAAAGAGTTTGGTTTGACACATTTAGAAAATATGAAAAGAGAGAAGGATCTTCCTGGATGTTGTGGGTACAGTACGATGTCTGAGGCAGGATTTTTACTCTCACTCACACAGCTTCTCTGAACTACAGTCTAAAATGTACTACCTTTTTTAAAAAACCCAAATAATCTGTACAGTCTTGTTGTTGTGCTCCAAACATCCAACCATTGCTTGATGATTCTGAGTTTTCTTTAGCTCGCATACTGTACACTGACATCACCTTTTGTCATTTGAGTTCATAAAATCTGATCAACATTGTCAGGGACTAGCCTGGCATTGCCAGACTTAATCACCAATATTAGTCTTGAAACTAATTTTCCATTTCCAAGTGCCATTATAAGTGGAAAAAGACCAAAACCTCTGGACCTACAACAAACCAGAGCAGTGGGGCATAGTATATTTGGTATTAAACATACCAAATGCTGTCGCAGAATTACCAACCTGTATGCATTTTAACATTAAAGTACACTGGTACAATTTGTCACTCTAAACTCCACAAAATGCTGATAATGCCTGTGAGCTCAATTATGCATGAGAAGTACTTAAGTCTAACAGCATGAGGCAGCAGCGACTACCTTGCCAAAAAGCAAAAGAAGAGTTTGACCAATCATAGAGCAGGATTCAATTATTATATTTATTCATATATATTATATTAAATATCTATTATAATAAACCTGTTTCACTTTTAATACTTTAGGCAGTAGCAGGGGTGGGCTTAAAGCTGCAGTAGGTAATTTTTATGAAAATATTTTTTGTCCTTTTTACTGAAACTTTCATATATCCTGACAGTAGAATATGAGACAGATAATCTGTGAAACAATCAGGTTCCTCTGGCTCCTATTAGCAGTCCTAATGGAATTTGCAAGAATCCACGGGGCCTGTGCGAAAACAACCAATCAGAGACAGATGGGTCCCATGTCAGTGGAATTATTTAATATACTATGCTGCAACAGCATTGTACTGTGGTTGTACTTGGCCAGCTTCTGCGTGTTCCGGTCGATCCAGTGCATGATGGACACTTCTCTTGTCTCCCTGTGTTGTTGCTTTCTGTCTGTGTGTGATGGAGTTCACATTCAATGGAAGGGAACTGTGTGGTGTTACTGCTTACTGTCAGAGAGGACTGGAGGAATGCTGGAGCCACTCAGCAGGCCTGCAAACAACACACTCTCTCATCTGTTCTCACACACACACACACACACACACACAGTAGAAAATAATAATTCCAACAATTTCAGCAGAGAGAAGGAGAACACGTGGGGCTGCTGTTAGGGCAGTATTTACATTTTTGGAAACCGTCTGTCAATTTCTAATTTGATATTTGGAAAATCCCGCACATGCACACTACAGCCGGCTGAACAAGATCAGCACACACGCACATATGCACACGTGCAGACACGCACACTTGTGTAGACACAATGACAGCTGTGGGTATTAAGTGGCAGTGTGATGGATGGGGTTCAGACAGGATGGCCCTCATAGCCTCCCCTTTATTTACCCTCCACTGACTGACAGCAGGGAGAGAGAGAGAGGAGGGGAGGGAAGGAAACTAAAGGAGGAAAGCAAAGTTTTGGAAAGGAGGACAGGAAATTGATGAAAAGATCAGAGGAGAGGAGGAAAGAAATATGGGCGAGGAGAGGAGAGGAGGAAATGGAGCATAAATGGAGGGAAGAAAACATGAAAATAGGACGGGGGGGGCAGGACAGGGAAACAGAGGACGAAGAGGAGGAAAATTAAACAGATGAAAGAGGAGATGGTGCAGGACAAACTAGGAAAGGAAATATAAGCAAAGAGGTAAGGACATAAAAGAAGACAATGTTAGTGGGAGGCACAGTCGGAGCGAGAGAGAAGGAGAAATGACAGCAGAAAAGGAAAGGTGAAGAGGGGAGGAGGAGAGGGAAGA
>NW_023339651.1:18866432-18894833 GCF_004916995.1 Morone saxatilis
AAGAGGGGAGGAGGAGAGGGAAGATGAAAGGAAGGAGATGAGAGGGCACAGAAGACGGTAGATGGGCAGGGAAGGGTTGAAGGGGGGGTTTTATGAGGAGAGAAGTCAGGTCTCAGTTAGACCAAGCAAGGAGATGAAAGCGGAGGCATCCGGGTGGAGGTTAAGAGAAAGGGAGCGGTGGGATAAATAGAGTTGAAGGTTGGACGGGGGGGGGCTGTTCTTAAAGAGCCACGCAAAAGAAGAAAATTGGAAACTGAAAAATATTCCTTATGGTTGACAGTAACCCTGCGATGATGGGCGCAGACACTTTTCTCACTTCCTTTTAAATCCTTCAATTCCCCAGGTCAACGTGAATCTGTAGCTAGCTGTCAGTCACACAGCCACTGTAAGCACTGCTGGCCTCCTTACACAGACAGCGGGAAAACTTTCCTTTCACACTCTCCCTCTTTTGATCCATGCTAAACACTTAAGATATGCTCAACCAAAGCTGTCTGTCTGGGTTTCCTGTACCTTCACTCTTATTTAAATCAAATCTGCCTTTTTCTCAGAATCTTTTGCTCTTCCTTTGCTCTTTCTCTCTGCCAAGTTGGTTTGGCTTTCAAGTATCAGTTTCCGGTAACACTTTATATTAAAGCTCCAGTGTGAGGATCTGTTGGCAGAAATGGAATATAATATTCAAAGGTATGTTTTCATTAGTGTATAATCATCTGAATATAGGAATAGTTTTTGTTACCTTAGAATGAGATGTTTTTATCTACAGAAGCTGTGAACACGCCATGTTTCTACAGTAGCCTAGAAAGGACAAACCAAACACTGGCTGCGTCAATCTAAAGTAAGGTCATGCTCATAACTAAGCAAAACCCTAAACTAAATTGTGATCATTTAAAAAAATGTAAAAGATTTCAGCTCAAGTTCAATACAAGGCAATGAAAAAAAATTCAACTTTTGTCGCAACACAATGCAATGTCATCCGGCAGTACACTGCAATGGGTGATCAAACAGCTTTAAATGCACATTTCTGATGGATTACTGATTCTGATGTAATGCTAGTGTTTACCTCACAATCACGGTCACAGAGGATAAAGTGATTGTCACAGAGTTGTAAAATCCTGTCCTGTGGTATTTCCAACCACTGTGCAGTGTTTTGGTGTTTGATAAGCCCTCAGCCTAATAGATCTATTACTCAAACCTTCCTGCCTGGATCGTATTTTATTGTGTCAAAGCAGCACCACCCCACCAGCACAGGCCCAGTCTGAACACCTGCTAGCACATTGGTCCCAAATCTCCCCATGGTGTGTAATGGGTTGATCTGGATACTATGAACGCCACAGCATATGATTCAGATCATTTTCCAACTCATCAAGCCATGCAGGGAGCACCTGCATCAAAGTGTTTTTTCCTTTAATTTGTCACCACATTTTGAAGGGGTAAATGTAAAAACGTAGCCAATGCAGTGCCTACTTGGAGCTAGATGAGGCTTTTGGTTTCATTGGAAGGCCTGGAAAATTGGACTGCGATTACCAGCTTGAAAAGCTAAATAATGGAAGATGATCTAATAAACAACACTTGAGCTGTGGAGCCCCGACACACTCACTGTGGCACACACTGTCTCACCTACAGACAAGACACACTGAGTAGATGATGCAATCAGAGAAATTACAGTTTTAATTCAGATTGCATTCTGAGGAGATATTATCTGTTCATTTCCAAATGTTCATATGTGGTTACAACACTGATTAATATGTGTGCCAGTACTTGTTATTCATTAAGTGTGAATTTGATCTGCCCATCAAATCACCACGCTCTGGTTGAAAATGAAAAAACGCCCTTCATTGCAGTATGTTAGCTGTACCCGTTAGCATTTGGCAGGCTAGCTGTGATACAGCATTCAGTTCAGGCTCTAAGCAGCCATGTGAGTCAAAGCTGCCTGTATTCCGCACATATTAAATTCTCCTGAAGACAAGATCGCACCGGAGAGGACCCACTGATATGGTGGATGGTTTACATCACACCACGGACATCTTCGCCAAATAGCATTTGCCTTTATTGATACTGATACTGTGTACTGAAGGGATTACAAACTGTGATATAAGTCAAAATAATCTGTCATCGTCGGAGCCCGGTGCAGGACAAAGAAGATTACAGAGGAAAATACACGATTACATCTGGGTCCCCTCATCTGCCCGTCCTGTCTATTATAGGTTATATTCTCTCTGTCTGCAGCAGCGTTGTGTGTTTAGCCTCTCAGAGTGTCATCCAGGAGAATTAGCATACAGTGTTTGTGCAGTGCAGCTGTGTACATACAGTACAGTAAGTTGCTGATGCTTGTACTCCAGTCTTCCCTTTGCATCGCCTCGGTAAATCCTGTTGTGTTAAACTCCTTACATACTCCCCCAGAGGGAAACAAATTGTGCGCAATGTTGTGGACAGATTGCTTACAGATGCCACAAGGTGCTTTATGATTCACCTCTGCTCCTTCATATATCAGTTGTTTAGTAATGTGAAGGAAAACAAAACAATAAAATACATGTCACGTTTTTAGATTGATATTGTTTTCCAGGCTTTGGTTTGAGATTTTTTCAACAATCACCGAAGTGTCTGCCAGAGGCAGGTGAGTAAAACAATCACTATATGGAGTGACTCACTGTTGATAAAACTTCTTTTTGTCTTCGAGGATCTGCAGAGGAATGTCAGCAGAATGCAAAAGCTGAGTATTATATCACGGACTTGTGTTGTGTTGCCTGCCGCGCTCGGAGAGATGTAAAGATTAAGCTGCATCCTCGGGCTCCCTGCGTTCTCCATTTTGCTTATGAAGGCAGAACCGTGGCTTGCATAGTAAGTGCGAGGTGGCTGGCAGAGCGAGAGCGCGTCTGAAGACATTATGCAGAGTGCACCGGCAGACACTGATCGCCTCAAACACAGACAAATCAATGGCGGTCAAACACACAACAAACTCCAACAGCCGCTACACTGTCTCAGTGAGTTAGTTTGTGAGCAGCAGAGTACAAGAGCAGGATGAACTCACTGTCAGCACAACCTAATAAGCATAAATATGACGCTTTACAAAAGGCATTCTGTAGAGGTCATTGTTTGAACAGGGATTAAAGTACTATTTTAAAGTACAAAAACTGTTCAAGTATGAGTATTTCATGCTCTTTGTGTAGTTTGTAGGCTTTATAAATAGACTCTATGATTGGGCACCACCCAGAAAAACAGTTTGACTCCTATGGCCAAAAAGTCGGATTTCTTCCGTCTTCTATACGTAACATTTTATCAAAAAAATTTCAAGTAAAGGTTCATTTGTTAGCTAATTTCCCCCATACACACAATATAATCAGCTGTTCAAACGTTCTATTTTTGCTGAGCACTTTCAGGAGTTCTCGAAGTTCATTTCAACATAAAGTTACTGTAAGAACTCCCTTACAATAGCATACACAAGGGGACATCCTTGCTATGTTTCTATGCTATGTTTATTACAAATATGATTATTTCAACCATATTTAGCCAGGTTTTAACCTCGACATCTAGATGTCTATTGACCTGTAGAAAAAACAATTAAAGCTTACAGGAAATGAAACAGTACATTTCTAGCCACAGCCAACCTATACAGTTCAGTAAATCAGTCATATAGTTGGTGCCACACACTGAAAAATAAAGAGCCTTTTGTCTGCATCAGTTTGAGTTTAGCTCATTTGCTTCAGGTCTGTGACAGCAGCAGGAGTGGCCGGAACATCTGGACTAGTGGGAGTTAATTGATGATCTAGTGGAGCTGTAGACTGGCAGTGAGTCCACTGACACCCACATAAGAACTTTCAAACACATCCCATGCTGTTGGATGAGGCAGACTCGTGTATATATTCTGAGCTCAAAAATTCATAATTTCTCCATCCTGTTCTTTCTGCCAATTTACTTTGGTGCTTTCCGCCTTTACCATCCCTAGCAGAATGATTGTATCATGCATAAATCATTATCATAAACTAATGATATAATGGATGATATATCTTCCCTTTTTCAACATTCCTATGTGACTGATCTTAGACCCATTTTCTATACAAATCTGCATTTAAAAACCTTCAAAATTCAATTTCATAATTATATTTACCCCTTCATTTTCACTGTTTGCTGGCTTTCTCCTGGACCCACAAAACCAGCCATTCTCATTCTATCACTTCAGTTAACTGAGCTAACAACCAAGTAAATGAGATTTGCTCTTCCCCCACATTCAGAGGTCAGACTCTCCTATTTTTGAGGGCCATTTTCCTTTTCTGACCCACTTCCGTTCGACCCGGCGTGCTGCCCCTATGCCTGACATTGAGGTGCAGATAACCCCATGCAAATACAGGAGCTGCTGAGGGTTGGTCCGGGGATGGAGTCTCCATTAAGTTGGGTAATACAGCGCGACGCTGTTTAAATAAATCCTCTCAGCGGGGCTCTGCTGCAGTTCGACCCCAGTGCCTGTAGGATTCCTCACCGGACTAGATTGTAATGAGGAAGGAGTGCCTCCGAGGCGGGTGACCCCCTGCTGATAACCAAATCTGCTCCACAGATCTGAGCAAGGACACAAAGATGAATTATCAACGCGGAATTCACGGCGGGGACTGAGTGAAATGGGCAGATAATGACATAACTATTCATTTGCCCTCATCTTTGGCTTTCCTTTCATCACTTGTGCCCAGCAGTGTTTTTTTTTATATGTTTTACCATATGTGGAATGACATTGTGTTAAATCTCCTAGGGATAGCAGTAAGATTATGATGAAAGAAGTGTAAAGTGTGTGTCAGAGAGAGAGGATGGATGAGGTGTGTACAGTTTACTGTTGGCAGCCTTTAACTCAATCTGCTCTTTGGAATAACCTTCTCGCCGCTCTGTCTGATTGAGAAATTACATCAACTGCACGAGACACTCAATGCGAAAATCAATTCAACCTAGGACATCATTTTCAATTTAGAAACGTTTACTCATCCGCAGTCCATAATCCACCAAATCACTTGAATATTTTATTAAGTTGATTTCAGTGTTTTCTCTCAAAGGTCATTAAAAAAAAGCCACCCTGTGCGGTTTGTAACCAAAACCTTGTTGACTCGCCAGTTTTGTAAAGTAACACATTTATAAGATGTTGACTTGAACAGAATTAATGGTGTTTTTCATGCATGGCAAGACAGATTACTCCTTTTAGCCTCACCGCAGCCTTCACTACAAAGTTTTCGCACCATCTTTCATACACTTTTCCTTGCTATAAACTTCTCAACTCAGGAAGCCGTCTGCATAGCAATGAGCGTGTGAATCAATGGCAATGTGAGGCAGGTGACATTATGATATTATCTACAAGCGGGGCAATTGTACCTATCTAGATCAATCAATGATAGAGCAGCTTCCAAAGGAAATGACTCAATTACTGCACCTGTCAAACTCACGGCGGTCAGACAGAAAAAAACTAGTCGCTTTTTAAAGTATTGAATGCTGTGTTGAATCATAAAGCCTTGTGATCCGACTGAAGCTTTGATTTTCAATCAGGGAGGGATAATGGGATGAAATAATTCGGCAAAAAAGTTTGATATCATGGTGATGTTTGAAGCGTTACAACATTAAAGGGTTGATTCACCCACATTATGAAAACCCCTCACTGACCTATAGTGCTATCTATTAATACAGATCAGTTGCTTCAATTGACTTTTTTTTGCTTTTGCTAGGAGTGGAGGGGCCTTTTACATGTCTCTACCTAGGGTTCTATTTTTTCAGTCTGTCCATGTGAGTACCCATACTTCCAACATTTTCTCATCCTATGTCATAAAATACTGACACCACTTTGTCACACTGCTAGGCATCCTATATCAGTCCCTCCAGGATTTCGCAGGGATTGTTATTATTTCACAGCAGCTTGTCTAAAAAAAATTGTGATGCATTTTGCAATGTTTTTAGGCATGTTTTTGCATTGAAATTGTAGAAGACAGTGATCTTGTTCTATAATTTATTAAAAATCAAAGGCAACTTTTGAGTAAGCTTACCAAAAAGGCTCAGGATTCTGAGGGTAAATGTGAGATATTTGTGCCACACATGTCTGCATGGTCTGCATCTTCACAACTAGAAACCAAAAAAGTAAGTTTGGCAATGTATGCCTCACTGTTTCACATGGAAAACTACAATGATTGGACAAAATTGCAAGGTCACAGAGAATTCATTGGGACTGGTTGAATTTGCGCTAACTGTTGCGATCGCAACTTCCTCGAGGGACTGATAATAGAGATGAGCAGAAGTTACCCTTTAGCATCTGTATGAGATGCAGTGAATGTAGTGAAGCAGTTGTAGTTTGGTTGCGTTTAGGAAAAGCGACCTTACGGATGGACTTGAAACATCACAAAATCACATGAGCTACAGTGGTACCCAATATGTGGACCAATAAGCACCCTTTGAGAAATTACTGGCAGCTACTCGTTAAATGAGGGCTCCTGTATAGGTTAGCGTAGTTATTTCAGAATTGGAGACTTAAAGAGCAAAGAATGGCACCCAAGGCTTTTCTCAATAGAAAAGTCAGCATTAACCCTGGCCTCCTGGGTGAAAGTCGCTCTTTACAGTACCTGACATGGGTTACATTGGAGTTAGATGAAAGCGCAGTGCATCTCCAACAGATGCTAAAGACTACTGTGTGTGTGTCTGTATGAAACGCCAAAGGGCCATGACAAAATGTCAGTATTTGATGCACTGAGAATGAGAACGGGCTGATACTAATTATTGCATACTCTAAACTCCTGGTAAAGCTGCCAGGTCAAGTCTCTGAGAAAAATTAAAAGTGCTGCAAAACTTTCCCAGTCAAAAAGGATTCAGAAAGCCAAAAGAAAAACGAGACTACTCCATCTCGGTCTTGATGATGGAACTTCAAAACTATATCCTTTTTCAGCCACCCTGTTGCCAACTTCAGTTGCAGTGGAAATCAGATCAAGGTGTCCTGCATGGGTCCGGTTTTGCAAAACCATAACTGCAATTATCTGTAAATTAATTTAATAAATCCTGCGTATTTTACGCACAGCTGGCACAGCCTGGATGACTTCCTTCATTATTCAAATTGTCTGACACGGCGCTGGGATTCTGTGGTAATTGACCTTCTACAGTTTGCACTGGTGAGCTGTACCATAGGATGCCAAGATTTACAGTGAGATCATTTGGAGTTAAGCAGCCGCTTTTCTTACCCTTAAGCAAATTTTCAAAACCTATTTAGAGATGTAGGGGCCCCACAATGGTCAGTCGCAAACTGGACTGAAAACATTTCACAGGTAAAATCATCTAATTCATTTTTCATAATTCATATTTCGTTTGAAAAGTATATCAGTTACAGGGAAACATGTGGCTTTTACTCTCTTTTTTTCTCTGTTTGGTGCACATGTGTTTGAGCACCACAAACAAAACTCCATTCACTTCCATTGTATCAGGGCATAGGATACCTCAAACCTAGAAAAAACTAATATTTTAAAAACGATATGCTTGCGAAGAACCAACCCCCTTAAGATGGTGGATATGTATCAAGACACAAATCTGACTTTATTGCCCGATCCCTCATGACAGTGCACTGAATGTGTTGCATTTACCACACTGTCACGGTGTTCTGTGATCTAATTTTAGCTCCAAACAAACCCAAACTGTGAAAAAACTCCTTGTAACAAGACAACATGTCCCCTGTTGTTCCCTCTGTTCCCTAGTTTTTCAGCAATTATTTTAAACAAGTAGCACTCCCATAAATCAAAGCATGAGCAGCCTCATTTTGGCTTTAGAAAAATAAGATTAGTAAGTAAAGCTTTTTTTGCATCCTGACTGTGTGAAACTTGATAGCATAATGAACTCTGTACCATTTTTCTTTGTACCAGTTAAAATATTCCTGTGGGCCATATATTTGTACCAGCCATCCCATTATTCCATTCTGATGCTCATAGCCCTTCTGCCCTCGGATACACAGACGGATGACTTTAACCACTCACACGGCCCACAGGAGGCAGCTGCAGGGTGCTGCTCCCCAGCTGAAGGTTAGCTGGGGTAATATCAGTTTCATTATCACCCTTGCTTCGTTTGACTTCATCCATTTCCCCTTTCTGAGTGTTAAGGGGCCGTGTCTCGGCCTGTCTGGCCACAGACCTGGGGAGGAATTTACACCCCAGACGGCCTGATGGAAATTCAACCGGCGTTTTTATGAGCTGTGGAGAGGCGTGCAGAGCTGTCTTGCTGCTGGGGGAGCAGACAAATGGATGTAGTTGACCAGCATCTGCAAACAAATCACAGTCAGGGAGGGCCAAAATGTAATTTGTTTGTGTGTGTGTGTGTGTGTGTGTGTAGTCATGCAGCAGAAGGATTGATGAATATTTCATTCATTAGAACTAAAGCAGATCGAGAGGAGAGAGCTCACAGTCAGCCACGTTCTCTCATCCACTCGGACTGCCCTCCTGGCTCCTGGACCAAAAGCAGTCAAAGAAACAATTGAGATGGTTTTATATATATTTATATATATATATATATTTTTATTTTTATTTATCAATCGAATATTCTGCATGGGATTGTCTGTCAAGTACAAGAATTGAAGGGCATCACAGACATGTTTCTTTTAATGCAAACTATCCATCCATCCTTCCATTGACCTCGACTGCATTTTATTTAAAATGAATTTAGTATCTAATTCTTTTGATTACCATATCAAATCTAATCAGTCAGGTGAGGACAGTCACCACTTTGTTGATCTTGCAGTCGTACAAACACACACGGTTCATTCAGGTTATAGAGTGGTGTTTTCTCAGCGTTAAGCTAGCAATGTGTTTACACAGACGCAGTTACACAGGTGTTTGCCTCCTTAATTATTACCTGTAATCCTCCCCTACTCTGCCTCTGATTGGCTCTGACATTTTGTATAACCATCTCACTCCTCATGACTAAACCTAACCAACAAAGGCAATAAACACTAATCAATCAGAGGCAGACTAAATCAAGCAGACTGTAACATTTACAGTGTGTGCTTCCATGTCTGCTGCCATTGTTGTGTGACATCACGGTCTTTGTGATGTCGGGGTAGATGGATTGGTAGATTGTCATCCCATTGTACCTTTTTTGGTACAAGTTCAGAAATGTTCTGAGTTGTCAGGAATGCATTAGTTCGCTACAGACTGTACAGCTATTCTTCTATTATTGTTAAAACTAAATGGTTACACATTCAAATTACAAGGACAACATTACTTGTATCTATTTCACATGTAAAAATGCAGCTTTACATACAGTTGACCCCATCTACATTGGGGTAAGTTGCTCCATACTTTCAGATCTGCTTCTCAAATCTGCTTCATGCTAATCTCTGTTGGGACATGGTGCAAGTGAGTCTTATTAAATCATGAGGCACTGAATGAGAAAGAGATGAAAGACTTGGCAGTGAAACCACAGTAAAACAAGGAGTATTTCACACTAAGTGAAACTATCAGTAGGCCTCATTACTTCTTTTGGCATTGTTGTTGTAAAGGTCTGAAAGTATATCCTCTCCAGGTAGCACGCTGCAGGCAGGATTTTATTCAAGAAGCATTTGTGTTCATGAACAAAGTTCTATTTGCGAATGCAACAACTCATTTTTCATTACTGTCATGCCACAAATTATAGCACATAAACAACTTAGCTTTTACTGAATTTATAATATCACTAATCCTCTAAAGCATCCATTTAGTCACACAGTTAATGATATCAGTAGCAACATCAAAAAATAACATTCACTATTTCCTGTTTATGAAGCATTAAAAGATTAAGTGTGCAGTTTATTAAACACGTGTGTAGTTCATCATATCCTGACATAAATACATATGATTCCCTTAATCTCCTTTACTGCAACGGTTTACCAACATCTGTTGGCTGACGAGTCCCTCTGTGTATTGAGACCTCGATAGACAGAACACAAGTTTCTGTTGGCAGATGGGTTAAAATTTGGCATGGGTCGATTTAGCAGCACTCATGTCTTTCCAAGGAGAGGTTACACTGATTGCATTGCCATGTACAACACTTCCTGTCAAACACAGGCCCTATAGGGTCAGAGTGATATATATTGGAAATAAATCTTCACAACATGTCCCCCCTCTGCTTATTAAAAACGTCATTAAATTAACCCTGCAGGCTTAAATGGATTCTCTGGTCCATGTGCATCTGTGTTGTTCAACTTGCATACGAGTATATGCATATATAAATGAATGCATGAGCCCTTCCCATATATGCAGTTTCACATGTGCATTTCTAATGAGAACATATGGCAGAGGAGAGCAAACATAAAGTAATTGTGTACTTTGCAAAGATGCCATCAGCGAGTCTCCCCTTCTCCATGTCCTCTACATCTTTCAGGGCTCAGCGTGCACCGGGTTCCCCCTGCAGTATGTCGCAGCTCCAGCGGAAGCCTCCTAATATTAGCTCCTCCACTGCTTGTTTCCACAATGCACTGTTTGGATAGATTCATTATGCCGCTGTTTGCTTTTGTTTCCCGTTGTGGACCTACTCATCCATTGTGGTTGATTTAGTTCCTACACAGTCTTGTTTGTCTTTCTGCCATACATTTCTCTCAAGTGCAATTACTTTTTTAGTCCTTCACTTTGTCCTTCTGCTTGTGTCTTTTTCTGTCTTTTATTAGCTACATCCAGCGGATAGTGAAAATTACTCAGTTGGTCCCAAAAATGTCAACGTTTGCTGTGGTTTTTCAATTGCAGAAAGTAGACAAAGACACTATAAGCCTGCATCACTGAGTAAAATTAGTTAATTTAGGACTAAACTAGTTGCAGTTCATGACAAACGAGCACTTTTTCAAAACGGTGATATTCAACTTTCCCATAACATTGTTTCCCAGTTAAGTTGTAAGTGGTAGTCAACTTCAGTGACCAGTGTGTGGAATTTAGTGGCACGTAGTGGTTAAGTTTCAAATTGGAATGAACTGAACTGAATTGATAGCCCAGAAAGGAGAACCGGATGTGAAGTGTGTGGGAGAAACAACAGTGGCTGCAAAACTCAAAATGCCCAATCAAAAGCCATTGTTTGGTTTGTCTGTTCTGGGCTACTGTAGAAACATGGCTGACTCCATAGAGGAGTATCCACTTTCTCTGTAGATAAAAAAAGTTTTTTAATTGTAAGGTAACAAACTTTTTCTATATTCAGGTGATTATACACTAATGAAATCATACCTATGAATATTAGATTCCATTTCTACCAATAGATCCTTCTAAATGTTACACACTGGACCTTTAAAGGTGGGGTCAGTCGTTCTGGAGAAAAACACATAGTTTGTTCAGTAATTTGTTGAGTCTTATTCCCAGGTTAAATACCTGCTATATAAATGTTATTTCTAGGAGTCATCAAATGATTTGAGCGTGAAGATTCATTCTTGAAGTCAAAGTCCATGTACTTTAATGTTAGAGTTTACAAGTATCTGCACTTACCACCTTAAGGCGGAAATTAGATCTACATTAATACATCTCTATCTGTACAGTTTCCTTATTGAATGTTCCATTCCTAAACTCCATGGGGCATCACCTTTGACAAAGGAACAATGGTTCAACAATTCCAGAGATTGTTTAATATCTGACAAATTTGAAAGTCTCAGGCCATGGTACCCTGTCAGGAAATGGTGGACTGCCCACTTCAGGTTGGGAATTAGCTAGCCAAGTTAAAGAGTTCAGCTGCCTTGGGATCTTGATAAGATGGAGCGTGAGAGAGTTTGGTAGACATCAGCAGGCATTGCATCAGATTATCATGGTAAGAGGCAACTGAGACTGAACCCAGTGCTCTCAATTTAGCAGTTGATCTACATTCCAACCCTCACCCATTGTCATGAGCTCTGGATGATGATTAGAATTTGTAGGTGCAAGCAACTGAATTATGTTTCTCCTGAGAGTGTCCACCCATAGACCAGGGTGAGGAGCTTGGATATTCATTGCTTAAGGTAGAGCTGCTACTCCCTTGCATTGAAGGGAGATAGTTCAGGTGGTTCAGGCACCGGATTAGGATGCCCCTTAGTTAACTCACTGCAGAGATATTCCAGGCAACTGGGAAAAGACCCCTAGGGCCGACCAAGAACATACTGAAGGGATTGTATCTCATCTGGCCTGGGAATATACCTCAAGATCTTCCAAGAGGAGCTGGAGGAAATGGGTAGGGAATAGGAAATCTGGGTTGCTTAGCCTGCTGCCACTGTAGCCCAGAATGACATAAATTTTGGATGATTCTGCATGCAGCAATTTACCTTCAAGGCCAACCTTCAATGCCAATGCAGAAAATAGTGTTACATCTTTTCATTCCAGCCCAATATCCCTACAAATTGCTGATTCCGTATCTCACAATTCATGTCCAGTTCCAGTGAGGGAAGGAGTGTGCCCTTTATGTGGCGAGGCAAAGTGAGAGTGTGAAAGTCAGGGTGGTGGATGGGTTTGTAGAGCATTCGTGCAGGAGGCACACACCTACAATGAACATTTGCATGTTATTAAACGTAACCATGACCTTTCCCGACCCTCAGCCCATAGATTATTTGTCACCATGATTTACCCTAATCTGAACCATATTGTAATTGCCACACGTACATTTTGAAGGAAGCAACATTTTTGATAGGATGGCAATGGACATACAAAACCAATTGTCATTGTGAAGTTCTTGCTGAGCAACATGCCTTTGTGACCCGATGGATTGATTGATGATATTATACATTATACACATTGTAAACTTCTGAATGGAAAAAGGCAAGTGCGTAACCCATGGGAACAATGATGTGATTGAAAATCCCTTGACACAGTATTGGAACATCTAACGTGATGACAATTGCAGTCACGTATTCTTCCCTAGCTGGAATCAGATGAAAATGTCACACCAGAATCTATAGGTTAAGGGTTTCCTACAGACAACCACATCAGTATTGATCAATGACACCATAAATACATACACAAACAAACTGCATCTCATCCACACCATCAGACAGGGATGTGGCTGACCGGCCCACTTGCCACTTTCAATAAAGCCCCGATACTGGCCCCATAAATCGATGTAACCCCAGCTATCCGGGCAGCTGAGCCTCACTGTGGGTCAAGAAAAATGACCCAGACAGAGCGGGACTATTGGCATTCCAGAGTGATCATGTCTGGGCCATGCTGAAAATCAGAGGAGTCTTATCTAATCAATTCAATCTGGGCCAGCAGCACGTCTGGAGGAGAGAGACAGAGGGAGACAGCGGGAGAGAGACCGAATAATCAGTGGAGACGAGGCTCCGTTCTCGGCCCCTATGATCTCTCCTTGAAGTGCTGCCCCAAAACATTGATCCCTTGTTTCTGCCTCTGGCAAAACACCAAAAATTATGATAAATAAGCCTATTAACCAGCAGGCTGTGCAAAGATCTGAGGAGACGGTGGACCTATGCTCTGCTGTTTTTGTCTGTTCACTGAAGGTCCTCCAGCATCTAAATGTGCAAACCTCCAGCCTCAGCAAAACAACACGATGATAGATATCCCCTGCCACCGTTGCTGTTGTGATTGCTGTTGATTTGTATTCAAATGTGCCTGCAAAGGCATTAAGATGAGATTCATTGTATATTGTGTTTCATTTTACAGCCAAAAAATAGTGCTGGACCCGCTCGCCGGTGCTCTCTAGCCTGCCGCTGCATTACTGCGGCTCAGAAGCTTTTAGTCGAGTCCATTTGCTCAATTCCACCCAGTCAAACAGATAAACTGACATAATTCTGAATCAGAAAGGCAGAGAAAAGAGAAAACCAAAGCAGGTGTTTCAAAGAGGAAATTTGAGAAAAAGATTGCAGTGTGCGTCCATCTGCTTTTCTAGGGGAGTGTGTGTTAGTACACAAAAGGCTGTGTGTGTGTGTAAACAGATGTAGCTAAAAGTGTGTGTTTCTGCATTTGTATGTGCATATGCAAGCAGGTTTGTGTGTGTGTGTGTGTGTGTTGTGTGTGCTGTTGTGTGTAATAGCGTCGGGAAGTGATGAATCACTCCAAAAGGCCCTTGTGTGCAGTACCTGGGAGTAAAACACAATAATTTGTTATGGTTGTATGTGTGTATGGTGTGGTGTTGTTGCCGATCCTCACTACGTCTCAGTGTTTTAATAAGTTGACCCGGTGAGCCACAGAGGCTGCCAAGGTGGAGCTTCTCTCCCCTGAGATGGCTTGTCACAGATGGAACGACAGAGACACAGAAACACAGGAGGAATGCCAAAACCACAGGAGTCTATATGTGCTGGTGTGTGTGTATTTGTGAATGTGTGAGGATTTTATTCCTCACCAATTTCCTCCCCTGCCCTTTCTCCTCTTGAAGAGGCAATTTTTAATCAGTGATGTAGAGAGAGGCACTTCACTTCTCTACCTATCAAATTTCATCACAGTGGGGAGAAATCATTTCCACAAATGATGTCTGGTCTTTACTGAGCAGTATCCAGTGTAATGAACAGAGAATGCACTGAACGTGGTGTTATTTTCAAAACTTTAACAAGTGCTGAGGGAAACTTGGGACCAGTTGCAGCTAAATTGCAGCTCGGGAGTCAAGAAACTCTTTACAATGATGAATATGCATGAGTGCAATGATACAGTGAGCACATAATAAAAATAAACCAATCGAAACTGCATGTACAGAAAAGGTGGACACCTCTCCCTTAGAAGCCAAAAATACATAAATTCAGTCCAGTTGGTTAATTATTAAATGTAAACGTTTCAATAGAACAATATAAACATTATAAGTAACTGTACTTATTACTGTATGTAAGAGATAATACCCAACAAGTACATTCCATTATTGTAATTGATGACGTGGGGCTAGAACCCCATGATGAGAAGTGGGGTGTTATTTGCCTTCACCCCAAGCGTGAACCTATTGTGATGTCACCCATTGGTTTGTGGAGTATGACGATATTTCAGAGTCAGTGCAGGTACTGCGAATTGACCTGCACTCATTGGCTGTGCAGTTTCAACTTAGCAACCGTCGCAGGAAACTGGCATTTTCAAAGGGATCCCTTGACCTCTTATCTCAAGGGAATGAATAGAAAGCAGAGAAACATACTACATGCCACCCTTGCATAAGTCAGTGCCGAATCTTCACACTTGGACAGCTGCCAGAGTTCATTCACTAAATGTAAATGAATCTACATGCTGCACTTTCTTCTTTTGGGAGACATAGTCTGCTGTTACTCAGTATGCTGGTGTATTGTAAGGACAAGTGAAAAATATCTGCAGTGATTAAAAAAACAACATTCCGTAGGTTCATGCATTACTGAACATGTAATGTGGATGTAAACGCCTCCACAACACGTTTTCCATCCATGTGTTCAAAGGTGTAAAAGTGTAAAATATGCCACTTAGCACTGTGGGGAGACTGGCATCCTGTTAATGAACCTCTACTGCAAAACCACTTTTCGTGCTAATGTGAAGTGTTGGACAGTGTCACAGGATGCAATTATCATTTTCTTGGTGTGGGTCAGCAGGGCGAGGAAGTGTTTACCGCTTACATCAACAGGAATATTTATACATTCACCTTTGGAAATGTGCACATTTATCTGGGAATGAAGACCTTGACCACTGACCCACATGGGCAACTTATTGGTTATATGTAATGCTGTGCTATAAGCTACAGTATGTTTGCTAATGGTTCAGTTATCAGTGTACTGTAATGTGCATTTTAAATGTACTGAAAGGAGTTTTTTGGTTAGGAAACATTTTCAATTTAATAGTGATGCCTTTATATGACCAACATAAACAAACAAGACCATCAGAGGAGATTGTCTGTTTCTATAGTTATCATTAATGGCTGCCATCGGGTCTGATTCACCTTGAAATCAATTAGGACGATCGGCGGAAGCACTACCACCTTTGTCCATAGGGACCGCCATAGTCAACACAAACTGAAAGTTCCTTGTAGGGGCTTCAACCAGAGAACAGAATAGTTTAATTTTTGCTCGTTAGCAAGTTACTTGTTGAATTAGCGACAGCTGATATGAACTGCTGCTGGCAACATTTGTCATTTAAGGTGAAAGCAACAGTCAACCATAGACTGTATATTTAAAAATGGAAAAAATGAGCAAATAAGTGGAGCTGAGTTAGCTGGTTACTGAAAATGACCTCATGTGACGACACCCACCTGTCACTCAAGCAGCCACGTCCTTAATTATGCAGAACTTTAAATGGGTGAGTTATATACAAATTCACTCCACTTACAGACAGTTTTGTTACTTCCGCGTTTGCTTCCTTTGCCAGCCACGGAGGTTGCTGTTTACCCCGGACAAAAGAAGCTACTACCTGATGGTTTTTTTTCACTGATTTTTGGAAGTAAGAAAGATAGAGGAGAGAGAACAGACTTAATAATAGACTCATCAGGGCCAGAGCTTATTTAATTTGTGTATTCTTCCAACCTCTGTGTTGTTTTTCACATTCACACACTGTAATTTTCACTTGCATATGGAGCAAAATGTCAGTACTGTAGAGCCCAGCTGTTGTATAGGAGAGCGGTGCTTCAACACCAGCAGGCTGAGGTGGACAAAGCCCAGCAGAGTACAATAAACAGAGCATTGGCATTTGATTGGGTTTATTTTAGCTGACACTGATCCATTAAAATATGCCCGATGGGCTCGCAACATCTCTTAACACTACTGCTAGTTTCAAATTCTGTTTTATGAGCTTTCGTCATCGCACCACTTCTTTAGCAGATCTCCAGCTGTGAGAGGCTCCTCCATTTCTGTTGTGAATCGCACCGTGGGACAACAGTATCCAACCATCAGCTTCTTTAGGCTTTATTTCATCATTTTACCAGTATGAGCGTACTACATATTTAAAAACACAGCTAGAATTAGCAGATAATATGCAGTTAGGACACAGTGTAGGCAATCCTAGAGGAGCTTAGCTGATCAACCAGGAAGCCAGACAGCTGGAGTCATTAATCATTAATTAACTCTACAGTGTAAAGTATCACGAGGTGTCTCAGAATCTAAACTTGACGTTATTCATGTTGTCCTGTTGTGCCGATGTTGTGATCCACAACGTGTGTATGCATGTCCCTATGAATGGTGTGATTAGACCCTAACAGAGTGGGAATTAACAGACTATCAAACATATGGATATGGCGAGGTAATAATGCGCAGTTACATCTGCTGTCAGCGAACATCCTTTATCTTTCTCTGTGTTCTCAGTATGTTCTCTTGTTTGATCTGTTTGCTATGCATATGATCTGCTCTTATCAACTATCCACACATGGATCATGCAAGTTTACCTAATGTAATCTAAACTATTCTTATGACTGATATATTTGCAGATTATGCGGATGGATTTAAATATTGCAGCAGAGAGTATTCTCCACTCAGCTGCATGAGCCAGGAACATTTCTGTAGAATCTCTGAGGTGCCAGATGGCAATAACTCAGCCTCATCATACAGTAATTGGTTAGAAAGCACAGGGAAAGAAATGCACCCTAGATTGATAAGACCTCGACAATAATTTCAACATGAGAATAGTTTGGCTCATTTTCATTCTATAAAGTATTGGCTGACTTAAAGCCAAAAACAACCAAAATCCCAGAAATCATAAAAGTTCTAAAACATTCTGCCATAAGAGGCATTGTTTATTCTAATAAACGGTGAGTCACGTAATGTTGTCACTCATATCAATTACCTTACCCCTAACCTTCATTAAGACCCTGTCTTCTGTTTTTTTAGTTTTTCTTACATTTTAATTACCTGCCTTATTTTAATTACCTAGCTCTAATTTGTTTGGTGTTTGCACTGTACACATAGTCAGACAGTCGGAGCAAAATTTGAGAAAAGATGAGGGAAAATACTGAAAAAAATCATTTTAAAAGATTAAATCGAATTACTCATCCCCATACATTTCCTATTATTATGTGCAATATTCT
Organism: Morone saxatilis; assembly: GCF_004916995.1. Classification (NCBI taxonomy): domain Eukaryota; kingdom Metazoa; phylum Chordata; class Actinopteri; family Moronidae; genus Morone; species Morone saxatilis. The sequence goes on from NW_023339651.1 coordinate 18,884,301, forward strand.
AAAATATATAACATAACTTATAAAAATCTTATTTACCATATTTCTAATCAACATCATTCATCACATAAATTGTTTGTGTTGACCCGGTAACAGTCTGTGCCTGCCACAAAGCTGCTCTGCTTCTGAAATTAAGCTTGCTGTTAGCATCTAGCTAGTGCTAGCAAGCCTAGGGCTTAGGGCCTTGGCATGGGAACGTTTGAAACCCCTGCGCTAGCAAATACTCCGAGTTTCAGAAGCTAGTGGAACAGCAGTTAGAAGTGGTGTTGGGACACACTGACTCAACATAATAATAAAGACAAACTTGTGGCCAATGAATGATAGCAAAACCTCTTAATCTGCATCTATGTTGCTTCACAGTGTCCCCTTTCATCTCTGAGTCGTTTTCATCTTGTAAAAGCAGTTCCCGTGCTCACTGTAGCATTCCCCTATAGCATGCTTGTCTTCCTCTGACTGATTAATCGGATTGTTTTTCTTTGGATGTTATGTTCTTTGTCTATTGAAGCAAAATAGCTCTCCGTGCTCGCACAGTCTCGCTCCATTCTTCAATTTAGTACAAACAGACTTCTGTTGCTGCAAGTACAGCAAACACAGAAGTTTCTGTTTCTTTTATTCGGGGAAGAACCAACAGTGGGAGCTTAGAAGAGCAAATGGAAAAGCCTGACACTTCTGGGTAATGAAGACCTTGGTTTTTCAATTTTGCTGCTATTTGGCTGTAGTGATGCACTTTACAGATGATTGCAGATATAGGTTTCTGGTCCCTCCTGATACAAAGCCTGCTGTACATTTAGAAGATGAAGCATATATTGTTACACTGTATATTAGGGTTGGGGATATGTCAATGCTCCACCTCCCTCTCGCTCCTCTCCTGCTTGACCCCTCACCTGTCTTGACTTGTCCCCACCATATCTTCATTGTGGCTGAAGTCAGAGTCCTGGTCAGAGCCGCTGTAAATCACCTCTATTATCATCAAAACTGGTCGAAAAAAACGCTCAGTTCACAGAGAGAGATGTAAAAATATTCTCGCTCTACAGCTGTTTTTCCTCTCACTCATTTTTTGGAGGCAGACCATTAAATTAGCTAAATAAAATGACAAGAATCCCAAAAAAACAACCAGCGATGGACTGCCAATTGCAGATAGCCGATATATCCGTCCAATCGTCAAACCCTACTGTACATAGCCAAATTTGCACTGTATTAAGCAGTAAATACTATCGGTCCTATGCATAGAAAAGAGCTGAAATAAAAAAAAAAGAAACACCAATGAGCTGTTGGGCAAAACTGAAATTATCCCCACTTTGTAAACCCCACTGCTGTGAGAGTGAGACAGCAGCTCCTCTGGTAAATCACAATCCTTTTCAGTTCCTCTGATCTTTGAAGTAACAAAATGAGTTAAGACTTGGAAGAGGATTTCGAAAACAGCCAGAAACAAGAATAAAAACGGAGCACTCAGAGGAAGTTACAAATGAGTTCTCACTGAGCAAAAACATCTCAGCCTTGATGGAAAGTTAAGATGGTGCTGAGGCATTGCATCAGCCTTTTAATTGCAGTGCTACAGTATTTTGGAGTAAACAAAGTAAACGAGATTAGGAGAAGAAAACATTGCATTTGCAAGCGAGTATAGCCTTCGAAAACATTACATTTTAAATTAATATGAAAGCTCGGCAAGCACAGTCACACGGGGGCAACAGCAGTGACTACATTAATTACAGGTATGTCTACACACACTTACACACACATTTGTGCGCGCATCTGCCTTGAGAAAATACGTAAAAGCTGCCCTTCAACACACCACTGAACCACAGAAAAGTGATAGATAATCACACGTCAGAGACAAAGTTACTTTGAGACGGAGTGAAAATATGATGGAAACTGATCTTAAACGAAGAAGTTTAAACGCTGCAGCTTTCAGTCTTTGGACAAAATACTATAATTCTTGATTCTCGCCAACAATAGTATAATTTGTTGCAAAGGTTGGTGCACTTAACACAATTTTAAGGCGCAAAAGGGCCAAATAATATGAAGAAAATAGGGCTCTGCACACTTGCATGCAAGTATTTGATTTAATAAGTATTTAAGCCCAGGATCCCTGATTTCAGCTTTGGAGAAAGGCAAGACCTACCTATTAAAGTTAAGAAGAGAGCCTGGATTGTACTTCCAACTTGAAGCCTTTTATTTACGCTAGTTCTATTTGAATTACATATAATGCTTTCAAAATTGGTGCAACTAAGAAAACAAGGTAACTAGCATGCGTGAGCAGATTAATGATCTGAATCCGTACTTGACAACTGGGAATGAGACTCAACATTCAAATCTTTCTCCAGAATGACTGACCTTGAAATGCTAATAGCAACCGTAATACCAGCTACCCTGTCAAGTAAAGTGCACCACGCATTGCGTCACATTGTGCAGCATGTACACAGCACAGTCAGAAGATGTTGTTATGGTGGCAATCAGGGGATCAAATGTGATCAAATTGCTGGTTTTATGATCACCTGTAATGCATCTATGCTAGAAAATAGCATAGTATTGATATGGACAAGTTAACACGTCACCCTGAAATGATGTGGTTGATGTGTGGGCTTACGTAGAAAACTAGATGCAACTAGTGTGTGGATGCAGATATCACCACAGATTGGTTAGGGCAAACTCAAACTCCCATTAGACTGACGAAAGAGTGTGAAGTAAATACAATAGTGGCCTCAAGAATTTGCACCGTAGACAAAAAAAGGTGTATAGATGTGAAAATGAAAGTTGTGCAACACTACATCTGTCAGTTGTGATGCAAAATGAGGATGATTAGTAAGTGTCTGAAATCTTAGTTTGCCTCTCACTATACAGAGTAAACTCCTCTTTGTTATAAAGGGAGTAGAGAGCAAACGGGGGAGTGATTTTGGACAGAGCCAGAGAACATTGGACAAAAAGGAACAGACCTTTTCCACATGGTAAATGCAGTTTACAGTCTCCGATCAAGTCCAGATCCATCTCTGCAACTACAAAAACAACATGAAGATAAATCGATACAAAAAGTAATCAGGAATGAGTATGTTTTTCTATGCCTGCTTCCTCTGTGCTCCCTTGCAGTCTCTTACTCTCCACACTCTCTTCTTATTTCTGGCTACTTTCAAAATCCTCTTTCAAGTCCTTTTGGCTTTTCATTTGCTTGGAGCTCACACGGCCTTGCTCATTGTGATTGTGAAGCCCGGCTAAAAGGCACGGCTCCGTCACCAGCGGGTGGATTCACTCCTGTTTCTCTTTAACACCTCACACAGCAAATAAATGTGCAGAGGATGAGAGAGAAAGGGATTTGTGGTTAGTTTCACAGGTTGCTGTTTGTCAGAATGCTTTGCTTGATTAAAGTCACAACGGTTTGTCATTTAAGTAAAGTCCTGCTTCAGTCAAGGATAAACCCTCAGTTAGCCAATTTTTTTTAAAGCTGGAGTAAATCCTTCACACATTTAAGTCATAATGTGTACCGCAGTGATTCTATTATGTCTGAAAACATAACTGACATGAATCAGATTGGTGGTCGTCTTAACCCCAATCCAGCTTAACCGCCTGACACACAGTGCTCACTACAGCGGACAGCTTTTCAAATGATATAGCTATTTCTTGTATATGCATAGGTTCTGATGGTGGTGAAGATTTGCAGCGTTTAGGTAGACCTTCATCAGGCAAAATGAAGGTCTGGTACAGAAACGTTGCAAATAAATGTTAGTCAGTGTGCTCAACCCACTCCTACCTGCCTGCCTCATGAAATGGATGTGTAGAAATTTTGTGTCTATAGTTGCGCATTATCACATACACTGCCACCCACTGGCCAGCCATTTGTCAGTGCAACAAAAATGTCTAAAAACAAGATGGTCAACGGAAGAGCAGAAACGCTGGCAGCTAGGATATCTGTCCCAATCCTTCCATAGTAGTCGACCCTTGCAGGTAAATAAAATAAGATAAAACCAAGATAGCAACTAAGGAGTAATACAGTTGTTCAAATTTCCAAGAGAAAACTACACTTAATTATCTTCCACTAAATAAATAAACTACAAAAAAACTATAACAAATTGCATTGAACAATAAAATGTGTGAACCCATTATATTTATATATATATATATATATATATATATATATTTATATATCAATATTTAGGTTAAATATACAACTGAAAACTCAAATGCATGTGGAAAACTGCTTGAAAAATGCAAGTTACATACTAAGCTTCTTCACACATATTTCTTTCATTTTATATATAGATTTTGCATATATTATATTTTTGACATGTATATATTTACATATATAGATTTAGGCTTGGTCACAAAACAGTATTGATGGAAAGTGATATTGAGAGTAACACGTCAGAGAAAAAGATCTACAACAGCCTGTGGATTACCACAGCTTTCTCCACTCAGCAATCCCTCCTCCCCCTTTGTACAATCTCTCGCCTCCCCTGGTCCTGGACCCGCACAACTTCCACAGCAAATAAGGTAAATACGTTGTGAGTGATGGGAGAAAGCTAGGGGCTAAGTATAGCCAGGGCCCTTTGCACTCGTACCTTTTCCAGGTCACAGAGTCTCAGGGGATTACAAAAGCGTTTGTACACCTATAGCCCTACATCAAGTGATACAGCCACGCGTGCTCCTTCAGGCCATTAGCCCCCAGTGTGTTGGTGGCTGTGCACTCCCAGTGTAATAATCACTAAACACACTCCACACCTCCACACACACTTGTTTTGCTTCAACCTCTGAGCTAACCAACTTAATGGAGGATTGTAAAAGTTTTGTCAAGTGCTCAAGTCGTGATTTTACTCTTGGTTGGTGGGTGTATATGAACAAAAATGAAAAACTCCTGACATTAGTAGTCTACCTAATTTGGTTTCCCCAGGAGCTTTAGACAGCTTTCCCCCAGATACCAAAACACCCACGTGTCCACCTCTTCTCTGCTTCTTTTTGTTTCAGTTTATTTTCCAGTTGTCAGGGATATTTATGATAGGGTTCTACAGTCAGGTTACACTGCCAGTTACAGTTTCAAAATACAGTTTGGTTGAATTGTGGCACAAAAACTACTTGGTTAGGGTTAGGAAAAGGTAATAAGTTATGTGACATACCTGATGTAAGTACATGAATAAAATAGATACCTGACATAACGTACTGATTTACTTTTGGTTTCACACAGGACACCAACAGTGGTCTCTTGAGTTAAAGTCCTGTTTTTCTGGGCCACCCATCCACCCCTCTACCAAGAGGGCCACTGACCAAGCTGCAATATTTGATGCCTTAGAGTGAGTCCAGGTTGACTATTAACACAGCCACAAGGGGTCCCTGTCAAGAAAACCTAAACATGCTTAGTTTTAAGTGTTTGAACAAATGACCCCCTCCCTTTAGTCATTGTAATGGTGGAACCCCAGGAAACTTGAGCCTGATTCTTCTTTCATACCAAATAAAACTAAGCAGCTAAGCTCCTACTCAACACTTGTAGTTCGTAACTGGCAATGATTTAAGGCCCCACTTCTGGGCCTTTTTCTTTATTTCATCTGTCATCTTGTTTTTCACTCTCTCTCTCTCTCTCTCTCTCTCTCTCTCCCACAATTCCTCTCATCTCCCACTCATGCCAGGAGTGGTGGCTGTTCTCAGCAGGGCGTCCACTTTGTAAGTGCTGCAGGAGTTTGTGGAGTGGCAGTTCTGTGCAGTGTGTAGCTGCAAAGGAAGAGGCGATGATGAAAAGAGAGAGGGATCCAGGAATAGGATAGGGAAAAAGGCACGAGTCCAGTGTGGAGAGAGGGAAGTGAAGCAGAGAATGATGCATCAAATCAGAGAAGAAAGGGGAAAGAAGAGAATGGAGTGGAAGGAGTGAATGGGATCCACTGTCACGTTTGCTGATCAAAGGCCTTCGTGTCCCCTTCAAAAGATCATCTTATGTACGATGCCAGATTTCAGGAATCTAATTTAGCCACACAGATCAACAGTGCCACATTCAAGTCATGATTTACTGTATGCCAAAGTCGGCTTTCAATTTCCTTTGATATATATTTGAGGAATACAAATCTCAACATGTTTGATCAAATCTATGTCTCAAAGTTTAAGGGGATTGCAATGGGAGGAAAAAAAGAACAGCCATGAAACTTATATCCCCTATTTGTTATTCATGCATAAGCTCCAGCTCCTCTTGCCTCATTCATATCATACTTCAAATGATTTGGCAATCAGGCCTCAGGGGGTGTACTGGAGAGGGGGGGAGCAGAGACAGGAGAAATATTGCTCGGCATTTCAGCTGTTCAGTAATTATTTCTTAGGCAGTAGCTAAGACGCCCAGAGGCTGATGAAAGACCAGTAGATCTTGGGGGTCCTCTGAGAGCCTCGGTGCTCCATGAGAAGTGCTCCATTAACTGAGGCATCATGGGAAATCTTGTGTACTCTGAGCTGGACAGCAGTCCACTGTGGATTCTCTCACCAAACAGCATCTAAATATCTTCGTTTTAAAAATGGATTTCTATCAGCACAGCTATCTTTTAATGGTTTTATGTTGCAATGGTTGATGCTAGTCATTGGTCCAGAAACCCTCCATTGTCTTTAGCAATGCTAGTGGCATGGCACTAGGGATGGCAGTGAGTTTCCAACTGAAATATTGTTAACATATATGGATATAATATTCAACCTATCAGAGCTTTGTTGGCAGGATTAAGAATAGAAACATCATCTTGTTACATAGCCAGCTAGCAAGTTGCTACATGCCAAAAAATAGTGCAAGGAAAATGGCGACAAGCATAAATGAGATCGGCACAGCCATTTCTAATGAGTGTGGACTGGTAGCTGGAGAGGTGACATTTTCACCTCATGTGCACTGCCGATGTGCCCTTGAGCAAGGCAACCTAACCCCAAGAAACTGCTCATGGTCGCCACTATCGTGGTGAGTCCATCACTCCAGTGTGAAGTGTGTATTTCAGCCTGTGTGTGTGTGTGTGTGTGTGTGTGTGTGTGTGTGTGTGTGTGTGTGTGTGTGTGTGTGTGTAAGAATCAAAAAGAGTGCAAAGAAGAATTTTCCCAATCAATAAAGTATATATCTATCTTAATCTTAATCATAATCATGATTGCAAAAATCACCAGTTTTTGACCACTAGTTGTACTGTTGAGTAATGTTTTGAGTCCTTTTTAGTCTGATTTCTATTTAACACAATAAACCAAGAAATGTCCTTAAAACATATTTTATCAATCAGCAAGCAGTTTGTTACTGTTGAACTCATACTAAATAATACCTTATGTTTTTTTTCCTGAAACTTTACTTCAATAGTTCTTTATTTAATAATAACTTGGATCCACAAACGTTAGTTAGAGTTATAGACACAGTGTTTGAAAGCCTGAATGGGTTGAGTTAACTCCATAGGGACCTTTAAGTTTCCACTTCCATTGTGATGAGATAGAAGAGGAAATCACAGATACACATTGTATATCTCATAATCTATTTTGGGTGAACTTACCTTTTCAAATCATTGATTACTTCAAATTCCTTCTGCTTAGTGTTACCTTTATTGTAAAATCAAAGCTGATTTGCCATCTATTCATAAAATATTCACTTCAAACAGATCTCTAGTCTGCTTGGCCCACAGAAATACATAACGTGCCAGGTCCATCCATCACAACGAGGACTGTTAAAACACATTATAAACCACAGAGAAAAACAAGTAGAGAGTGCTTGATTAAGTGCTTGCCAAATGACACAGCTCTTTAATCTGAGAGCTAATGATTTATCAGTCATGAAGACATTTTATTCAGTTTTTAATCTGTTTTTGTGTCTTAATTCATGTCGCTCATTTAGTGTCTTAATTTTCAATCTTTCCTTTCCTCTGTGATTTATACAATATGTGGCAATGAGTCGATCACGTTTTCCAAAGCCACCCTCACTGTCAGAAGGTCAAAGCTGCTGTTGCTCACTCTCTAAGTCCACACATATGATCATTAGTAAACTTCAGAGTTTGAAGCCTCTAGCTTCTGACCACAGGGTTGTAGATGCTTCCTTTCGGATTACAAGTCTTTACACATACAGCTGGATGGCCTTGACCAATCCATTCATGAACCACACGCTTGTTTAATACTCGCTGGATTAGTGCATACATGATCAAACTTCCCCAACATACTAATGAGTGAATTATAACAGCCTGTTTTTTATTGTGTACACATACATTTACACAAACAGAACAACTGTTTATTATGGATGGCGAGCAGAAACTAAAATGATGCAGGGGAAGATAAGGCATCCATGTAATTAGAAAGGGATCTAGTGCGGGGGATGTGTGAGATATGTGAGAGTGGTGTACAGTACGAGGGATTACTTTGGATTAAAGCAGTGGTAAAGGGCTCTGCTCTCTAACACTGTTCCCTCATTTGCCACAAAGGACTGAACACAACATGTTCTGAGGCACAGAAATTACACTATTTTTATCCTTTGGCAACCTGGAGAGAGAGTCGCCTCTGCTTTTATCTTTTCAGCCTCCCGCAAATGTTTGTTTCAGTGAAAAAAGGCTCTCTCGCACACTGCCAACATGCATTGCCAAGGCCTTTAAATAGAGAGGGAAGATGGCAGGCACGTTTTTGCAGGTTTGGTGTATTTGCGGCACACTGTGGTAGTTGAAGAATTTGGGATTTTTCTGTTGTAATGACTGGGCATCGCTCCTGGCTATGGTGCAGATTTGGTGCCTCGCTGTCTGTGACAACACAATAGATCTAGTGAGTTGGAGGAGTTAAAGTGGCCTTGATTGCGAAATGCAGCTTTGCATAGAGCTAACGTCACGTTTTTGGAAAAAAATAAGAAAATACAATCTAATAATAGATCATGTAATGCAACATCAATAAACTGCAAACAGCGTGCTCATGGTGACTGACCGGGCTGATCTACAAGGGGAAAGAGAGGGAAAGTATACAGTAAATGTGGTTAGAGCAGCTTGAATTTTACTATTGACGGGTCAGTTCAGACAAATCACACAAAACAGATTTTCTCACCTCCTTTTAGTGGTATCTATCCCTGCAGATGTTTACTTTTCCAGATTTTGAGATATCTGATATTTTCTGTCTCCCTTCCAGTAGCTACAATGCAGGTGAAAGGAATTTCATTTGTGTTCTTTTTCCAAAAACTGTGTCCACTCTGGGCTACTGTAGAAACATGGTGGTTCAACATGGCGGACTCCATAGAAGAGGACCCACGCCCTCTGTAGATAAAAACAGATCATTATAAATTAACAAAAACACAGCAATTCTTATTTTAAGGTGATTATACAATGAAGAAAACATTTATTACCATTTATATGCCAATAGATCCTCCTCAATGTTACAAACTGCATCTTTAACAGTTAAAATAGTCTAAATTAATTCATTTAAATGGAATTGCCTTGATTAGCTGAAGTACATCCATGTGAATCTTATGCATCAAGTTCAACTTTGGTGGACTTTTGAAAAGCGCTGTCAATTTGTGCTTCTGACTAATAGCAAGCCAGCAAGAGAGCTAGCTGGAGAATCCAGAACAAAAGAACATCTATCCTAGCTGATAACTGTGTTGCACTATGCGTTTTATTTAACCTGACAGAGTATGAATTGTTTCATAGCAGACACAGGATAAAGGGACCAGAACAAGCTAGCTAGCTTGCAAACTGACAGTTAAGCTAGCTTGGAGAGCTGTTTAGACTGACCAGTAGCAGCGTGTTACCGTCTAGGTAGCATGTTAGCAGTTCACTCGCTAGATAGAGTAATTTACTTTCTAACCATGCAAGTAGTCACTACAGGCTAAAGCTACCTCCAAGCTAAGCTAAGTGAACTTCACTGTGCCACTGTATAGTGTGAGCATAAGCCTTTAATTAGATTATTCCACAAAACACACTGAAAAGACGTTTCAGAGGGACTGTTTGTTCTGTAGGTAGAGGTTTGAGTAAAATCTCATGGGATGATAAAGCACTTTTTGAGTGAACCAACTCTTTAGATTCTGTTTGTCACCTTCTGTGCTTGTATTGGTTTTAAAACATTTTCCAGACTGTGCGGATCAGTCTCAGACATCCAGATAATTAGATGTTCAGTCACTACAGAGTATCTGAAGGCGTTTTACACTCACTCAAATGTTTTCAGTTAGTGTGGCTGATTAAACCTGCGCAGGTAGACGTTGGAGGGAGATATGGTGAGAATAACATCATCAAACATGTCCGAACAAAAACTGTAGCAGTGTAAATTGTTACACATTAACAGGCACACGCCAAAGGGAGATGTCAATCAAGCACAGTCTGTCCATGCCCCCACAGTCTTATTAATAGGTTAAGTAAGTTAAGTGAAAGCACCTGTGAGGGTGGACCAACAGTCTGTAGATGCTATATTTATATAATTCTTTTTTAGCCAAATGTCAGAAAAAAAGCTGCAGTAGGTAACTTTTATAAAAAATAACTTTTTTGTCATATTTGCTGAAACTTTCACTATATCCTGACAGTAGTATATGAGACAGATAATCTGTGAAACAATCAGGTTCCTCTGGCTCCTCCTAGTGATCCTAATGGTATTTACAAGAATCCA
>NW_023339651.1:18894933-18906567 GCF_004916995.1 Morone saxatilis
TATATTAGGCTTTGATACACACACTACCTGTGAGTGGTACTGTACCTACATATAGCTGCAGATATATGGATAATCCTAACTACAGTAATAAAACCAGACCTTAGCCCAGCGTATTCAAAATCTAATTCTATTGACTGTCATTCTACTGTAGTTCGCCTCAGTGGATATGTACTGTTAAAACAAATGTAATAATGGAGTGTCAGGTTTGAATGTAAGCCTGCTCATCTGATAAGGAGTGGTGGAATCAGCAGAAATAAGTGCATGAACATAATAGATGTCAGCATATACGCCGAACGCTCTGGGTGTGTTTGCAAAGCCCTGCTGTCACCCTCACTTGTTGACAATCACAGTGACAGGCTTCACATTACTACAGAAATAATCCCAGAGCAAATAGGACCCTATTTGACCTTTTCCAGAGGCTAAAGACAAGTGTGTGACTTCAGCAGAGGGCTTTGAAGTGCCTGATGCCAGCGCTTCACTTCATGTTCAGATCTGAGAGGAGCAGCAAGGAGTTTCTTCTCTGTCTGCTCAGTATTCCCCACAAAACCCGGCTGCCAGAACCAGCCTCGAGGCTCGCCCCCAGCCTCAGACACACGGCGCCCTACTGACGCTTAAAGTTCTGCTCAGGACACAAAAAAGAAAAACACACATACTTTCCCCCAGATGCCCTGCAACCTTTGAGCTGTGACTCATCTACCTTACTTCCTGATATCATACACATGTCACATCGCAGTCACACAGATACAGTTCTGGAGGATTCGTTGGTTGTTTAACCAGCGCAGTTAGGGAGGGGGAAAGGGAAGGAGCACAGCCTAATGCGTAGCTTCAAATGCTTTCTGGGTAAAGAAAATCAGATTATTCATTGACGTGTCTGGCTGTTTGCAGCCCTGGGAACACATGACACCGCAGATAATCTGCTCAAATAGCTCACAATAATTAGAAATATTCAGACACGCATCAGCCCCTGGCCTTCATTTTCTTTAAGCGTCCATGTCGACATGTGCCAACATGCATGGAGCACACACACACATCCAGACTGACAATTACACAATGCGGCATAAGGAGCTTTGCGGCGCATTTTAAGCTGAGTCAGTGCTAATGTTTTTGTTCTTATTTTGAATATGACTAACTCGTGCTGCTCACAGATGTAGTTGTTCACAAGCTCTGGGAGACTAAACAACTCTAATCCTCTGAAAAGGATCTGTTTTTTTCCTGAATTCCTTTAACTCACTTCAAAACAAATGTGTTCATTCTGGTTCTGCAATGCAGGTGAGGCTGCCTTTTGATCCCAGTAGCATTACACAAAGCTTGCACCTCATGATTTGCTGTGGTTTCTCTGCCACAATAATCTGTGGAGGTGAGGGGGTAGGCATGTAGGCTTTCCGGTGGGCCACATACAGGGGCAGTGTGGATGTATAGCCTCATCCTGCAGCAGAGGGCAGAGTCATGCGGGTCAGTTAGCCCTGAATTTTATATTTTTGGTGCCAACTGACAGTTAGCCTGATGCTTTAATGGAGTTCTAATTTGAAGTAAAGATTTTGGTGGCAGAGGGTGTCAGATTTAATGGTGGACATGACCCCTTCAGTTACTGATCTGTACCATCTTCTGGGGCCCTATATGAAAGGGTTATGAGCAGTAAATAATGCCTGTAGTAACTAGTGATTAGTATTTGTAAGATTTTATTGATATCAATACCATTATCGGTTTTGCTTATCGCGTCAATTCTCTATGGATTCCTGATCAATTATGGTGTGTGGAATACTACATGATTCAGCCAGTACCATGACAAAAAAGGTGGACCTGTACAGTAACTTTAATGCAAGGAAATCAAATAACATCATTGGACTCATTTACAAGCTCATTTACATCACTTAATGTCATTCTAAAAGTTACGTAATCCAAACGTATGACTTTAGAATGCAACAAACTTTGTTAACAATTTGAAGCAAAACTGGTGGCTTATTAGAAAATGATCCTCCAGTCAGACCACAACCCAAAAGATATTCTTATTTATAAAGAATGACTTTATTAGCCCATACCGTATACCCATAAATTCTTTCAATTTCACAGACAGTATTTCAGTTCTCAGCAAGGACAAGCAGAGCACTTTTTCATGTGGTTATTTTTTTCTGTTTCTGAAAGTTATTACTTTCTGGGAATATATCTTTTCTGCTCTTTCCTGGGATTTCTTGCCGTAAATGTTTTGTTCTTCTAATGTCGTCTTTAATTTTTTATGTAGCAATATTTTTTGCAGAACGGCAGTTCCTTTTGAAAGTATCTTAGAGGTGGAAAATCACAATGAAAACCATACAGAATGTCTTTCATTTCATTTACAGATCTCGCACCCTGATTTGTAATTTTTTTACAAAATACAGTATTTTGCCACATCCAAACTGTAAACGGTACAAAAACCACTGTTAAAAACCACATAGTTCTCCCCACGAGCAAGCACTTGGTGCCAGTGACAAAGGAAAAACTCCTTTCATGAGGCAGACAAAAACCTTGAGCAGACCCCGGCTCGAGGTGGCGTCTGCTTCATGGTGGGGTATCAGATGACAAAGTTGAAATGTGTTTTAGTGATAACAATACATTTATTTGTCATGTAAATGCATATAAGGTAAGTACATTTTTGTTCTTGATCCCATTAGGGTCAACCATAAGCCCTTGCATACCCTTTGCTCCTCCCTGATGTTGGGCCTACATAAATGTAAATTATTTTTGGCTTCCCCAGGTATGGTTTTCTGGGAAATGATTGTAGATTTTGGTTACAATTCTGTGAAATGCCAGGATCTCAATGTTCAACCCTGGAGCCACACTCTACTTTAAATAGACACATCCTGAGTGGGCCCTGAGCCTGGTGTCAGTAAGCAGCAGTAAGTATTACAAGATCGCTCAGGATTGCACTCTTCCCGAAGTCAAATGCAGGCACACTCTGCCTGTCTGCTCCTGTTTCGCCATCAGCCCTGAATTGACTTCTCTCTCTTTAGAGCTGAATTAGATTTTTTTTTTTCCCTCTTCTCCCTCTCTCTATATGTACTCTACGACTGTCTTCCCCCTCCGCCTAGTGTATCTAATAGCTCTTTGCCCGTGCATCTTCACTCCATGGCTCTAATCCATACGCTGAGCTGGTAATATTAGGGAAAAAAAGGGTGCATGCACTTATGCATATTCTTCACATCCCATTCATACCCATCACCGAGCATGTGACCCTGTCTCCGGCCTGACCTTTACACAGCAAAACCAGGCAAACACACATTAAAGGAGATCTATGGAGGCATTTGACTTCATTGTCAGTTCATCTCCTTGTGACTGCTATCTGGACGTGATTCACAAGCGTGCATAGAAGGAGCTATTTGTATGATAATGTAAAACAGACTCTGTGGACCGGCTGCGTTATGTGATGCCATGCAGGAGACAGCTGACATAAGCACTTATTGAATCTTGCCAACGATTCGGTGGAAATGTAAGTAATGCAGAGGGACAGAAAGGAAGCAGAATGAGAAAAATAGCTGGTGCCCGGTGGCTGCCCCTGTAAACTGTCGCTTTCACGGAAGCCCTGCTCTGCTTGCTTTTGGGGCCTCTCCAGGCATTTAATAAAAGAGAAGACTACAATCCCGTATCATGCACGCGATGAGTTCTTGAGGCTTCGCTGTCAACGCTCTGAGAGTCGCACTACGGCCGACCCCAGCATTAAGACCAGCCAAGTCCTCCATTCCCACCCACCTCCCACTCCACACCCTGTCTTTAGAAGGACGCTTCCAACACATTGTGGAATTGATGTGACAATGATATAACACACTTCCCACCTCAGTTCGTTATCTCTTTGTTGAAGGTGCCTTTGAATAATGGGAAATGTACATTAGTATAGCTCAGGACTCCGAAAGCCTGTCATGGAGAACATTACCGAAATGTTTCATCCAGAGATAAACACACAAATGCATGGCTAGGGCTGGTGAGGCGTGTGCCATCAGGTGGGAAATATGAAGGCATTGATTAGTTGTAAATCTATCGTAGCAGGTTGGAAGCAGACCTACAGTAAAAAAAATTTATTCTGCTTCAGAGTCTAGACTCTTTATGGCTGTAACAAGTCTTACATTCAGGGTATTTTTAAAGTATTAAACTGTCACCTTCATGAATAGGGATGGGAATTCAAAAAGATGTTATTTGATACCAAGTGCCATTATCAATTCTGCTTTTCAATCCAGGTTTTTATATATAAGTGCTGGATGGAACCAGGTATACAGTTTTTAATTTTCTTTATGATATATAAATATTCTCACATACCGCGCTTACTGGTGTATAAGCCTGAAACACACTATACTATAGTGTTTTAAACAACTATTTAGAATATTTAGTTTTGAAAAGGAAATTTTGAGTCAGTCAAGGTTTGTAAAATACCAACGCTGTTGGTCCAAGACTTCAACCACCAACCCAAAGTGTCACCATATTTGACGACCTGGGGAAATGATATGTAAATGTTTAGGCAATTATACATGTCATTTTCTCATGTTTTTAGTGGCCTTTCTATAAAAGGTCCAGACTGCAGCCTGACATGAGATATGGTTACTTTCCCATAACTTCCAGCCATGGCTCAAGTCCTAATTAAATGCTGTCAACATTACCATTAAAATATGCAAATTTTTTATATCGAGACAGACATTATTATGCATAATTGTTTTCACCCCTGCTAAAAGCACTGCAATAAAGTTGTCCTTTAGTCATCAGAGAATACAATACAGTATAATAAACCATCAAATACTTTAAATGAACCGCATTTGGAAGCTGTGATAAAAATATTCTAAACCGAGGTCGGCTTTTCAACTTTTTCCCATATCCCCACAGCTTTGCTCAGGGGTTGTCACCGATGACTTGTTAGGAACTTTGGTCATGTGGATGACACCTGAGCAAAGTTCTTATGCAGAAGGGCCGTGAAGAATGGTCAGTAGTTTCAGGGAAAAGGCTCATGGATTAAACCCTTTGAGTTTAAAAATATTTGATATATACTTATTGTAACTGGTTCAGCTAGGGGTGGTTTCAAAACTCTTCAGTGTGACTCTGTGCAAACCTTGAACAGACTCATCCCAGAACGCTCCTTCTGGACAAGAAAACACACGCTCCAGCCTGATTGTTGCCAGACCCATATATGATGCTAAAGCGAGATTCTGAATCCCGCTTTAGCTCCAAGTGCCCTGTTCTATAGCAACCGGGGTCGAACTCTTGACCGTCTTTGCCAGGAAAGAACCTTTGAAAGGATCTCAACCAAATCACATTATTATTGTAGCTGCGTGTCGGCACTCACCCAAATTCCTTGTAAGGTGGGTGTGTGAGACTTTCATGTCACCAAGTGGGAAGAGAAGAGGTTTCAATACCCAGCGACAATCAGCGAGCAGACCGGGGCCTCTCCAGCTCTAATACTCTCCATCGCTTCAATTAGCAGGGGACAAGTGTGTGTGTGTGGTGTGGTGGTGTGTGTGTGTGTGTGTGTGTGAGTGAGAGCGAGTGTGGGTGTGGGAAAGAGAGTGAGGGAAGAGCAGCGCTGATGCTGTCACTCGGCTGCCATTATGCTTAAAACAACCCACGCAGTGGCAGACAGAGTGAAAGAAGAGCCATTATTAATATTTCCCCTCTCTAATGAGCCGGAGAAGAAGAAGAAGCATGTGGACTCTCATTGTCTGCCGGCATTGAAGTCCCCTTTTTGGGGACATGAAAGCAGGACACAATGATTTCTATTACCGGACCTTATCAGGCGCTTAGCCAAGAGATTAGCAGTGGTAATTCTCTCTTTTTTAGTATAAAGGTCTTTTTTTTATTCAGAGCTTATGAGTGAGAGGGAGGGAGGTAAGAGTGGGAAATGGATTCATTAGTCTGGAACCTGGGTTCTTCAGTCAATAGCCACATTTTAAAAAGTGTTCTCTTTCTGTGTTGCTAGATGAAATCCAGTCAGTGACTTATCAGGGTCCTTTCAGAAACAGTGGCTTTACCAAACCTTCAGAGACACTCTCTCTGGTATTGAGTTGGGTTTCAATGGCCTGGATTTTGTCGTCCCTGGGGTCGGCATCACTGAGACTGAACGTTGAAGCAAAGCAAAAATGCAGAGCGAGGAGGCGTGGAGTCACTCAGCTGTGAGCTTCTCCACCCCTGCTTATTAATTCTGCTTCTATTCCCGGCTTTTCTCATTTACTTTCTTCAAGAGATGTTACATTTTGACCCCGGAGGACTGGAGTCAGCACCACTGCGTGTTTTAATCATGTTCCTTCTTCATCCGGATAGACTGGGAGTCCAAGTGGCACCGAGACTGAGAGTAGACCAGAGAGAGGCAGAGATTACCCCCGTACATTCTCCCAGGGACTTGAGGCTACGTGTAAGCCCGCATACACGCTTGGACATGCTCGCCACGTAGTCTGGCGAACCACAATAAAATGTAATGACATGGACTGTCGAGGAGGCCGTGCACCCCGCTGTGATTGAAATGGAGAAACAAAGCCGTGGGAAATTGGAACAAAGGCTAGCCCTCAGTCTCATTCCGCCGCATGCAGCAAGGTTGTTTCACTCATGCCTGCTATGTAAGCTGCCACCCTTGCGGTGCGCTAAGTCAATATCACAAACTGCTTTTAAGAAGGACCGTTAAATATTTAGTACATTATTTTTGCTTTTCCCCACCTGTTTTAGTACAGCTATCTGCAAAAAGCAGATTATCCCTAGGATAGATTGGCAGAGCCACGGATCCGCCACCTTTAGGTTATTATTACTCCAGTTGTTTTCTGATTGTACCTGTCTTTAGTCTCCGCGGGGGCCGAGTCGGTGACGCGTGACTCCCAAGGATAAAAGTACATTTGCCATGAGTCGTAAGGTGTCTATCAGTTGGGGGGCTGGGCTTCCAAATGGAGTCTGGAGTCTGCCCTCAAAAGATCTGCTGCTAATTAACACAGCAAATGACTGACACTCCCTCTCCGGTTCTCTCTGTCTGGGAGGGATAAGACTATTTAGCCGTATTAGAACTCAGATAAGGACAAGTTGCTAATGTAGTGTGAGAAAGCTTGACAGCTGGGGCTCATCGCATTGATATTTTGTCCCTGCTGTCGGTTTGTTTTATTGAGTTATGTCTCTATCACAGTGATGCACACATTTTTAGAAAAGTTGGCAAAGGAAAATGCAAATCAGTAGTTTTTTCCCCCCCTATTGACTGGGAATATTCAGAAAAAGGCACAAAAAGATTCTGTATTCTGAATAGTGCCTGTCACATTTCTGTAAAATCTGGGTACACTGTGGCAGTTTGGTGCAGTTTCCCACCTGTTGTGTCATTTATTTTACTTTCCCAAGTTAAACTAGCTTCCCATGGTCACACACACTGTACCAATGTTGTTTCAGCTATCCATCCATCGTCAGACCGAAAAAACAGCATTGCATCAAAAGTTGAACCAACTTTTTTTTTAGCCGAGCCCCCTGCATAAGCACCCCTGCTGCAAACACCAGAGTGGTTTCAGTCAAAAGGAATGACAGGGCGTTGTTGTTCCACACAGGGATTTTGACACATATTCTCACCATTGAGCAATTAAGTAAACTGTCTTGACAGTGTTCACTTTGAGGGGACAGAGACTGGGAGTCCTAAACGGAGGAAAGTATCACTGCACAAAACACAGTGAGACAGAAGTCAATATGTCTCTGGAATAAACTGTTTTATTGTTTGGTAAGCGACTGAACTAACCAGACAGAAAAGGCTGAAAACTAGCTTGGTGGACTATTGTAGTTAGCTAGTGGTAGCATGTTATTGGCTAGCCAGCATGTTACTTGTTGGCTTACAATCCACATTAGCTTGCTGACTAGTGCTGCAAGTCTTGACTACATCATTAAGCTCTGTGCACCACCTATTTTGGAAGCATGTGGGAATTATTTTTGCTGTGGCACTTTCTGGTCTGATCTGGTTTGAAGGTATATTAGATGCTGGAACACTGCAGAGCAGTTTACAAAAGACCTTTTTCACAGCAGGCACTTTGACATGAAATAGTAGGGTAAACACAGGTCTTACAATGCTAGTTAAGGACATTTTTCATGGTCAACGTCAGCTTAGCCTGTCACTGCCATCACAAGGAAAATATGAGAAATTATTACGCAATCCATCTGGAACATGCTATTGCAAAAGTTAGATTGTCAATGCAGTGCTTTGCTGGATGACTTTGCATTCAGCATTTTGCTGGATGACCTTGTGTTTTTTGCTGTAGTTTGGGCCTCTGCTTTAATAATGCAGAGTTCTGAAATTAATTAGAAGGCTAGAAATTTTTGAAGAATTGTTAATGTTGGTCTGGACACTGACTAAAGGCTTCAGTGTGCTGCAGACAAAGTGCTTGTCATGTCATCTTACAGTGTCTGAAAGCCCCATTCAGGAGTGGTTCGTTCAACAGTCCGACAATCATGCCCACTTTTTGCAGGGACTGGTAAAATGTGTGGGAGTGTGAAAGAAGGCAGAGTTTGAATTCCTCTCAGAAGCTCTCTCTCTCTTTTTTTAACACAACAAATCCGTCGTTACAACTGAGTGCAACACCACGAAAGGTTTAGAGTTTCATCTGCACAAAAATTGCATTTGTGCAATTTATACTTGGACAATGACACACATAAGACACAGTGTTCTTGGATGTGTCATCTGACAAGTTCATGTGAAGCATGCTGAACCCTTTACACACATAGAAAACGCCTTTACACCTATGGGAAATTTCCACTTTTCAGCTAACATGCATGTCTTAAGACTGCTGGAGGAAACTGGCGCATCCAGAGGAAACCCACACAGACATTGTGAGAACATTAAATCATTTGAAAGACCACAGTAAAAGGGGTAAGTTTCAAACCCAGGACCTTCTTCCCACCACTGAGACACGTTGGCGCCCCTGTCTGCCCTTGGAGGACTCACTCATTGGGAAGTGTGTCGAGACACCCTCATGTGTTTAACCACCTCCTGGAAACACCTCCCATCCACTCCCTATACCCCATGATGCCTCTGCCTACCAAACACCTGAGTCAGAAGAAAAATACCCTCCTCTCTTCCCCCTCCAGAGTAGTGCCCCACTTCCTCCTCCTCCATCACTACCCCGCCACATCCACCCCACCCCACCTCAAGGGATGCTGTATTTGTTATTCCGCCCCTGAGATCGAAGGCCTCTGCTGGCCGCCAGCTTGTATATCCCAGACCATTAGCAACATGACAGGAGGAGTTAGCTTGACTGGCATGTTTATTGTTCTGTTGACTGGGCAGTGCTAATGAGGCCTTCGCGCTGTGCTGGGCCAGCAGGATTACCCCGGCATCACAGGACAAGCACAAACAAGCCCCACTGTCACTGACCATTTCCCTGAGAGTGCCCAAACACCCAACACAGGCGCGGCTGCACACACGAACACACACATTGAACTCCTGCCGCCTTCAGGTGCTCACACTACACTCCTAAGTTCAAGAGTTGCAAATGCAATTTCTTAAAGCATTTGGCCATAACAAATGCAAAGCGGTACAAAGTAATTTTGCAGTGGGTTCCATATCACAGGTCAAGCAGCGGTACTTTGCGCTGCAGCTAGAAAATGAAGAAGAGAAAATTAACATTAGGTATATAATTGATGTTTTAATAATTAATTAACTTAAAAAGGCATGAGCACACAGCAGCATTGGAAAGGCACTGACTTCCCCACAGCAGTTCAACAATGAGAAAGGAAAATGCACAATGTACTCTCAGTCTCAGTACATTGCTTTCTGAGTCTCCAGCGATTGGAGTGTCTTCAGCTTCTGTACTTTGACCTATCTCAAAGTGAATTGTAACATAGGTGTAATGTTCAAGCTGCTATGGAATTTGATTTGTTCCCTCAAAAATGGCCATGACTTAGCAAACCTGAGGACTGTGACTGAGGACCTGAGAGGACTCCATCCACGCCTTACCCATTAGAGAGGCAGAATTAAATTAAACTGTGCTCATGTTTTGTTTTGTTTTTCAATTATGAACAGACATCCAACCACACACATTCAACCCATGATGCCCCTCTGCTAGCCACTGTGAACACAAGTTAACCCAGTCAAGAGCACTTTTATATGATGGGTCAGCTAGCCATGTAATTGGATATATTATATTATATGTAGCAAAGCTTTATTTCACTGGTCCAAATGTCCCAGATGTAGTTTACTAATAAACTTAGGTTTCCTTAAGAGAACTGTGAAATTTCGTAACAATAAGGGGAAATGGAGACAGTTGCTACATTTCCAATAAATTTATAAATTGCTAGTGTCCAGTAAAGAGTCTAAAAGCAAAAATAGTTCTACAGGATAGCAGTTAACACAAGAACATGGGATGGGATCTTCAATATTTTATTTCACTGTATACAATTGTTTACATTGTGGATGGCTTATTGGTAATGCAGTATCCCTATTACATCAAACAACCACTTTTATTAAAGAGGAAGTACAAATTCAGCTTTGACCCTCGCTTACAGTATAAAATATGCTATATAGCTGGTTAGCTTAAGAAAGGCTGGGGACATTAGATCAATGTTTTTTTAAGGTGGGGGCCTCAACAAACTTGATGAAAGATTATGGAAAATGGTAAAGAGACTTAATTATTATGTGTATTATCATAAAGTATTATTTGATGATATATAACATCTTGAAATCTTATTTGGCATTCCCCTCTTTCCAATTTCCTGCCAGTCAAAACAGCATTCATCACATAAACTGCACCTGCCACAAAGCTGACATTTAGTGGAAACTCACAAAAATGTACATATTTTTATTACATAATTAGTATTGCATTAATAAAAGTAAGGGAATACATTATAAGTAGTGTCATTGGGTTTTTAAAGACATCTTGAAAAGAGGGGGGCCTCTGCCAAAAGCAAATGCTATTTGGGGGGCCTTGGCTTGGAAACCTCTTTGCTAGCTAACTGCCCAAACTTCCTATTGAGCTCCAGCAAAATATGACACCATGTATAACACACCACCCTTTTATTTTAAAATATCTTTTAATTTTCTCAAAGATCCGATCTGAAGGCAGCAGCAGGACAGAGCCTAAAAAAGTGTGTGAGTGGAAACGCAGACATTTTTCTAAAAACTCAATATAATGTCCTGGAGACTGGAGAATTAGCCCCACCTACTTATCTCCATGAATCAACAATACTCACATAACATTAGTGGATGGAATTCATTTGCATTTTCTGTTGGCAGTTTTCTGACAATTTGGTTAAAATGTGCACAATATTTGGATGAAAACCTGGCTTCAGGCTGTAGTCCTTAATTAATACAGACACTTGTATTTCCTACTGGTCTCTCTCTTTCACACACACACACACACACACACACACACACACAGAGTCCAGTGTGTTCACTCAACATCACTCAATACGTGTGCATCTTGAAAGACGTTCAAGTACCTGCGGCACCCTGCCTCTAATAGCAGCCTGGTGATTTACGGTCTGTTTCTCCTAATCGTCAGCAGCGCCAGTGTTAGCCCCATTAGCGTTAATGCTATGGCTGATAAAAAGCGGCTATTGATGAACTGCGGTAATGAGACAACTGTGGACCAGGTTATAAAAGTCTGCTCTACGACCTGATGGTGCCTCATCTGCAGCACCAACTGTTTGTGCGAGTGGTTTTTTTTTTTTTTTTTGCTG
>NW_023339651.1:18906606-18906825 GCF_004916995.1 Morone saxatilis
AAGCAAATATCCTTTTTCAAGGGATGTTAATTTCTTAGATCATACGTAGAGAGGTCAGGAGAATGCAGGGCTAAAGAGTACCCCATCGTCAATCATCAACATAAATGGACATGGCTGGATTCTTGTACTCTGTAGTGATCTGGTTCCCAAACTCGGGGTCACAGAGGGTCATGAGGGCTTTTGGATTTTAAGAGGCGTAAGAAAACTTAAAAAATATAC
>NW_023339651.1:18906848-18907172 GCF_004916995.1 Morone saxatilis
ATCTCAGCATTTCATTCATTTCTCTACATCCTGCCGTCTATCAGTTGCTGTACTGTTATTGTTATGCACTTAATATAATAGGAAATATCCATAAAATATCTTACTCAGTCAGGGGTCGTCACTTTACCCAATGAAAAAGGATCCCTTAAAGATGTATTAAGACATACAGTATATAGTCTCCTTAGAATAATAATGTGTGTCTGTTTTCTTTCCACATAAAAAGTATTATTTCCACATTGAAACCCTTAAAAGGTCATCTACTCCTTCTACCCTATAAAAACTCCAGAATCTCTTAATATGTAAATGTTGTTCATTTCTAAAGTT
>NW_023339651.1:18907275-18916508 GCF_004916995.1 Morone saxatilis
AAGTTGAATACTGGACCAGGACTGACTTCCTAACTATTGGTGATGTCACAAATCTTTTATATTTTTATAAAAGTTACCTACTGCAGCTTGTAGAAAAAAGGTTGGGAACCATTACTATAGTGCAAGAATTTTACTCTGGGAAAATGTAGATACTAAAATATTAATAATAATAACAAAACAGTTGGAACTACACACACAGCACCAGGTAGCACATAGGAAGTCATGTCACACACAGCGTCTCTCTCCAGCTCTTGTAGCTGGAGCTGTCCAGGGTCCTGATCTCTCTGTTAGTCTCTATAATAGAGTGAAACTGCTCTGATTGTTGTGTGGCCCAGTTACTAACGGTTAAACAGTAATTATAGAGGCACTGCTTGTGCCTGTAAGTTTGTCTAATGAATATAATCATTATTATGAACTGTTTGTGGCAGTTCTTCTAGTAGCCTCCCTCTCTTTGTATTAGCTCTGTTTATCTAAGCCTGGCTGCTCCTGTTAGTTGTTTTTGCAGGGCAGCTCTGGGAGTTAAACGGTGAGCTAACTTTCTGTTTGCCTCCTCCTTATTCCCGAGCCGTGCTTATCTGGATGCCATTAAATTCCTAAATATGTCTCTGCCTTTGTTACAAAAATATACCTTCTAAACACCTATCATACAAGCCAAAAACTGCATGCAGAGCTATGCAAGGGATGTGTGTTACATACTAGCCCCCGTGCATTTTATTTTTACCCAGAAGCCACTCGGTTTTACAGTCTCCAAGTTCCCTCCGCCTCACACAACAATGACAACTTTTTCATAAATGTGCTGCACCTGGTCCCTGTCCAGAGCTTTTATATAAAGCATAATTCCTTCTGTTCACAGACGCACGTTAGCCCCAACCAGTGAGTAAACAAGATGGAGCCCACAGCGCCAGAGCACTGTTTCAAATTGAGAGCTAGCAGAATATGACAGCTCCTTTAATGCTGCTCTTAGACATTCATTATCATTAAGATGTTGGTTTCCATACCTGCTTAAGTAAGCATTTATCCCCAAGCTGTTAGGTCTCCTTTAGCGCTCTCTCTCTTTCTCTGTCTCTCTCCCCCTCTCCCATTGCGGGAGAATTTGCAACCCGGCTTTGCATCAGCAGTTACAAAAGGAAGGCACTTTTTTATACTTTTCTTGATGCTCGTCCAAGAAATTGATGTACAGGATGCATCTGGGTCTTTGGGAGAGGGAGGGAGCGGGAGAAAGAGGGAGAAGGGCTGTGTGTTTTTGTGTGTGTGAGCTTATGTGTGTGTGTGTGTGTGTGCACTTTGCATTTCTCCAATTCCCTCCTGTTTCCCAAAGACTATTACTCTAACTTTTCATCCATATCCAGTTGACAGAATAAAGACGTTTCATTAAGGCTATCTCTGCGCCTGGGTCTGTTTAATGAAATGCATACCGCTGCAGCCAGCAACACTGCTCTTTGTGTGTGAGAGTGCATGCATATGTGTTCTTAGATGTGTGTATGTGTATCTCATTTAGTGTAATTTGGAAATATACAGGAGGTTGCCTTTTAAATTTTGTAGCTGTAGCAGTCTCCAGTATGGATTACTGTATATTTTCCCGGGTGTATGTCCATATAATGCCAACATTCTCCAAGTTGCTCGCTATAATGAGAAACTATGTCTCTCCAGGCTTTGTGTTTATAACTACGCGGCTATCTATAAGATACTCAGCCATGGAAGTAATTAATGTAGGGCTTAATTGTCCGGTGAGCGTCTCTCCAGACCTCGGATCCCACCTTCGCCGTAACCCTGAACTCTAATAAGCCCACAGGGATGACCCAGCTTGCACCTCACACCCAGCCGAGGCAACCGCATAATTAGTCTGCAAACATGGCCCTGCATGCCCACGCAGAGGAGCTTATAGCTGCAGTGAGGGGAGATTTTTATGTGGGAAACACACATTCTATCAGACTGACATGTGACAGTAGTCTTTATGGATGTAGATTCTCACTGTTTACCCAAATGTAGCTCTGGTGTCAGGAACAGTCAGAGGAAACTAGACATTAGGACTCATTTAAATTAAGTAGCAAAGTCTCACATTTTTTCTAAATATCAGCAGTGGGAGTGGGATAGCTATGGAAGCCAATTTCCGGCAATGTGATGGAAAAAGGAAACTTGTTCAAAGTACTGACTTAGCATCTCAAAATACTGACTTAGTAGATAGCACAGCTGACTAGAGACAGGAAACAAGTAGAGAGAGAGGGGATTACACGCAGCAAAGGGGCCACAGTTTAGATTCCAACCCTGGCCGCTGCAGCAAGCCTTGGTACATGGGGCACCAGCTCTACCAGGTGTGCTATCTGGGACCCCCTAAATCTTTCTCTCAATGCTGAAACATTTAAAACACCCTGCTGCTATTTGAGGCTGTAAATATGTGAATCTACAGTCCTGCAGCTTTACTACACCATACCAGTAGTTTTGCACATATCAGCACATGAACTACAAATCACATCCACTTGACACACAACTACTCATTAATGGATAATTGAATAGTTCTACAGGCCTTTGTTTAAAGTATTTCTGATTAGAAAATCACAGCGCGAATGTCCTGATCACTATTGTCCTTTTTATCCTAGTATCTGCTGAGTCTGACAGTCAGTAAAGCAGTTTCAGTACTTTTCCACAAATGGGGAATTAAGTGTCTTGCTGGGAATGAAAAGGGTTAATGTTAGTTGATTCCAGAAATGCAGGGGAATGAATAGATCGGTGACATACTTAATTTTAAGGTATCAAGAATTTCCAAGACGAAAAGGCTAATTTTTATACCTCAACAAGATCTTTGCACATGTGCGTAGGAGATTAGTCAAGTAAGAAAATTCCTCTCCCACACTACACATTAGTCTATACGTATGGTAAACTCAGTTACATTTTAAACCAGTGACCTTTGTTCAGCATTTTACCTAACATTTATCTATATGGGTAAAATTCTCCCAGAGGACAACGGTACACACCAAGCAGTCAACCATCCAAACCACAACAAGGCTTAACTCTCCATTACAAACCACTGAAAAATGAAAGAGAAGAATACCTTAAAGAAGCTAATATATACTTGAAAGTTGTCAGCAGAAATGTGCAGTAGGGTTAGGCTGGTTTATATCGCAGATGATAAAAGCTTAAATGTCAGGGATTGTCTTATGCATTCTAGACTGAGGTAGCAACCTTTTTAATAGCTATTACTGGCCACTGTAGATCGTGGTCGATACACTGCATACGATTTTTGTATCAATATGATGAAGTACCTTGATGTTTTTCTGGTATTTAAGTCCTGGGGTTAGCCACAAACATCATCACATATTGATGTCATGATATTAACCTACATATACTGTGATAAAAGATCTTATCCATATCTCTTACCTCTAATGTACAGTAAGCATGATTTGGAATTAAGGAGAGAAACCCTTTAAAGACGCTGTTTATTCCCTTCTATACACACATAGAGAGATGAAAAATGTATGCAGTGTACTGTAAGTAGCTGGAAAGATTGTAATTATTGTTTGAAGTTGGCTGCTGTGAATGCTGCTCATTGTCCCAAACCACATTCCACCATTTGAAATCCTAACTGCATAGGCCTGTTGATAAAAAAGTGTGATGAAGACCGGCCGTGACACCAAGGCCTCCCACCCTCAGTTGCCCTTTTCACTTGTACATTACACATCCACTCTGTCCGACATCTGCAAAAGGCCACACCATATATCCGCATCCACTTTTACAGCTTGCCAATAAGGAATGAAAGTGGCTCTAACGCTCGCGAGCAAGCCCCCAAGTGAAATATAGGAGTATCAGTGCTATAGTAGGGTGTGTGTAGATTATTGACAGAGCTGCTTGTGCCTCTGTCAGCAGTGAGTGATGTCCCTTGCCGCTGTAGTTGCGTTCAAGAATCTATCAACGGCTAATAATTATGTGTACATTTACGACAAGGAGCCCGGGTTTAATGGATCGATTCGCTCACACTCCAATTCCCATTCTGCACATGGATTTCCTGTCATTTTCATGAAGGATTTTGCATCAGAAGAGGTCTCTCTTTCTCTCTCTCTTTCCCCTAAACCTCCCTCCCTGATGAAATATGTTACTTCCTAATTCAATGTTACCTTTAACAAATGATGACTTAACCAGTCTTTAATGTGTTTTCATTGTCTTGCTGTTTTCTCCTCCTACAGACAGATAGTGATAGAGTACATTTCCACTAACAGCAGGAGTCTAGGGATTGAACTGTTGGGCACTTGCTAGGTAGTTTAAAAATCTGTGATTACATGTGCTCTATTATCCTGGGTGTGATCATATTTTTGGAGTATCCTGGTTGTAAAAATAATATCTTGGCTTCAGAAACCTGAATATGCTATGTGGAGTACTCCGATAGAAACCAGAATGATACTGTGACATGCAAATACCTCATCCTCATTTCTGAACATACTATGAAACAATCTCCACAGTTCAACCCTTCAAGCATCAAAGTATCAAATGATCAAATGAGTGACTCAAAATTGATATATTATTCGATAGCCTATTTTTCATACTGGTTTAAATAAGAAATTTGATTGCATTTTTTTTTTGAAACGGAATTAAAGGACACTTGTGTGCATGTAAATGCACTCTCTGATGTGCAAACACAGTAGCTCATGAGTGGCTTGTTCCCATTGGCCTGTGTTGCCAACTCTTGCAGTTATAGTTATAAGGAGTAGGAAGAAGGGAAGCACGTCCCATGGTACAAAATGGTTTGTTTTGCTCATTACCAGTACCATTATACATACTCAAAATTGCATATGATTTAAGATTCAATATTCAAAGGTTTTACCTTTTACATGTTCTTACAATATGTGCAATGAAATGCAAGCTGGAATTCTCTTTAAGGCTGTGATAAAAGGCTAGTGAGTAATAAAGATTCATAATTAAGAGAAGAGTCAAACATAAGAATTAGCAAAAGAAATACAAAGGTTGCAATTTCAAAGACTAAAAAAAGATTGACTGTATATGTGTTGTATTTATTAAAAAGCCACCAGTGCAATTTTTCTAGTATATGAAAATGTAAAACATACATACATGCATGGTAAATGGACTGCATTCATAAAGTGTTTTTCTAGTACAAAGCTCTGTACAATACATGCCAACATCTATCCATTCACACACACATTCACACACTGAAAGCAGAGGCCATGCAAGGTGCCAACCTGCTCAACAGGAGCGATACAACGCTTCCTATCCAAACATGGCAGACTTCCTGCCCTTTCTGATGAGTAGTTGTGAAGTAGACACAGTAAGTTTTCAACTACAAATTAATACATTATAATAATGAAACTACGGTGGCCACTAAACTTAAGCAAAAAAGGCTGTCTAACACAAACTCTTCCTTTGTGTTGAGTTGGGTTGAGATCCTGTGATTGTAAAGGCCATTGCTGCCACACTCCCTCCAGCCACATTCCCATTTCCTCAAACCACTGACATTCTCTTCCTGGCCACCAGATGCCCTTGGACTGTCCTGCCTTTCCCCATCACCAGACTGCCCCACACATTTAATTACCTGACCTTCCTGTAAAATATTCTAATCTGATAAACCAGTGAAGTCACTGCTGCCTGCTTCGTCTGCATTTGGGTCCAACCCTACGTTCATCAGGTTTCTGCACTGTGGTGATTGGAGGGACTGTCCTGTTACTACTCTTGTAGCAAACCGATGAGCTCCCTTAAGAAACCTGGCCTTTTCACACTATGAAGTAGCTTTAGCTGTAGCTGCCATTGATATGTTACACAGAGCTCACCAGAACCACCAGGGACTCCTTCTGCATCTCGGTCAAACATTGCAGTTGACTGGTCAGGGCATTCGTCAGTATCTGAGCTAGAGAGGCCAGCCTGCCACAGTTCATCAAGCTCTTGTATAAAGAAACAGAGAAAGGCTCTTGTTAGTGACCACACATCTAGTCCCATGCTGCCACTGCTGCTGGACTGGCAGACAAAGCTTCCGCCACACTCTGCTGACATAAATAAAGGCAGTGACTCGCCTCGTGGTGTGTGAGGACTGAAAATCAGCACAATGTCCAACATTGTACTTGAGGTCAAGTTTAGAGGCATGTCTCATAAAGCTACAGTATTTACTATTTCACTCTGCTGTGGTGCAGGTCAACATATATTTTTTTTACTTGTGATAAAGTCAAAGTATTGACAGCTCACAAAAAGCAAAGCTTTTTACTGCAGCGTGACTCAGTGTTGTGTGACTAAGGTCTTACAGTATGCCATAACTTATGTCTATAGCACAGTCACCACTCGGTATCTATAGTGGACCTATTTGTCATCTTTTAGCCAGTGAGGGAGTGAAGTCTAGATGGTCATTTCAAAGTGATCTGTAAAATAACTGCTGCTGCAGCGACCATAAAGTGGCATTATTTTGATTTTAACATTGTATCAAGGTACTACCCTAACTCTGCTACACTTGAGTTGGATATTCAATAGATGAGCTTCATAAGCAATGAAAGAACAGAAGAAAAACAAACAGAAAGAAAACAGCTTTTCCTATAGCTATTCCTATACCACATTTAAAACTACCCTATGATATGTAGAATTCTATTATCTATTCTGTATTGCTTTAAAGGAGACGTATTGTTCCCATTTCCAGCTCTATATTTTTATTCTGGGACTCCACTGGAGTAGCTTTGTATGAATCATTGTTTAAAAAAAAAATCCTCATTTATCTTATACTGGCCTTTTATACAGCCCTGCAGTTCACCCTCAAACAAGCCGTTTTAGCTCCTGTCTCTTTAAGGGCCATCTTCCCAAAAGACTACTTTCTTCTGATTGACCAACTTCCGGAACCCAGTGCTTGTGAGCAGCGCCTGTCCTCTTGCTGGTGCTTGAGGGCATACGAAAGCTACAGTAACTTAGCTGGAACAATAGTGATATAGGGCACTGAACTTGATGAATTTACTGTTTATTGAACCACAAATGAGACAAGAATTAGGTTGAGAAAATGATAGCTGGTGGAGCAGAGTTTTTAGAACTTCATTCACTAATTTTGGTGAAACTGGATCATATTTAATAGAGAAATAATCAGATTTCTTCTGGCTGATCTGCCTCATACCTCTGTGGTTTATGGAGTAACTGATGAACAGATAGCTCTACTTGTTACTAAAATAGCTCACCACTAACTGCTGCTAACTGTAGCCATTGTTAGCTAGTTAGCTCAGTTAGCCTTTCAGCTCATATCAGCTGACTCTGACTCTGTGCTCCCAGGCCAGGCGGAATCTGCTAACCTGACAGCTGCACGGCTAACTGGGCTAACTAGCTAAGGGGCAGCTATAGTTAGCAGTAGTGTTTCTGATGAATGTCCAGTATTCACTTCCTTTTAGCTCTGTTTGTCTCCACCAGTATCTGAGAAAAATATCTTGTCTCTTTAGCTGCTAAGTCCCCCACTATGCTCACCAGCTAGCCACTAACTGTATCTCTCTGCTGAGAAGAGGGGAACTGAAGAGATGAGTCATAATTTTCTGTTGGTTTGTTATGACAAGCGAAACCTTTCACAATACACATAATCATTTTACCCTTTTTAATATAGAAATATTTATTAGTGCAGCTTTAAGGTAATTTAAGACCATAATTCTTAGCTCAGACAGCTTAATCACTTGTGTTAGCTTGATTACTTTAGCCAAGAGCTTTCTTATGATATTTATGCATTATGCGAAACACCATAAAATCTGCACATACCAGCTTAACACCTTGTTCATCCTCTGGTTTTATCTGAGCTGCAATGTAGTGCTCTCTCTGTAGAACCTGTCTATAAGCACCGCAAACAACTCTGTGGCTGCAAGTCTTGTAGGACTTGCCGAGGCTCTGAATTCACGCTGTGTCGTGTCTGCTTGCCTCTGATTCATTGAGAATTTGCATATTTTCAAATTATCTCAGCTTTTGTTGGAAATCTCAGCGGAATTTGCGTAGCACAATTCCAGTGACTCCTCTCTGTGTAATGCTGTGTTCCTAAATGGAAAATGCTGCTTTAGGCTATAGCAGATATTGTAGCAAAAAAAACCACAAACTGCCTCTTGCTAGAGTTGACGACGATAAGCTTCTGCTTCCTACCCTGTTGAAGGAATTGAATTTTTGGTCCCGGTGGCCAAGTCTTGCGTAATAAAATGACTGGCTGAGATGCCTATCACGCCCACAGTGCTGACATTCTCTCACTGTGCCATCATGTCCTCTCAGGCTTATAGTACATGTGTTAGCTGATTATAGGCTGATTCCACTTCTCTCACTTCAGTAATGTCTCCTTTATTCAGAGTGAGGGTTTGACCAAATTGCTAAAAGTTGGTGCAGATTGGTTTCGCCCACCGAGCTTCGTGATTCTCACCTTGGCACTGCCTGCTGCAGCCTGTAATGTTCAAAATTAAATGACTTGTAGTGTGAGGTAGCTCCTTAAAATAGGCCAGGAATGAATGCTAGAATGCATTCAGTTGACCAAATCTTTTCACAGGATTATTATAAGATATAAGAGTCACATTCATTCTTTTGACAATTCCTGAATGATTTTACACTTCAAATTCAATTGATTCTGACACGCAATAAACAGGGTGTTATCTAAATATAGCTAATACTAATGCTTTGGAACAGACAGGCTTGTCCGCGTGGCGATGTTGTTGTCCTTTTAAAAATTAAATATTTCAATTTGGTGTCCATTAATCAAACTTTGATAAAATTGATATAATGTAGTTTGATTAGCTGTATGGGTTTAATGTGATTTAAGGACTCCCTTAAAGGGGCACTCCACATATTACAAAGTAAATAAGTGTATTCATCATGAGGGAAAACAGCCTGTGATAACAGTATTATGTCTTTGTGGCTCTGGAGAAGCTTTGTCAAGTCTGAGAAATTATAGTATCTCAAAATATTGAGAAACCTTAATATTGTGACGTAGTATCACAAAATAAAGAGAAACGTTCTCAAAATAATGTCTTAGTATCATAGAATAATGAGGAACTTTCTCAATATATTTACCTTATCTTAAAATAATCAGAAACTGTCTTAATATTTTGAGAAGGATGTTTTATTATAATGACTTACAGAATCCTTTTTTTCCGTCACATTGGCGGGAATATGGGCTTCCATAGAAAGTGTTCAGGTCTATAAAAGCGCGCGCTGCACACCTGCAGGCAGTCTCTCATTATACCCACCTGCGGTGAAGTGTGCGCGCGCATACTCCTTCCAGTGTCTTCCCACAATCATCCATAAATGGTCAA
>NW_023339651.1:18916608-18916824 GCF_004916995.1 Morone saxatilis
AATCATCCATAAATGGTCAATGCTGAAAAGATAATCGATGTTGACGTGTTTAAAGAGCCTTTGTCGAACAATCAATGTGGGAAAGATGGAGCAGCCAGTATTAAATATCCTCAGAAGCTAGGTGTGCTCTCTCAGCACCAAACAACAACCAGCGAATCCTGTAGTTACTTTGGTAACGATCGAAAAAACTTCTAAAATATTCAATTCAATTCAATT
>NW_023339651.1:18916894-18921835 GCF_004916995.1 Morone saxatilis
AGCAGGTCTAGACTAAACTCTTTATAACATTAGAATAGAATAGAAATAGAAAATATCTTGACAGCACAAACATGACAGACAGTGGATTAACAGTGTTATGAGTCGGTGTTTAATCGGCGGATATCGGTCCACCAAAAAGCATAATTTTAATGAGAAATGTATTATTATTATAAAACTGCTTGCTTCTCATTCAAACGGTCTTCCCCCACTAAAACAATACAGCTAACCAACTGACTGATGAAAATGTACAGTTCAAAATGTGTCTTCATAGATTATATTGATACTGAATTGACAAGAAGACTGTTGACATATGAAGCCCTTTATCTTGTGTTTCTAGGATTATGTGTTCTCATGGACACGATAAGAATTTTTAAAATGTCTTATTTCTTAAAGGGAGTTTGGCATGATATTTTGCCCTGGTGGAAAGTGTGCCAGGACCCAGTTTTTAGTATTCTTGTTTAGCCTATACTTGTAATGGTGATGATAATGAATATATCCACAATTATACATAAGCACATGTCTGTGTACGTTTATATCTCATATGCGTTTGGAACTGTTTTGTAAATGAGGACACATCTGCCACCAATAATTTAAAGCTACAGTAGGTACATTTTATGAAAGTAACCTTTTTCTCAAATTTTTTTTTACTATATGCTGACAGTAGTACGTGTGCATGGGGAGCTTTGTTTACTGTATATATACAATTTATGTGTGTTGAGAATACAGCATGTATGTGCATGTGTGTCGGCATTATGTTCTTACTCCCCTACACAAGGTACATACACACGTACTAAAGCAGACCAGTGCAAGGTATTCTACTTACCCATGTTTCAAATCTACTTGAACTTTCAACACAGTAAAAACTCTGAGGTATGACAGTGACAGTAATGATGATACAACAGGAATAAAGAATACAGCAAGAATAAAATCCTGTGAGAAATTCTTTTATATTTCAGAATTTGACAATCATTAAAAGCAATATAATTGAGGAGCTATTCAATCCCACAGTATTGCTACAGGCTATCAGAAGCCCACATCAGTTGAACCCTGCTAATTACATTTCTCCCACTGAGAGTCTGGCAGGCCTGAATTGAAAAAAAAAATGCTGAAGCACAAACTGTGTGTGACCTCTCCTATCGCTTCGCCGCAGATGCTCGCCCTTTTGAACACCCTGCTCTTGTCCTTTGTCCTGCAGTGCCGTCCTTCTGGGGGCTGGTAAACTCTGCCTGGAACCTGTGCTCAGTGGGGAAGAGGCAGTCGCCAGTCAACATCGAGACCAGCCACATGATCTTTGACCCTTTCCTTACGCCCATAAAGCTGAACACAGGCGGACGCAAGGTAAGGACACGCAAACACTCCCGTACACCGTTGGCTTGATGGATGCTGGGGCTTTGTTGTCCCTCTTTTTGTTGCAACTCTTAAGACGTCGCAGTACACCGCTCTGGTCCTAGTTGCTATTGTGTTGGTTGCTGTTTCAGTGCTATTGTAGTTTGATAAGGTGTGTTTCCCTGATCGATGATCCTGACTGCTGTTTGTGTTGGCAGACAATGTGAGCTATTTGTACAAGGAACCCTCTCCTGGAGATAAAATACAGAACAACCACCTATTCAGAGATGCACAATGCTAGTGTTCTGGTTCAAGGAAAGCCTTAACATTATCTTAAGGGCTTTACAGATGAAATCCCGCAGCCTTACAGCAGATTAGTCGAGCATATTGTTTATTATTTTCTCCTGTACAGTGGTGCACCAAGGACAGTGTGTATCAGAAATCTGTTCCATCCTGGGCCATATGACAGCAGCTAATTGGGAAGCCATCACAGATGGCTGCTTTCAAAAGTGCACAGTTGCATGGTGAGATTAACGTTATGATTAGTTTATGTTTACATGCCAGCAGTGAGCACAGGGTTGGCCTTGGGCAGTGAGAGGGCATATAGGACGCATTGCAGTTTACCACCTATGGCACATCTAACATATCCAAAAATAGACCCTTGTTATGTCCTTGGACCCCCTATCTGATCCGATCTGGCCTCTTATTGGAGGAGCTGAGAATCAGATTGCAAATCTGTCCGCACTCAGAGAATGTAATAGAATTGGTGAGGAAACCCGTGATTAGAATAGTCACTCATACATTTTCTCACTGGTGTAATTTCTACTTGAAATGGAAATTAAATTTAACAATTCCTCTTTTTGCAAGGGCTCCCCTGCTGCTCCCTCAAGGACTCCACTTTGAGAGAAGCCACCCTGCAGTGTGTCCGGAGTGAGGACATCACTCACAATGGCACAATTTTACTGCCATTAGGATGAATCAGAAGGAAGCAGGGGGAGTTGACAGGGAAGTAAAGACTGCACTGTGTTACTTAGGGCTACGTCTCAAATATTAAGGGGCAATGTCATCCCTCTTGAGAAATGCTTCTGGACAAACAGTAAGAGATATGCCACATTGAGACTGTCCTTATACAGCATATATTGATGTTTTCTTGACAAGTGACCTCTTGCAGTCACGATGGTAATCACTGTTCTCTGAATAGCCAAAGCAGAAGCAGTGTGATGTTGTTGTACTGTTGGGGTAGATGGTCGATGCAACAAATGAGTAATACCTCGATACCAGAGACTACCGGTTACATCCTGTCCTTTTTAATGAACAACGGCATCACGAGCAAAGCTCTTGTGGTCTCAGTGATGAATACCCTTCCTTCCTTTTATTTCTTCACAATAAAAGCTTTCGTGAACCACTGTGAGGCTTGCACAACAGCAGGAAATGTTTGGTTTGCATTAGCAACATCTTAACACGGCAAACAGAGCTCTCATACAGCTGCAGAAGAGCGACTGCTTTACAAATGAGGCTGATGTCTGGAAGTCAAAAGATAAATGTGAAAAAGAGTGTGGGGAGGGAGTCCAAACCACAGAAGATTTAGTCAGATGCCACAAAAATACTGAGAGCTGAAAGTATTTAGATCTAGAAATAGCACATTGTCATCAAGCAAGCCAATTTAGTGCAAGACAGGGAAACACAGTGGCATGAGGTTCCTTAGTTTGAATCTGGCCAGGAACATTTGGCTGCATGTTATCCCCTTTCTCTCCTTGCATTTTCTGTCCATTTTTGTTTCCTAAACATAAACACATAAAGCGAAAATACCCCAAAAATTACTTACTAAAATTACTTTTTTTGTAGAGACTGTTAAAAGCTGACCCCAGTAGACCCTGCCACCAGATAGGCACACAGCTAAAGTGGACTATATTAAATGGTAAATGGACCTGTACTTGTATAGCACCTTCCTAGTCTTCCGACCACTCAGAGCGATTTAACACTACATACACAGAGTTATGGCAAAGCCAATCGAACAGCAACTAACGCACATTCATACAGATTCAAACAACTATGTACAGCATCGGGAGCAATTTGGGGTTCAGTATCTTGCTCAAAGATACTTTGACACGTGGCGGGAGGGGCCGAGGATCGAACCAACAACCTTCCGATTAGTGGACGATTTGCTCGGCCTCTAAGGTATTAGGCTTGCTATTAGTTGGCTAAACTTAACCAAACTTCATTCACACTCATAGGGTCATATGGGTTGTTTTGGACAGTGACAATTTAACTATTTCAGGTGTGAGGATTTGCTGGGTACTCTGTAGTTGAGGTATATACAAGAAATTCTATGTTGTTCTATAGGTTGTTTGCCCCCATCTTACCTGTATAAGCCTTTTGTGACCGATGACCAATCAGCAGGATCACACCTTTTGCAGCCCAGTCTCACACCAGGGTGTGTATTGTTTTGCCTCACCTAGATGTTAAAGGTGAAGTATAAAAAACAAAAAAGTCTGTGTCGTGAGGGTTGATGGATGGATGGATCCGTCAAACAAATAGGACTTTCACCCAGGCAACCACTGTTTGGGTCCTGTGTGAAACCAAAAACCAAATTTGACTTATTTTAAGTCATGTACGGAAGTTAAACATGCTTGTTAAGCTAACAATTTAAAGCCAAGAAAGATGGAAAGACACATCAAGATTATTAACATTTATTCTCAGCATTACTATTTAACAATCTGGAAATGAGACTCAACAATTAACTATCTTACTAACTTACTGCTCTGATTGGTTGTTTTTGTTCCCACGCAGTGGATTCTTGCAAATGCCATTAGTAGCGCTAGTAGGAGCCAGAAGAACCTGATTTTTTTTCTCAGATTATTTATCTGTTTCATGTACTTACCGGGGGTCAGGGGGGATATAGTGAAAGTTTTAGCAAAAATAAAAATTTTACCCTACCGCTTTTGTGGGTACCAACATAGGGGAACACGACACAAGAGAGGAGCATTTGAACCACCATATGGTTTAGGTTTTGAACAAAGCAGCT
This sequence comes from Morone saxatilis, assembly GCF_004916995.1. Classification (NCBI taxonomy): domain Eukaryota; kingdom Metazoa; phylum Chordata; class Actinopteri; family Moronidae; genus Morone; species Morone saxatilis. The sequence continues at coordinate 18,921,246 of NW_023339651.1, forward strand.
GGTTCCTTCGGTGCGTTGGAGCCTTTAACTGACCGTAACATACCCTTGAGGCTTGCACGGTTCAGGGGGTTTGGAATAGGGGCCTATATCATATAGCTATTTGTATATAGGGGGTGTGGCCTTAAAAAGAGGTGTGACCCTCCGCGAATGCTTTACATGGACATGAAAGTGTTAAGCGTCTGTTGCATATTATTGTCGGCTAACTGTGAATGATGTGGTTAAAGCAAAGTGTATTAGAAAAAAATGTCTACAAGCGCCCAGAGGAAGCAAATTAACACGCTTTTGTGGGTAGTATTGTTGTCATAACATAGAGGAGGGTAAGGTCCTCTTTGTTGTTTCGTGTTGTGGATGGCCTAGGTGTGATAATTGAGCTGCTTAAGAAAGTGATTGGGTTGAGGAGATAGGTATGAAGTAATAGGGTATATATGCAGATGAGGTGTATACCTTAGTATTAAATCTTCACAATTGTATGCCACCCTGATTGGCCTATAGTACAACACGCGGCACACACCAAAGAAAACCTGCATGGGATGGTGATTTCACGTTAACACGATGTTGAGGCTTAGGCAGGCTACAGTATTAGGGTAGGT
>NW_023339651.1:18921935-18924821 GCF_004916995.1 Morone saxatilis
CTCCTAATGGTATTTACGAGAATCCACCGGCCCTGAACGAAAAACAACCAATCAGAGCCAAGAAAGATAGAAGGACGCTTTGGGTTGGGAGCTTGAAGATAGTTGATTGCCAAGTCTCCCTCCTAGCGTCGGTCTAGGAATGAGCAATGAACAATCAGTAATTACTGTCGACTCTTTTCACAGATTATCTGTCTCATGTACTACCGTCAGGATATAGTGAAAGTTTTAGCAAAAATAAAAATTTTACCCTACCGCTTTTGTCCACTGGGGCCGCCAGAATGAACACAAAATGACAATTCATTGTTGAGCCTTAAACTGACGTAACATACTTAACTCACGTCAGGTATATAACTAAACTTTATATCTTTTCCTAAACATAAAAAAGGTGTGACCTCCGCAAGCTTTACATGACTGAAAGTTTAAGCGTCTGTTGCATATTTATTGTCGCTAACTTGAATGATAACATGTTGAAAAAATGACTACCACGCAGGAGGAGCATTACACGCTTTGGTGTGATACTGGGTTACCTTTTGTTGGTGGCTTTCATGGTTAATTACTGTTAAGAAATGATTGGTTGAGGATATATATAGTATGCAGATAGGTGTATCTCTTAGTATCTACACATTTATCCACCACTGATTTGTATACAGACACGCACACACCAAAGCCTGCATATTATTCTACACATGTACTAGCACATACTGTACATCTATGTATTTGCAATGTTTGCAGACAACTCTAGAGAAACTGATCCATAATTTCTCCACACTTTATACACTAGAAGCCTCAAATACTATTGTTCTTATTTATTTATTGCTTCTCTTTGGCATCACATTTGTTGCCAGCTTTAAGGACCACCACACACTGACAGCTCACATTATCACCCACATGAACCAATCCAACTTTCTCCTTTATCTCTGAGAAAAGTTTCTGGAGTCCAAAAGCCATTTTGGACTCTCTTCTTTCTTTCTCGCTTTATCTGCCCCTCTCTCTTCCCTCCTCTCTCTCTCTGCAGTGGCCTAAATGTAATCTGTTGTGTCTCCATCTCTCTGAGCACCTGAGCTGTCAGCCGGCGAACACGAAGCTGGCTTCACCTTGTCAGTGCTGATTCATCCCTGCTCTGTCTCTGGCTGTTTGGCAGCCAGTCAGCCTTGGCCAAACACGCTACAGAGACCGGTAAAGAGCTTCTGCTTTGGCTCGCCACGGCTCAGCTCGCCACCTCGACACAGAGAGAGCTTAAGCACACTTTCTGTCCAGGAGGAAGGCAAAGGAGAAGATTAACCCCTCCTAACCCCCACCACCTCTTTTTACAACACACACATGAAAACTGCATGTGAGCTCCCCTTTTTAATTGTGCTGCCCTGTATTGAGACTAATGAATAGTTAAAGGAAAATGAATTGACCTCCAAAGAGAAATTTTAATTAATGAAACATGCAAGGCTATGTGCAGTGGGTTGAAGGAATCAGTTATCAAAAAGGCACCATTAATTGAATATTTACTCTGCCATAGATGAGCTGCAATTACTTGAAGAGATTTTAATGAATTTAATCACTGTGGATCTAGGGAGGTGAAAAAAAATAGTGATTTCAGAGTCCTCACTCTCCCTGTGAAGTGTTTCCTGTACATTTGAATAGTGCTAATGAAACAGGATTGGATGTATTTTGTTGCGTTTTTGCTCCCTGCTTTATTTTAGAAAACTACAGGGAATCTATTAGCGCTGTGAAATTGGTGGCACCCTTCACATTTGGGGACGTGGGGCTTCTCTTCTTCTTTTGTTCTCGCTCTTTGAAGTCAGGTGTGTGCAGACAAGCACAGTACCACGTGGTGCATTCCATTTTTTTAAAAAGGGCTATTTGGTAATGACAGCTCATTAAATGGAATTCTGAATTCAGCTAAAGTTGTGCTATTAAAGCTCTTTAATTTAGCTAAAAAAACAGTTTTCTACTCTGTCTTTTTCTTCTACTGTTCATGACAAACATCTTCCTGTAGTCCTGCTCAACCAGATGAGGAGGTCTGATAAGCATGCAGGTTAGGGTGTTTGTGTGTGTGTGTGTGTGTGCTACTGGCAGCCCTGAATCTGCCTAATTACAGAGAGTGTTAGGTAGAACAACAAACAGCAGGCTCTTGGATGGCAGCTGTACTTCCACTCTGGAGAGAAACAACCAACATTCTCAGGTTTGCCCAGCTGGCCAACCAGCCGACCAATCAGATATCAGTCAGGGAGCCAGCCAACCAGTCACTAAAGCTCTTTCTGCACATGGCTTTAATATCCTGTGTGTCTGATAACAAGTGTGTGTACCTGTGTGTGTGTGTGAAGCTGTCTGCAGGCCGGTGTGGGTTTTGCTGCTAGTGTTGGGTCCTTTCCAGGTCAGGCTCGCTGCAGATGTTTGCAGGGGGCTGAGGGGATCCATACATGTGCTCCTGGACCCATAAATAATATTCTTTGGCTATAGGCTCCAGCCTACTCATTAGTCAGGGGCTGGGGAGTCCTGTAACAGTGTTTCTTTATTTCTATCTATGTAATATTTGAGTCTTATGGATTGTAGGGCAGCCATCATGTCTAACTTGTTTTCCTTGAAGGATTATTGTGAACAGATATTTTACATTTTGGGCATGTGAAGGAAAAGGTTAGGGAAACATGAATGTATTCTGCTTGTATTATTAAAAACAATCTTAATCCTAACACACTAACCTAAGAAATAATCACTTTTAGGTTTAATTCACCATTTTCACACAGCTGTCATTTTCCAGAACATGGAACAGAGGTTGTAAACATTCATGGCTTAGGCTAAATTCCGGCAGCATTCTCCCCCAGGAAGATTTTCTTCCCCATTTAGGGCAGCTTGGAACTATTTTTAAAACCAGTTGAGATAATAGAATGCCTA
>NW_023339651.1:18924921-18934489 GCF_004916995.1 Morone saxatilis
GAGACAAATATTGAGAATGACCTAAAGTTTATCTAGGGAGTAAATTTTCCCATCTAATATATATATATATTTTCATATATATGAAATTTGGCTTTGGGTCGGGCCCAAAACTTCTTCCATGGTTTGGGGTTACACAGAATTTTGTCCGGGGCTCAGGTCGTGCGTGGCCATTTTTTTGGGCCCGATCAAAGCTCTATTTACTACTAATATTATACAGGATCAAAAATCCCATATATCAGCCTTCTATAAACCACATTTATTGTGAAACTTCTTATGCATTTTATTCGTACAAACTTGAGTCTTCAATCTAGAGCACCTTTGGCTTGTGTACGTGTGGCAGGGTCACATTCACACTCCCATCATGTACCAAAGTTTGCTGCTGTACACATAGGAGTCAATGGCCTGACAAGTATGAGTCTGCAAACACGAGCTGCTGTCAGTTGCAAAAGGTGGGGAACGCATTACAATAACGTAAATATTCAATTATGCAAATTGACGTCTCAAATTAATTAGACACAAGTTTGGGTTGGCTGAACCTGCGAGGCTGTTGCAGTATTACAAAAGAGAGTGGGCCCCGTGCATGAAAACTGCAATTACCATCATCTGACTGAGGCCCTGTACTTCTCAAAGCGGGAGATTGCTCTAATTGCCTCGGCAATGCAGGGGCCTTGAAGCTGAGGGATTCTTCTCATGTCTGCGGCTCCGCAGATAGCTGGACGTGTAACAGCGATGTCGGAGCCAGCATCCATGGCATATCCATCTGTGGGCCTGAATCTCAATTACAACCTGTTCACCAGAGGGACAGAAGAAAGAATAGAGGACCGAAAAGGCAGGATGATGGTATGGCCTCAAGGCCTAGCTGTCTTGATGCTGGATGCAAGTGAAGACTGCAACTGTAGAATTCTTAAATCCTGGGAAAAATCTTGAATTTACTAATTATTTTTGTCATCGTTCATTTCAATCAAGATATGTTGATCCCATACAATGCACCAACAAGCAGCTGGTTGAAGACAGATGGTTGATTTCATGCAGCGGCTTCCTGTGGTCAATACACACGACGAGAAAGGTAATTACTCAGATTGTTTATACTCTAAAAATCAACTATGGATGTCCAGCATCTGCTAAAAGGCGCCGAGGGAACTATACCTCTTCAGAAAATGTACTCCTTGGAAAGTGTTCCATCACAACTTTTGGAGTCAAATTGATTTTTTTTACCTCAAAGCCAGTGTATACAGATACAGGCTTTGATACACACACAATACTTGTTGATATCAGATCTGAAATAACGTCTAGCACTGAAGGTTATCTACAGGATGTAGTTCATATGGCTGGTACATGGACAACCCACACACCTCATTATTTGCAAAGCCAATCACATCCAAACACCATAACAACATGTATAACTGTGTAAATTTGGATCAGCTATTTGATCTCTGTTAAACCACCACATGGACAGTATTGTACCTAAGGGGAATCAGTCGATTCGATCTAACAACAAAATGAAACTTTTGATTGTGTGTTCTCCACATCTATCCGTCCTGTATATCCTCCCAGACAAACTTCAATCAGCTGCATGTGCTCACACAGCATGTGGTCTGTATTTCCTCCTGGGTTGCTTACAACCTCAACACACCACCGCCATGCCTTTGTGTTCTCTCGGCCTGGTTAGAGGTATTAGATTAGAGGAGTGTGTGCTCATATATTGTGTTTTGGGGTATTTGGGTGAAGGAGAGAGATGACCGGTGTGTGCACAGGGTGTGTGCAGCAGGATGATTCACAGGGAAGTGGGTCAGAGTTAGTTTCTGGTGCTATCTCGCAGCACAGACTCCGACACTGCACAGCATGATACACAGGACTGCCTCCATCTTTCTTATGGCATTGATTAAAGAAATAAACACTAAGGAATTAAAGGCCATCACAATGCTTTCCTTTGATTGCAACATGGGAATATTTCTTATTAATCTATAGGGGATGTGTAAATTTCCAGCGTTGAAAAATCAAGATGAGTCAGGAAATCTCATGTGATCTTGGTTGGATTCTGTCCAAGTCTGTGTGCAGCCCTTACAACTTGTTTGAAAAACTTCTCCCTCTCTTCCTCCCATTGATGGATCCTCTCTCAAAGAGCTGGTAATGACATCCCGAGGGAAGAAGCTCTGTAGTCTTGTGTCTTGTGGGAGTTTAGGGCTCAGCTGACAGAGGGGCTTTCAGGGTCTCCATTGACATTGATGTTCCTTAAAGGAAAAGGGCCATTACAAAAGCACATGCACATATTCCGTATCATTATTCGTGTTTATTCACACTCAGTAATTCCAGGTTTTGATGTTTTTTTGTTTGTTTTTTTGTCACTTGCTACTAAATCAGCTGTAAACAGTAATAAGAAATACACATTCCTTGATGAAGGAGAAATGTTGAAATCATTACCCAGAGAATTCCACAGTTTGACTTCACATACTGTCATACCTTAGCACAAGCACCCTCTGCTAAGGTTCACGGACAGTAACTAAATGACTAAATGAATTTAACTTCATAATTTTAACATAACTGTTAGGATGTTTCTTTTTACTCTTTTGACTTAATAAGCAGTCTTTTTAACTGGATTTATTTTAGTTGTAATATCAATATGATATCATGCCAAAGCGTGTATTGTAATAGACCCTCCAGTCCACCATGGCAGTGTCATGTTCTGCCTCACCTAGGTGTGGCAGTGTCACATTTTCAACACTTTCTCATTCCGCGGTCAAGTTAGCAATTATAAATATGCAGCGTCTGGTTACCCCTTCAAAACAAAACTTGCTGAGGTCTCAGTTTAGTTAGGTTTAGGCAAAGATCAGAAATGACATTGCGTACCTGACATAAGTTAAGTATATTAAGTATAGTTAATAGTACATCGTTTCAGGTGCCTTACAGCCCAACATGTACTTTGATTTGTCCTAATACTTGGATCAACTGACTTTTTAGCATATGAAAGAAGTCGCCTGTCACTGCTCCCATTACAGTTGTTTAACAACAGACAGACAGTTAGCAACTAGCAAGTGAACATAGTGGAGCATTTAGCAGCTTAAGAGCTAGTAATTTTTCTCTGAAGTTGGGTCAGACCAAAACAGAGCTAAAAGAGAGTGAATATTCATCTTACATTTGTCTGGTAGCCACAAACCTGACTCCAAATGAATGTTAATATTGCTACGTAAGTAAGTGCTATTTTTTTTACTAGTGAGCTAAGTCACACATGTATGTCCATAGCTACAGAGGACTCCCTTATACCACTCTAACTGGGTCACCAGCTCAGTAATCAGTCCTCCAAACGCCACCTGTGTGAGATACATAACCAAATCAGGCTGGTTTAATTGATGAAGTCAACCCAGAGCCCATTGGGACTCTCTGTGAGTCTTTGTTGCTGATGAAGACTTATTTAACCTAACAAGGTTACTAGACTTCCTGGAACTTGGGCACGCACAAGTCAGTAATTAGAGTGCTTTTACTGGCAGGCTTGTCACACCAACAATCCCTCACCAACACACATGGTTGTGCACAGTGGGTGTGGCACGAACATTATTTTGGAAGGGAGGGTGGCTAGCAGGGTGGCTGGCAGCTGGGAAAGAGCAGACAGCTTCCTGACACACTGGCAGATGAGACCAAAGAAGAAACACGGGCATATATTCCCGTACTGTAGATATCAATCCATCTACTGAGCTCTGCAGGTTTAGAATGGAGCTAAAGCTCTAGGAGAACAGACGACAGGATAGGAGGGTGATGGAAACAAGCACAACTGCAGCTGCAGATGGAAAACATTTCAGCCTACTGCTAATAATACCCATTGTATTGACAAGTACAATCTTTCAGTGAAGGATTTTGCATTCAGTACATCCTTGACATGCTGAACAATTTATTTATCCCACTGTGTTCCAGGGTGTGGCTTAAAAACCATGACACTAACAATATTTTGGGCAAAATACAGCTAACTAATCTGATATGGAACGCATTAATATCATCTTAAAGCATTAAACATGCTCTTGGACAGTAATCAAAGTACAGATTAATTTACATAGCACAACAACGGCTAAAAAAAATTTAAATAACAGTTCAGTTGGAATTTTGATTTAAGCTAGTAGCAAGCTACACAGGTCTGGTAAGCTTTCTAACTCCACACCCCCAGATTTGTGATGTCACTGACACTGACTCAGTAACAGTGATGTATCTCAATTTAATTGATCAAATTTAATTAATCACATTTTGCACACAAAGGTTTTATACAACTTTTTTTACATGTGGTATTAATCCAAATTTACAACTTCTGCAGGTTAAAAGACGGTTGTGTTCACCAGGCATGGATGAATAAAAATATGCCAATGGTTGCATTATAGTAAATGTGGGATCCAGTGTCTTTGGAGCTTGACCCAAATTAGGGACTGAAAGTCAGAGATTTCAGCTTGTAAGTTTTAGAGATCATTAAACACTGCCTGCAAGCACTTTAGAAGCTGCTTTCCGATTGCTTTGGTGTGAATGTTAGGACAAAAGCACAATGACGATTGACATAAGTGAATCATTTAACCTCTGAATGCCTATTAATTGAATGTTTCACTGAATTGACCTAAATGTGGCACTCAGCATCAGGCGTTTCTAAACTGCGTCCAATCACAGTGTGACACCTTTGCGTGCAGCTCGCATTGCTGTCATTTGAATGTACATGTTTTTCACTACTTATCTCTCATCCATCACAGTGGCTGACGGCCGGCCACGGGCCCCCACTCATATATCCGTCAGCAGGGACAAGATGGATGAGAGTCCACCTGCTCCATCACTCCTCTCTTCCACTCACATACTCTAACACATATTTTTCTCTCTCCCTCTTTCTCCCATAATCCCATATTCTCATCAGTCATTTCACTCAGGGTCTCTAGAGCCTCCTTGGACCCTGATGGTGGAGTAATGATAGTCCTGTTTGTATGGGCTTGGTGTTTCAGTAGGGAGAGATGCATAATAGGGAGTCATTTTCCCCAATGGCAGCTGTTTTTGTTTGAATCCTGCTCTAGGAATTTCTAAGATAGTGGACAACCCAAAGCAGATATAAGCCAGCACTTGGTCTCAGTCCCCAGATGCATTACTGTCTTTTCTAGGAAGGGTAAAATGCTTTAAAGAGAGAAAGCTCTACTATCTTCTGGCAGCACTTCTTTCTGGGCAACCTGTCTTTTCTTCCTCCCACAGCTGTGCACAAGCAACAAGTTAATCTTCTGCTTAAATCCACACATTAATACACTGAATTAATTCAAATGCTGTTTGCCAAAGCCATTTTGACATTTCACTAACGGCAGCCTCTGCAGTTGAACATGTGTATGCGGAATTAATCAGAATCAGCAGCGGTGTCTTCACAGTAGAAACTTTATGTATGGTTGTTGGCTTTTGTTATAGCTTTGCTTGCCTTCAATAGTCTCAACTAAAATTATACTACTGTCTTATAATTATTTTGGAGCACTTCAAAGATCCTTCAGAACCTGCTGCTTTCCATTATTATCAAATAAAGAATATGGCAATGATGCCCTAAGCCAGTCTTCAGTATCAGGGTTGTTCAGCTTAAATAAATCCTTACCTATTACCCATTTTTCAGTGAATTTACTCGGAAAAATAATTAATATAATATAATATTTATTATTGAACAAAAGTCAAAACTTAGCAAAGTGCCTTCATGCTAGATATGCAACCACACGAGGACAGACATTTCTGAATGTTTCAGAGTAGCAGAAGACCTCAAGCAAGGTCACTTTCCTCCTACCCAGAATCCTTACAAACTTATCCTGTCCTACAGTTGCATTTAGTGATACTGATGACATAATGATGCATTTGGCAATGCTATCGGAGCTGTAGGGATGCACTTAAGGGACTGACACAGTGCCGGAAGGGTATTAAATATGAACGCTGCTGTATTGCTAAAAATGACATTTCCATTTGCAATATAAAATATCGACATGGGTTCAGATCTAAGGACAAGCAGAGCTCTTACAGGCATTACCAGTACTGTATATACTGTAATTGCTGTGTTCAAGTCACTTATAGGTTTCAAGGAATATTTAATAGAACATTTTGTTCAGGAAGTCAAAGCCTGAGGCTTGCAGAGGCTTGTTCTGTGTGTGAGTATATAATTGGTAAAGACAAATGAAGGTTGTTTGCTTTTGCTCTCCTGAACACCTCCACTCTACCCTTTTTTTCACGCTCTATTCCTCTTTGCCACTCTTAAGTTTCAGTTTTTCAGTATATTTACCAAATTATACTCCCTGTGTTTTTGTATCAGTCTCGGCTCCTGTGCTGTCTTAGTGGATGGGTGTTTCTTCTCCCCATCCTCTCTATCAGTTCAATACTATTCAGTTTTATAAGGTTAAGCACTGACGTAGATTGAAACACATTACAACAGCTCTCAAAATCCAATTGTGCGTGTCTATCTTTTTCAACCCTTATGCACAAGCAGAACAGGATTCATAATGCCTGATGCTTTTATCTCCGCCAGAGTTTTACCATAACTGAAATGCTACGTGTTACGCTTCTCTAAATGCACATCCACTCCGGTGTTATCTACCTTCCCTTTCTCTTTATCCAGCGCACCTGACTATGCCTGCTCCCTCTCGGGGCTCTCGGCTTAGTGAGGAACGAAATATGTAAAAATTGGAGGCCCTGCTTTTTACAGTTCTGGTTTTTGACATTTTGTACTGGCCCTAACAAGCTCTTCTCGCTATCAAAATGACTTTACAACCTTAATATTTATTCAGCAAGACGTCACAGACAATAAACTCCGGCTGCAGCTCCGATAGACTTTTCTAGTGGATAGACTGTTATGCTAAATGGTGCTGTGTTTTGTCGTTGTGCGGCCTTTTAAGGGCAAGAGAGCAATACTCGTCTTGATTAAGATGTAGATAACGGCTGCACTAATCAGCACTCTTTCCTACCCTCCCTCCTGATTCTACTCCTCCTATTCTCTCGCCCCATCTTTGTTCATTCTAGTGATGCCAACCTTAACTTCTCCTCTTCCCTCCCCTTTCATTTGAGCCCAGGCCATTATGGCAGACAGTGAGTTAATGAACAGCAAATGGAAGAGGAGAATGGTATTAATCATCTCTGGGCCAGCCGTGTGTTCTATTATCATTCAGCTTCTTTCATCTAGGAGTAACCTTTCTGCTCCCACCACCTCGTCTCCAGCTCATTGCCTGATACCTGTGAGTGCTTAAGGTTCCCACTGGTCATAGAATATTTCTGGAACAATAAGGAACGTTTAAAAGGAAAGCTGGGAATACATTGTCTTGTGAAGTCTGGAAGTATCAAGGAAAGTTACAATTAGTTTCCTTACAGGAATATACCAGAATGTAGTATTTTTAGCCCAGCTGTAGATGAAACCAGACTTATCATCCCCATGGAAGTTTTTACATTAAAGCGGAACTATACGGGTTCCTATCTAAAAATACACCCATCATGGAACCAAAAGAACAAGCAGTCTGCAACAGAGAATGTCTCTTGTTCCTTTTTTCTACATTAAATTCTTTTGGGTTTTCTCTTCCACATGCAGGATGTGACAAATTGAAAGTGACAAGTGAAATATAAACTGTTTCCTCTTTTCACACCCTCCATGATCCAAAATTTAGACTTGAAATTCCGCACAGCTGCTGTTGGCACCCATTTGTAGTTGAGCCTGACAGCATGTACTAGTATTCAGTGACTGGCCAATCCTAGTTACTGTTGCTGTATCAGTCAACTTTCTGCTGCTATGCAGTGACCTAGATTGTTTGTGAGACAGCGTAATGTCCAGTAGCCAACAGCAAGAGCTTCAGTACATCATTAAAGGATTTATCCAAAATATAGAATCACAACTATTAAACTGAAAAAAGACTACTTTTTTGGTCACTTAGGGGCAGAACTCCACCACAACTTGATTACACACCCACTTGACTTATTATGCCCATATGAAGGTGTTCTGGCTACCCACTTAGCAAGCATCTGCTGCAGTGAAAATGAATAAATATCAAGCTGAAAATAACTGTTTTACTGATCTTTCAGACCACACAGTGGTGTCAGAGTGTACTGACTGAGTACACTTCCACATCACTGCAATTTAGAGAGAACTTTACTAAGTAACAAGTATCAAGTAAAAGCAGTTTAATCAAATGTAAAGAATCATCACAGCATGATGTGAGATAGAACAGAGTTGTAGCTTGGTGTTGGAGATTTAAGTTTTTTATTCCACATTTGCAGCTGAGAGTCGAGCAGACTTACAATCGATAGCCAAGGATCTTGCCTGTCTAGGAGGGCCGCTCTCACTCCCATCACCAAGGTCCTTCAGAGCTGAATTTAATACTCACTCCTCAGTGTGTGTCTCTGCATGTACGGGTGTGAATGAAACCTGCACACCCTTATGTGTTTCTGAATGTAGCCCGCCAGCTCTCTATCTCTAGGCCGGGGAGGTGAAGGACGGGGTCGGGGAAAGAGCAAGGGGCCTCAGGATGGACGTGATCCCGCTGCTAATGACAGCTGGGTAGATTCATACCAGTCTGAAATCTATAGTCCTGTCCTGATCTAGCTCCTGTCCTTCGCTGGCATACACACCAACATCCCAAAACTCCATTTCTTTGGCATAATGACATCCTCTGTGTCTTTCTGTCATATGGTTCAAATGTTTCTGTCTCTTTTCTCTTTCTGCATCTGGCTAACGCTGCATTTTAGGGGCTAAAAGTCAGGATATTGCAATTTGCTGCACCAGTTTTTATTCTTCTAAACTGTGTCTCTTGCAAGTCCCCAAACTTTATCAAAGTGCAATACTAAATAACATCCTTCGGTTTGAGCAAGGTTCCAAATAGTGAGAAATTCTTTCATTGTGTCAATTTAGTTTTATTTAAAAGCCTCTGTATACTTAAATGTTTTTTGAATGTCTCATGTCATGTTTTGATGTAATTATCTTGGGTGTAGTGGTAATGGTTTAACTATAATATTCACTTTATTTGAATATTACAAACAGTTGACCTTTCTTAAGTTCCGCTCCATTTGGAACCTTGGTCAACTTCCTCCTTTCCTGTACTTAAATATTCTGCTAGACTCGTCTATGTTGAAAAGACAACCAAATCCTTGAAGATGGTTATAAGATAAAAGCTGGATATATCTCAAGTTAGCTAATGTTAGCAAGACACTACTTGCTAGCTAATAATTGATGAAGCTAGCTAGTCAGCTATAGAGTTTTGGTAACATTAGCTTACTTAAGATGTGCCAAAATAGGGTTACCTTTATCTTTTAATCTTCAAGATTTGGTTGTCTTTTAAACATAGATGAGCCTAGCAGAATGTATTAGAATGTAGAGCATTCCGGCCTGCTTAACTGTTACTGGATCCTGGACCACAAAGCAAAAAGACGTGCAGGTTCCTCTGGCTCCACCTAGTGCTCCTAATGGCATTTGTAACTATTCCACCATGGCTGAATGAAAACAACCAATCAGAACGTTTTTTGAGCCTCACTTCAACTATCTTCAAGCTCCCAACCCAACCCAGCAATCTCAACAATCAACTATCTTTCTTGGCTCTGATTGGTTGTTTTTATTCAGCCA
>NW_023339651.1:18934563-18934962 GCF_004916995.1 Morone saxatilis
ATTTTTTACTCAGCTTTAATATCAAGCCCTAAAATGGGGAGATAATAGGGATCCAGACAAACAATAATTATACTTATTTTCTTTTTTTATGCAGAGCACTGGCACATACACCCGGTAAACATCAAAATCAAAGGTGAAACATATCGTGGTGTTACCTTGAGTCGGAGGTTAATTGCGGTTTCCTACTACCTATAGACATCAGAAACAATCTTGGATTGTTCTGCTGTCATCTCCTCCTGTAGGGAGACACTCAGAGAAGTGAATGCCATAGTGCAGATGTGTATCACTAATAACAAAAGAAGGACAGGAAGCTGTTCACTCCTCCTGTTCCTACCCCTCCATCAAACCATGTATCTCGCTCAACAAAATTGAGGTTATTTTCCTTAAGGTTTTGACTGT
>NW_023339651.1:18935093-18937139 GCF_004916995.1 Morone saxatilis
GCACCACTGCACCAAGACGAATTCCTCGTATGTATAAAAACCTACCTGGCAATAAAATCTGATTCTGATTCTGATTCTAATTGGGAGGTAAACAGCTCGAAGAAGCCTTCATTATATTTTAGTGACAGGAATTAATTTCACATGTGAGCGGAAATCTGGCTAAAAGGAAAGCTGTCATGGGCAAAATGCCGACATTAGCCAAAAACAAGCGCTCCCTCACTCTGTTTTGCTTTCCGTGCTGTACTTCATGTACAGGGAGCTTCTCTCTGTGTAGTATACAGTGCATGTGAAGTGTCAGCAGTTTCCAGAATATACAGTCCCTTTCTATAAAGGAAGGCTTGAAGATCACAGGGATGTTCCCTGCTCCTTGATGTTTGCTTAGTTCTGCCTTTTTCTTCTACTTTTCCTCAGTAATAGTCAGCTCTGCATCGCACAGTTCACCGCAGTCTTATCCCTCTTCAGTAGTTTAGGATACTTAGCTCGAAATACCTCTATATAGGTTGCAGTTCTGTCATAAAATACAGCCTTTAATATGTGAGTAAAAGCTATAGACCTTTACTGGCTGTAATTATTCTCATATTACATGAAGTGCATGATTTTCTTTGCTTATTATAGAAGATCATTAATAAGCTTATATTGTTTGATGTAAATCATATGATCTGGTTTGACTAATGGTAGTGAGATTTGATTTACTGTATTGTTTGCTGTAGGCTGCTGTGCACAGTATGTGGTGTCTGCAGTCTATCCCAGAATAACATAGCCTGGATGTCAAATGGAAAAGCCATATGTGCACTATTTCTGAACAGTGCATCAACCCACACTCTTTATTTGAACTATGTTTAGCTGCACAATATCCACGTGCGTTCTTTGATACATTAAGCCGGATGGATGATGGAGCTGCAACTAGAAAGAGAAAATATTAGGCAGCTGCTGTTGTTACCTGCAGTGTTTTAATTTATCCTGGTTTTAGTTTTTTCACATTCAGTCATTTGTGATCATCATTTAGTCACAGGCAGTCATTCTTCCAGGGGCTGACTGAAAGATTATAGTTAACACACATCTAATGTAGTGAGCCTTTGTGCTACTTGGAGAAAAACACGTGTAGAAACTTGCAACTTGCTGAGCTTACATTGACTGCATAACCTCAGAAGATGGTGCAAGGGTGTCATTTTCATGCACATGTACCTCCATTTTTCAAAATCCTATATTTGTCCCTTAATTTGTTACTAAAGTCCCTCTGAACGTAGTCCTCTCCAAATGAGTTACTCACTTATTACTGCTTCTACAGCCATGCTAGCTGCTCTGTGAAGCTTTACTTGTGCTTATCAGTCAGTGTTATTTGCAGGTAAAAGTACTCTTTCCTCTCTATTCAGTTCCATTCGTTTACTGCAAAACTTCAAAACTATTTCATGTAAAGGCGAGAAATTCACAGCTGGGGAAGTCCTTGAGGCACCCTAGAGGGCACATTGTCGGGTTTTATGTACCATAGACATCCGAGAGGGCACTTTTGCTGCATTTTTTTTTTTTTTCAAAAATGGGGGCAGCGTTTGATTGCCACCAATGAGTACAATGACCAAGAAACGATGGCTAAATCTGCAAAAAGAAATAAACAGGCATTTACCATGCATCATACTACTTCCAGCACTGGACGCTGACATTCAATGTAGACTGTGCTCAAATGTGGACAGAAACTTATCTTTGATGTCAAACAATGAGAATGAGACCAGGCAAGTTGTCAGGTGTGAACACATAACACATTTTCGCTTACATTAGCTCTCAGCGACACCGATGGGAGGATTCAGCCACTCTGTACACTCAATACCACTCAGTAGGAGTTTAGCACAGCACATACAAAATATTTACAAAAGGAAGGGAAAGAGCATGACATGCAGGATTATCAGCAGTGAGGCAGGTTGATAAGAATAATGGTGTCTGTCCATACTGTAGAGCCCCGTGGCTTGCATTGAAGCCAGTGTCAGCTGGAAGCATTCTGTTCCATCCCTAATTGGATCAAACTGAAGGCATGAAGCGTGTGTGTGTGTGTGT
>NW_023339651.1:18937216-18937887 GCF_004916995.1 Morone saxatilis
TGTGTGTGTGCGTGCGTTTGTGTAAAAGAAGAGAGAGAGAGCACATGCAAAGGTTTCTCTGACTTCCAGATGAGTGAACATCTGTAGCACTGCTTTGAACACCTGGTGTAAGTAAGTATATGCTACTGTCTCCCTTTTTTTCCTCTACATTCAACTCCTCTTTATGTCCGTTTCTTATTAGTCCACTAGTCTTGGCAGATTTAGCTAGCCAGCTGTGTTACTCAGGTGTCGCAGATGTCTTTGCACTGTGGCCAGTGTCAGTATGGGCGTCTGTTATTGAGTTTTTCTTTGTGAAAATGATGTACAAAGAAAAATACATGGATGAGTAGAGCCTGTCAGCAGTTTATCTGTCTTGGCTTGTCGAGGTCCAGGATGTTTCAGTGTTTTAAGTTCCAAATTGTCATGGACCCAGCATTTAGACACCTGTCAAGTTGTCTTATTAATTTAAGCATGTATTTGTACTTTAATTTTTAATCTATCTAAATATATCAATCTAAGCAGTCTACTGCAACTCTTGATCTTAAAGCTGCACTAGTTAATATTTTCTTATCAATAATGGGTCAAACTGACTATTTGTAATGTGAAAGGGTCATTCATAGTGACAAACCCACAGACTATTATCACAGGACTGCAGATCCTGTCAGCAATACAGAGCTTTATAGCATCTTTTA
>NW_023339651.1:18937912-18941935 GCF_004916995.1 Morone saxatilis
AAGAGCACGCCTGCAAGGAAGAGGTTACAGAGATACACAGAGACGGATGGAGCCAAACATGGAGAGTGAGTGAGATAGCGGAGAAGTGGATGCTGGTAGAAGGTGCGCATGTTGCCTGCACCCCGCTGCGCTCTCCATCCCCCCCAGTCTCTCATTAGTACTGCACGCCGCAGAGCAGGAGGAGGTAAAAGGGTAAAAACAGACTTGCCTTAAAGAATACACTGAGCCTCTAACCAAACAAGCGACAGAGCTTTTATGCTCGGCCTCAGGTCTGACAGAGCAGCATATGTTGTTTACATGCTAAATTAAGCAATAATCTTGGTGAATTTTGACAACGGCTAACAGTCTGCTTGCGTCCGATACTGTACGGAAATCTGCTAGCAACAGCAGAGTAGGCCAAATGGCTGGTTTTTTTTTTTTTTCTTTTTTTTTTTTCTGGCAGTCAGGAACCAAAGTATCCACTAATGGTATATGTATTTTTTGGGAGGGTATGTTGGATGATTATCAGACCTTTTTATAATTATTGATGATTAAAATTATTTCTAGTTTACAGATGGGAGTACTGCTTCACATTCAAGGGTAGAGCCTATCACAACCACAGTAGGGATCTATACATGCAGTTTAAAACAAGACTTATGCTATGGTGTCCTTATGAACAGGGAATTTGTAAAGATACCCTCCAGACATGTATTCAAGACATAGTCTTCTTGGAATAAAAATGGTGTCTGATGTGTTTTTTTTCTAAAAGAAAATTCCACATTAAAATCCTTAAAAACTCATCCACTCCTTCTACCATTAAAACTTCTGAATCTCTGAATATGCAAATATTGTTCCTTTCTAAAGTTTTCCTTGCTGGACACAAAGATGTCTCCTAACTTCACTGTATAAAGCTTCCTATTCTCAGTTGGATTGGTGGGCTTCAAGTTTCTACATCGCAGCCGTTACAAGTTTGCCATACTGGGACCAGGGACTGGACTCATTGGACTGGCAGGGCTTTAAACCTTTAAACCGACGAGTGTGGGCAAAGAACTTATGATGATTATCCCCCTCTGGGATGTTATTTGTTTCTTCATAAATTAAATGGCCTTATACCACAATGAGGGTGATTTTCTTTCTTCCCTCCTATGGCCTAGGGACTTTTTAACAAAGAGTTTGCATAGCAAAAAAGGAGCTAAAAAGGAAACCTGAGACCTAACTTTGTTATTTTAAATAATTCCCTTCTTTCTAGTTACCAATATGTGTGTTTGTACCAGGTATGCCATCAGATTTTCCGGAGCTTCCAAGTATCAAATTTAAATATAGGAATGCTAAAAACTCACACATCTTTTCAGTGATCTAACATACTGTAATGGTCTTGCTGACACAGTTGGTATCATCTTTGCTTATCTGTTGCTGTATATCCTGGGAAAACTAAGTCAGAAACATGCTTCCCCCATGACGAACGACAATCCTAACTAGAGTTGAGCTCTCATGTCACATTAGCACTTTAAAGTTGTAAGTTAGTTGCATATCATGATATATCTATTTCCATACTTTTATATATGCCTGAAGAACAGAAATGTAGCTGGTGTAACTTTTCACATTAATCTTTTTTATGCGGTAATATCGTGTATTGAAGGGATATATGTATATTTATACAGTAATAAAAAATCAAATGAAGATTAATTATACACAGTGCACATCCACTGAGAATGGACTTTACAGTGAAGGAGGAGACATCTTGTGTCCAGCAGGAAAACTTTAGAAAGGAACAATATTTGCATATTCAGAGATTCAGAAGTTTTAATGAGGTAGAAGGAGTGGATGAGTTTTTAAGGATTTTAATGTGGAATTTTTTTAGGAAAAAACACATCAGACACACATTTTTATTCCAAGAAGACTATGTCTGAATACATGTCTGGAGGGGATCTTTACAAATTCCCTGTTCATAGGACACATAGCATAAGTCTGTTTTACAACTGGGCATGTATAGGATCCTACTAGTGGTTTTATAGGCTCTACCCTTGAATGTGAAGAGTACTCCCATTGTAAACTAGAATAATTTTAATCATAATAATTATAAAAAGTCTGATAATATCCCAACATATCCAAAAAATACATATACATTAGTGATACTTTGGTTCCTGATGCCACAGCCATTTGGCCTACTCTGCTGTTGCTGCAGATTTCCTACAGTATCGACGCAGCAGACTGTAGCCGTTGTCAAAATTCACAAGATTTTGCTAATTTAGCATGTAAACAACATATGCTGCTCTGTCAGACTGAGGCGAGGCATAAAGAGCCTCTGTCGGCTTGTTTGGTTAGAGGCTCAGTGTATTCTTTAAGGCAAGTTGTTTACCTTTACCTCCCTCTGCTCTGCGGCGTGCAGTACTAATGAGAGACTGGGGGGGATGGAGACGCAGCGGGGGTGCAGGCAAATGCGACCTTTACCAGCATCCCACCTTCTCGCTATCTCACTCACTCTCCATGTTTGGCTCCATCCGTCTCTGTGTATCTCTGTAACCTCTCCTTGCAGGCTGTGCTCTTAGGGGGGGTTGGGCTCTACAGGTTGGGGGTTAAAGATGTGGGTGGGGAGAGGTGTAGGGAGATGGTGCACAAAAGGTCACAGACACCTCCACAGCCTGCTGCATAGACAGGACAGTTACATAAATGGTGTGTTTAGTGCATATTATCAAGTGCTAAGAGAAAATGTAGTTTGGATATAGTACCAGTGAGTGAAAGAGGCACAAAAACACCAATTGATCTGTGTGTGTTTTTGTATGAGTGCGTTTCAGCCCAAACTGAGAATCCCATTAATGCTCGGACTTTCTAGGGTTCGACCCCAGCTTTTGACTTCCCACCCCTTCCTGACCGCTCCTCATTCTCCTTTTAACCCTTAGCTGCTGACCCCGGTGCTAACAAGCTCACTCACTGGCGGTAATGACAGTCCTGACATGTGCTCTTCAGCAGAGGGCAGATGCAGTAGTAGCCACGGGCAACTCCAAGCCAACTCCTAGCACTTCACTTTTTAATTACTTCGACTGCACTGGGCAACAGAGTACTGTACTGTCAAGTGCAGTTTGACAAGGGTGAAATCTTTATATTTTTAGTTCAGAATATTAAAGATATAATGGACTCTTTTCATGCCAATATAATCACCCTTTAATCACCCACCGTTTCCCTCTGATCTTAATTCTTGTCAGGGAGGAAAAGCGTCTTAAGATTCACTTAGACCATCCATCACTAAAGCTCTCTGCTGAATTCCAAATGTTTTTATTGGTCGAGCAGCTCCTTCAGGCGGGCTGAGACAGGTTTCGTTGTAGGTTTTACTGATCGACCCCCCTGGAGCTGTGGAGTAAACACACACCACACTGGAATGACTTATTGGAGTCAGTGATGAACTCTTTGACAGCCAGATTTTCTTTTTTTATTAAAAGGCAGATTGTTCATACCTGAAATCTGCATTCAATCCAACAGGAGTCATTACTGAATCCCCAACACTATCAACAGAAGGCACTGATATTGGACAATTCTGCCTATAACCCTCAGATAAGATTAACAACTGGTAACTATGATATGGTTAAAGAAAGTGTGTCTGTGGTTAGAGAAAATAAATATGATTAAGGACACTAAAACACTGGATTAAGGATTGGTAAAGATTGTGGTTATTATTAATAGGAAGGAACATCAACTAGGATTAGGGTTGTGATGGGACGCAATCTCTAGTCTCCCATTACATTAATGCACTCCTGTTTTCTGTACAGTTTTTTTTCTTATCTTTCTTATCTTTATTTATATTTTAAAAGTACTTTATTCTTGTGTGTTTTTTGTGTGATTTGTATATTTTATTCACCAAGACAAATTCCGTATGTGTAAAAAACTACCTGGCAGTAAACGACATTCTGATTCTGGTTAAGGTCAGTTGCACTACTTGCCTCTCCACCACTCACACTCAGTCTCCATAGATAAAGGACACGCTACGTGGTGCTGGAGAACCTGGTTCATGCCTTGTTTGAAGACGCTATGGCAGAAGGTACAAAACTC
>NW_023339651.1:18941944-18945063 GCF_004916995.1 Morone saxatilis
AACTCCTGCCATAGCGAGCACGTTTACAGGCCATGGTCCTGTATCTGCGTCAGGATGGCAGCAGTACGAAATCAAGTAAGTCACTGTAATGGCGAATCAAATCTAAGCACACTTGTAGGAGATAAGGTTGTAGACAGACAAGGAGAAAATGACTCACAGTGTTATAAACCACTGTGCAGTGTCTGATAGGGCTTCAAGATCATGAATTGGGCTAGTTTCATCAAAGCAATTTTTTGTGACTACTTGTTACATGTAAACTGCAAATGGTACGGTGGCCAACAAGGGCAAACGCGCCGCAAACGGCAAAAAGCTGCAAACACAGGAATGATGCAAAAACAAAAACACACAAACCCCAAAACAAATGCGAGAGAGAAACGCTGCAAATTCACTCCACAAAACGTAAAAGTAAAATAAAACGTAAATACTTAATAATACGTTAATAAATCTTTAAATTAAATAATTACATTTTTTTCTCCTTTTTTCTTCCAGAGTGGCATCTGCTGATAAAGCCACATCAAAATGAAACCGTACACAGAGTCATTACAATATGAATCCAAATTTAATTTACACTGAACATTTCAATAAAAATTCATGCATTCAATAACCATTTACTCTGTTTTTGTTCTGTTGGGAGGTGGAGTTTCTGTGAAATCCAACTACCTGCCATTTTTTAAGTAGCAGTAACTTGAAGAGGTAATATTGTATCTTTTTAAGGAAAGTAAAAAACAGGCATATTGCTTTTGTAAAAAGAATAACTGTTGATTATTTAATCCTATCCTAACTTCAACTTAACATTCACCCAAGAAGTTTAACTTACAATTCACACAAAACAATACCTTGTGATAAATGTGCATAGGGGAGCAGAGCCACGTCCTCACCTCCCTGGGGTTCCTCTGAAAAGGGACTCTCCCACCCTAACCTGAGCCTGGTGTAACGATTTTGCCTTGGCCATCACAGTCTACACCTGACACCCCAGTGCTCCCACTAACAAATGCTTTCCCGCTCCTCCTTAAAAAGTAGAGTATACAGAATAGAAATGATAATACAAACAATATTTATTGAGAGAATATTTTCTAGTAATATAAATGGACCATAATTATGTCTAAATACCAACTTTTATCATTTATTGTTAGCATGGCGGATTAGGAGGCTCCTATCAAGCATGGCAAAAAGTGTGAAAAAAGATTACTCAGTTATGGTTTTTGGTTGGGGCTGCCTCAGTCATAAATATCAGGACTGATAAGAGATGCAATGTTAGGACTTTCGCAGGCGGTGTGAGCGTCACAGTCCTGATTGCGGACCTTTCACCGCAAAATGTGCCACATATCCGCATTTACTTCCTGTTTGTCTAGCGGAGCTCCGGCCATTGTCCGTTATAAAAGAGCAAGGCAGCAGAGAACAAAAGCAGCCCAGCCAACAGCCTTGTCTCAGCCTTATTTATTGTCTGTGTATTAAGCAGGCAACTATACAGTATGACACAGAATGCTCTATGTATCTCTGTGTAAATTATTAATATTATACAGAATGGCGGAAACCTTCGTGTCGGACGTTCATATATTTTTTCTTGACTCCAGTCATCAATTCTATGTTTTTAACATCTGCGGTAGACAAACGCTGCGAACGTCCGAGTGGTGAAGATTTACATGCCGGTCTCCATAACTATTAGCTACGCCTGGAGGATCACTCGTCAAGAGCGCTTGCAGAGTGATAACCTCCTAAGTGTGACAAAATGAAAGACGTGGGGGGAGAGGGCCTAGCCGCACGCCACTCTTGCAACTTATACTATTTATTTAAATGGTGCATATACAAAATTCATCTAGATGAGCGAGTGACTTACTATACATGGGCGGATATGGTTTGTATGTTAAATAACAGGGCTTTGAATGCCTTTTCTGTGGGTTATATGAGAGACATAGAGAGCTACCTTCCTATTTGGTGTCCTTACCTGGAGCAAAAAGAACTAAGTTTTCTCTGACTTTAAACACGAGCACAGGTAGTCCGACGCTAATTCCTTCCATTTATATTTTATTATAAATGTGTATTTCGTTGATTAATACTGTTTGTTTCATTGAAATCTTTTAAGCCGTGGAGAACATACAACTGTCAAAACGTGCAGAACTGTGTGAAACCTCTGCATACTAGCACGTGCTGCGGGAATTTGCGACGCAATAATACAGCAGAGGTGACAAGGCATATTGAGTCCAGGTATGAAACTTATAAATAAGGTTAGTTAATTCGTATGCACGAGCTGGTGCAGACAGTGTCTTCCAATTATTCTTGCGATACGCTGTCTTCGAAACTCTATTTCATCTCACAGGACTGGGGTTCTGACAAGGCAAACGCGACCCTGCACATGTAGACGGCAAAACGCTGCATTCACCAAGAAATGATGCCATAGAACTTCAGCATAAAAACAGCACTAAACACAAAACATTGCTAAAAGTTGCGAGATTTCAGAAAGAAGAAGAAGAGAAGCAAGGGAAAAATTGCCTGAAAACTTTTAATGCTATCAGCTTCTTGTCATCTTCTTCGCGTTCTCAAAAAAATCTTATGCCACATGTCTTACTGTATTAATACTTGTACTATGCCCTAGTCAGGCACTGGATCCATCCCTCAGTTCTAGAATACACGCTCCGGAACAGGAAGAAGACATGTACTACTGTCCTGTGTAAATTCAGGTAGCGGAGGTAATTGTTTGGTAAGATTGTACTTCTATTAAGCAGCACAGCCAGATCTGTTGATCTCACTGTGTCTACTATAGTACTGACGTCTGTTCCTTTATGGTTGCTTAACGGTTTAATATGGAGGGACACTCGCATCGTTAAGCTACTGTGACAGGAGAAAGAATGGGTCTCAAACTTTGCAGGAGATTTTATTAGTTTCAAATATTGTGTCAACTTCGATGCTTCATAGGGCTATTTTTGTGGAGTTGAATACAGCGGCTAATAAATGTTTTCTTGAATCCCCATTTATTTTAGCGTACTGCAGTCACACCCGTCGCTCATGGGCGGCCATTAGGCCAGGCCCGGCCTCAAAAATGCTGTATTCCCCCCACTGACGGGCACAGATCCTTAAAAAAAATTAATATATACCCCCTAGCTGGCCCTGGGCCGCCACTT
>NW_023339651.1:18945088-18955936 GCF_004916995.1 Morone saxatilis
GTTTTTGCTTCTGCTTCGTTTCTGTGATTGCAGCATTTTTCTGTTGCTGCGTTTTTCTGTTGGATTTGTTTTATGTGTTTGTGTGTTTTTGTTTTTGCATCATTCCTGTGTTTGCAGCGTTTTGCCGTTTGCGGCGCGTTTGCCCTTGTCAGCCACCGTAAAATGGTGGCAGCATCACGACCTGACAAATGCTTGTCACTTGGTGACTCCAAATTGCAGACCAGTTGCAGAGGTTTGAACAGTTCTGCAAGGTTTGCGTATGTTGTTCTCCACCTTAAAGATTTGCAATGAACAAAGTATGTCAACGAATAACATTTTAAAAAATGAGAATTAGCTCTACTACTCTGTGTTTAAAGCAGGAAACCTTGTTTTTTCCAGGAAAAAAGGAAGTGATCATTTTTAAACCACAGAAAAGCATTCAACCCCTGTTATTTACCATTCGCCCATTTGTAGTCACTCTATCAGTGTTTGTATAGCATAAGTTTGCAAGGTGGCGTGCGCAGCCCTCTCCCACTCTTCATTTGTCACACTTAGGAGTAAAACCTTGAGAGTGAGGCGTGCTTTAGGAGCCCGGCAGAAACCACCCTGACTGCACTTCACCGCAGATTAAAAGATTGATGACTGGAGTCAACAGAAAATGAGCAAAACATAAGATTTCCATTTGACTCCATAAGACTCCATTTGACTTTGGCACAAGGCCTGGACACCTGCATAAAAGGAAGCAAGGTGGGATAACCACAGCCCTTTCTGGGTGATGACAAAACCCTCCTGAGGTCTGGAGAATAATCTGGTAAGTAATTAATTTGGAGTGTCGTGCTTAATTCAGTTTGACCAGAGGCTACATGTCTTGGTAAGCCCTCCGTTGGACCAATGTGGCCCTTTGAGGGTGTGAGTAAACAAGGTCACATTCCCCTAACAGGAGAAAATAGCACTAATCCTCTTTCCTACGGCTTTAAACACTTTCCATAATTTCAGTACCATCAAATACTCTGTGTGCATCCAACCTTAAATCAATGCTCAGAGAATGAAAAGTTGATCTAAAGCCCTTTTTTTCCACACGCTGATGAAAGACGAAATGACCAAGAACTTTGCTTTCCACCTCTTCCATCTCTTTCTTCCTCTTCTTCCCACTGCCACTGTTAATTGCTTCCCCTCCACCTGCCCATACTTGATTTCCACCTGTCTTATTGTGTGATGTGATTAAAATGTAAAACGCTGCAGTGGATGGGGCTGCTTGTACGCTCGGCTCCTCCATCATCCCTTATTGCGCTGGGCCTTGGCTGTTTGCAGGCAGCACTCGGGGAGTGCGCAGGGAAGATTGAATGATTCTGTGGCTTAGCGCGCTATTTCCTCTAATGCACGGCGGGCATGAAGGCTATCAGGGAGATTAATACTGGTTTGGGCTGTTTGTAACACTGGCATTTATTCTCTCCAAAGTCCCAACCACCGGAGGGCACTTCTTCATTCCAGCCCGTGCCAGGCCTGTTTACCCATCAGCTATCTGCTGCTTGCCTCGCCGCCTTATTCCTTCCTCTCCTCCTCTTTCTGTCTTCCTTGCTCCTTTGCACCATATGTCCATGTTTACAGTCCTCCGATCTGATCCTGCCTCTCTTATATCTTTCACTCCCTCTCTTAAAATCTTGTTATTTGTCTTCGCCTTCAGCACCCCATGCATCCTGATCTTTGGGAGAATGCATGAAATAGCGAGAATAAGTTAAGGAAATCCAATAAGGATTAAATGATGCAGGCTGGTCATCCTCTGTGGATCTAGCAGGCCCTGGATAAACACCAGTAAACTGAAAACGTCTATTTTTATGATTTAGAATTATAGGGTGACTGAGGACTTGAGCACGCACACCTCTCTGTCAGCCCCCTGAGTCATGAGAGGTGGAATACACCTCATCAAAAACACCCTCCCCTGCCTCCTTCATCTGCACATTGCATTGCCCACGTTAAGAATGACAGCCTCCTCTGAATAGGTAAACAGCACAGAGAGGCCCAGCTGAGTTTTAATTCAGACTGCTGAGCTAAATAAACTTGTCTGTAGAGGTGTCAGCCACATCACAGCATGCCGGTGGGGCCAGAAGCTGTGGAATCAGTTCCACACACAAACCCCCAGACTCCAAAACGGTCCGTTCATTTTAATTTTGCACCCCCTTCCAAGCCCTGTTTCTTTCTGCAGCGCAAGCATCCTGCAAATTGTACCCCTCCCCCCTCGAAAATGAATTTGGGGAAAGTTCAAGGGTACCATATATATTTTGTTCCCCCCATGGTTTCAATTTGTGGTCATATTTTCCTGGGTGCTGACACGCAGGGTAGTTTTGGCATCAGGGCGCAGTAGAAGAGGCATTAAATCCCCTGCCGTTTTCTCATCAATCAAGTGTTTGGGCCCTGCCAAGGAGGCACATGTTAACGGATTTCACAGTAAACCTTGCTCAATATTGCCTCACGCCCAGAGGGGTGCACTCACACTCACTCTGGAATTTTAAAAAGCATCCTTTTATATTTTGGAAATGGAAAATATATAAATAAACAACACAAATGCCTAAAAATCCAACATTGTACATTTGGCGTCATAGGTGCTGCTGTACAGTGGGTGGTAATAATCTGTGCAACTTCAGGCACAGAAGGATTCTGTTGGCTTGGCAGATCAATGCTTTAAAGTAAAATTGGGTTCAATACCTTGTGTATTATTTACCATAGTTTGGACCATCATTTGTATCACTTATGAAACACTGCCATACTATCATAAGTAATAGATTGTTGACACTTGAGAACGGAGTCACGTCCAACTTGGCAATAAACATGAGATGTCAGATGATCAAACAACAAGTCAGTTGTAAACAAGCCAAAAGTTTAGTCAGATTACTACTTTTAGAAATGTCTGTAATAATCCATTGTACATGTGTGCGCACACATTATGTCAAGATCGGTGGGTCAGAGTCTGCAGTTCATCTTCTTGCTCAGTCTGACTTCTGTTTAAGTTTGGACATTCTCAGATGTCAGCAATTACTTTGAGTAATGTTACCTATGAGAATGATGGTCATGGATGTAATAAACCAGTATTAAACTACATTACTCAAGGTGAAGAAGGATTACAGTTGACCTGGTCAGTGTGTCTTTAAAGAAGGATTAGGGCCTCAGTAATTGCTAATAAATGCTCAACTTGTAAACACTATATAATCCAGAATTCCTTACTGTCTTCAGAAACACTTGAAGACCTACTGCTTACAAGACTACATACTCATCTAATATGCGTTTTCTCTCAAGTTTCGTCATTTGCTAGCTACTCATGTTAAATCATGCATCTGTCTCGTGGCACTTGTATCAGGTGGAACATGGAACTGAATGTTGAGGCTCTTATTCTTGAAGGTTTCTCCTTGATCAACTTACATTACTTTGGACAAAAGCATCTGCTAAATTTACAAATGTAAACCCTAATGTAAATCCAAACCCTCTCCAAAACACCTTTCTGACCTTAAAGAATGAGGAACTTTCCAAAACAGGCATGCAGACAATTCTATTTTACACAGCGATTGGGTCTTAACTTCTGTCTTAGCTTCATTCGTTTCATTCTTCACAAGACTTTACTACTACCATGTCAGCAGGAATGCCTTTGAGAAGAGACTACTACTATTACAACCTGCCTGTGTAGCCGTTTAGAACTTTTGCCTTTAGACACTTTGTAGAAGTAGTCAGTTTGAAGCGTAATGAACCCTTACTCATGTTAAGTAATTTCCCCTCTTCCAATGAGAATAGCAACAGAGGCCCAGAATGATCTCAAATACTCCGACCAAAAATGTCAGTGCAGTGACATGATTAAAGCTGAATTCCTCTGACAGACTGAGAGAGAACACAGAGGGATACAGTGAAGGAGATGGGGTGATTAGCAGTGAAAAGAGGCTTATGAAAAGAAGCGCAGAAGATACTTCCCTCCCATCCACATGAAGGTTAATCATAGCAGTATAGAGAAATTCTCAATATCCGTCCAATTGTGCCCTGTCTGGCTTTCTGTCTTCCTCTTACGTACTCCTCCCACTTCTGCAATTGAGTCCGGTTAATTGTGTGGATGTTTACATGAGGAGAATATAGTGCTACAAGGTCTTGCATTCTTTCCCATAGAGTAGACCGTCTGAGTCATGTCTCTTCAGTTTTGCCCTAACCGAGCCCCTGTGGTTGTCGTATCTGAGTCTTTGTGTTTCTTTCCCCACGAGGCCACACTGCTTCTGTCTGAACTTCCTGTAATTACATCTCTATGTTGATTTCATGTCTTTCTCTCATTTATGTCTTCCTGTGTCACAGAAGCCATGGTTTTAACATGAAGACACTAATTAACTCAGACAAGTGACGTCAGTTTTGTTGTGAACTCTCGGGAGAGTGTACATCTCTCTACAGATAATACACAATAATAATAATTAATACAACCGTGGTTGAGTTTTCAAGTATTTATATTTACACTTTACACTACCTAAAGTGACACTCTGATCCAGGGTGAATTACAGTGAGTGGAATAGGTCTTCCAATAAGGGAAGACTACGTAAGATTGCTGCCTAACTGGGAGAAGAGACATCCCAGTTTTCATCATTCATACTTAGCATGAAAAACATTTTCACTACAGGCATCACAGGCTTTGTTTTAGTCTAAATCTTCAATTTGTATCTACTCAGTTATTAGAGGCAATTATTTTTACACTCCTAACACATTTGACAAATCTCTTGTGACAGAAATTTCTGGGTTTTTTTTTTTAGATCAGTGCGTGCCCTCAGTAATGCCTTTTATTTTATTTATTTTAACTATGAACAAAACTAAAAAGCAGCTAAGAGGAGAATGGGCTTGCTGAAAAAGTGAATGAACCGAAAGAACACAATATAAGGGTAAAAGATGCAGTGGTTACAAATAGGCCCTCAATATCCAGAACTGCAAGCTGAAATAACCACATAATCTGTCGCCTTGTATACAAGTGGAAAACCTAACAGACTACACAATACACCAGCTAAAATAATGTCCTGGATTAACATACTTTAACCATAACCCCAATCTTTTGACAAACCCAACCTAAGTAGTTTCGGAGCCTAAACCTTTGCAACTTGTTGCGCTCTAATTCATTTTTTGCCCACTTTGGGATAGGAGAAAAAACATCCAGTAGAGAGCAACAACTTCAAATATTGCAAAAATATTTGTTCTTTAGCTGCAAAATAGGTTTAAGTTTTAAATTTTTTTACCAGTTTTTAGTAGCTAACTTTGTTAGCTGTTTGGTGCTGGGCGTAGTTGCAAACTGCTTGCTATTGAATGAATACTCTTAATGTTCCGTAAAACGAAAACAGTGACCCAGAAGAAGCTTAAAGAAGCTAAAATTGTTTGTAGAGCCACACAGTTTGATGTTCTGTGCACATTATTGGAATAACCTCGTTTGGCTCATTGTTGATATAATAAACATTTGATTACTGGGACTTTAATCATCATCTTATTATCTTGAGGTATAACGCTGTTATCTCATCACAGTTAATTATTATCCTATTTAGTTAGCTTATTGAGAAAACATGTCCCACTATAGAAAATGCAAATAGATAAAGTCTGCTTTAGGTACATTATGATCACCATGAACCATTATAAGATGATCAACACATTTCTCAAGATAATGAGGAAGTGATAAAGACAGATCTTAAAGATTATTAGCAACCACAGGTTCCCTTTCCCATCTGTAAAAAAGCTAACAAGAAGAGCTAAGGAGACTAAATCTCCTTCCCTTTTTAAAAAGCAGTGCTTTCTCTCTTTTTCTCATATTGTGTGTGAAAAAGTGTTTAGGGAGTCAAGGGAGTTTTACATTTGCTTGGTTGAAATATGTTTATTTATATTACCCATTTAAGAAGCTTAATGATGTTTTGCTACTCTTCCTCACAGGACACTCACTAGCAGTGTAGCTCCTTTTTGATTACCGTTAATGTCCACACACAATGATACCCTTCGACAAGCGCTACTTGTTGACACTCCTTATCAAAAGCAGTGTATGGCAAATATAGTGATGGACACTATATTTTGGTGACATCATATGGCTGCCAGCTGCCACAGAAGCAGACAGCAGCAAAGAAAAAGGGCAGGAAGAGGTAAATGGAAAACACGTCTGTGGTTAAAATAAGCGTAAGTGACTGTGACAAGTGAAATTAGGACATGAAGTTTGCAGCCAGCTTCAAAGCACAAGGTGAACAAAGCCCAGGTTGGGTTGAAAGTAAGCAATAGGAGGAGAAATGAGCAGGAGGAGGAGGAGGGAGCTCTGAGAGACTTTGTCCTTCACCTCCTCGCCAGGGCGAGTCTCCACCGCCAGAGGCCATCGCTCTACTCGCCTTTGATCTTCCCTCTCTCTTCAAACTTGCTGCTCGGTGACAGTGACAATGATGTTCAGTAAAAATGTTTTTTTTTCTTCCAAATACCATCTCTGTCATGTGATCAGGGTGCAGCCTAAAGTGCAACACACACTCGTACAAAGACAGCAGTGCAGAATAAACTGTATCATCTCCCCCTGCTGTAATAGCAAAAGGATGACGCATGTGTGGCGTGTTCAGTGTGTGTCAGTGTGTGCGTGTGTGTGTAAGGCCTCACATCCTCTCTGGGTCATTATTATTTTCACTGTCATCTAGGGATTGCTGAAAGACCAGCGCGGCCACTTTTGTCTGTCTCTTTCTACCCCACCAATTGAATTTGTTTTGTTATCTCTGTGAATTGGCTGGCGGTCTTTAGTCAGGTATGAGTGATGACAGTGTGCGGCGTGTGCTCCCTCTCTAGCCGCAGTGATGTGTCGGGGTGGGACAGGCCCAAGGTAAGGTAGCACTTAACGCCACAGTGAAAATGGAAATGTCAGGCTGCCTTATGAAACACAATCCAGCTTGTTATTCAGCGCACGGTAGCTGGGGACACAAAAGGTAATACTGCAGAGGAACTTACTTCTCATGTCTTAATGGGTTTGTAGTGTATGTGTCACGAATAACACGCAGGAGAACAGGAACACAGTGGACAGGACCCAAATGCAGACAACAGATGCAGAGCGGATGCAGTTCAATGATTTAATGATCAAAACCAAGTGGTACAAAGGCTTACTGAATACTGAGACAGGCAAGGGTCAAAACCAGGAAAGCCCTCCAACATTAGACCCACAAACCAGTCTCTAAAGGCTCTGCTCAATAGAGACTGTGGACTAAACAAGTAGAGTTTAGAATTTTTTTATTGCAGAATCAATCCAAAGTATGGCAGTGACATGCAGAAATCAACACTGTACTATATAATGTTGCTCAGGACCAGTGGCAGGGGTGACAAAATAAAAAGGGTGCCAGTGCACAGAAAGTTTGCATATATGCATTTATGGTTAAAACAGCTTAGTCAGGGTTTCACTTTAGCACATTTTGTCCACTGGAAGGGCATCCTAGAGGGCAATCCGTCATGTTTTATCCACTAGAAGTGCACCCTAGAGGGCACATAATCATGTTTAATCTACTGTAGAGCATTGTAAAGTGTGTCCTTGGAAAAAGGGGTGTACATTGGTAGACGCTGAGGTCTCTGATCGTATGGTATCATGAGAGTAGCCTAACACAGGCAAAGTAATCCCAGGGGACAGGCAAAAAATCCAAAATCCAAAAAAACATAGAGCAATGTCCAAAACACACGAGGTAGCAGATCAGTAGCATACAGCTACAAAAAAGAAAGACACTGTATCTGGCAAGGAAATGGACTGCTATATGGGTGGCCGTGGCTCAGTAGGTAGAGCAGGTCGTCCACTAACCACTGGACATTTAATCCACCAGCTCCGCCTGTCCATGTGTCAAAGTGTACTTGAGCAAAACACTGAACCCCAAGTGTGTAGGTGGGGTTAAATGAGGAGGACACATTTTGTTTCCATGTATGCAAATGCTGTGAATGACAAAGGCAAAAGGCTGTAGCCCCTGGTTCTACTTCTTCTATATATATGATGAGAGACTGAGAAGTGGGATCAGGTGTGTAGACGGACAAAGGAGGGAAAGTCTGAGGGCATCTAGTGGTCAGCTGGAAAATGGCAGGTCTGTTGAGCAGAGAAAAGCCTGGGGGTGAGGAAAATGTGGCTGGAGAAGAGAGACTGAGGCAGATTGTGACAGTGTGTATGTGTGAAGCGAGGGAGTAGCCATAATGAAGCAATCTTAGTAATTAGTATCAAACGTATATGAGCTACTGTATGGGAAAATGGGGCCTTCAAGGGAGAACATTGGTTTTCATAATTCTCACAGGTCTCACAGGCCTCTTTGCAATGAGGACGGCTCAGAATTAGCTTCTGGGAAAAGACAGGAAAGAGAAAATTTGCAAATGACAAAATGATTTGTGTCGATTTTTTTTTAATGTGAGAGAAAGTAATGGAGTTTACTGAAAATGCAACATTTCAGTCAGACTGAAACGCATGTACGTGGCTAATGCTGGCTAACAGTGTGTGCATTAGATAACACTCACTTTGATGTTTTAATGAAAATTGTTGAATATATTTTTAAAGGTATTCCAGGGATTGCAAGTCAAACAAGACTTTATTTCAAGATGAGGCATGTTGAAATATTACATTATTGAAATGCTGTAGGAACGGTAATTCACATGTTATTGGCCAACGCAGTGTGTTGCTGGACATTGTTTGTTTTTTTTCCAACTGAGCTAGTGCAGTGGCCTGTCTGAATGAAAACGACCTCAGGAACAAGTATCGAATGTGGTCTAGAAGGTCGTACCTTGTAGTGCTAAGACCAGCATGTGTGTATTTCACATCAGCCGCTCTCTGTGACCTTGCCGCGGTGAAAGACAAAAATACAACACTTTCCACCGTGCATCAAATCATATGACAATGCTTGCAGCCGCCCTGATATGAGTAACAGATCGAATGTAACAGATATTTTATGGACCCACTACAATCCACTTCCCCTCCCAGACTTTTCAAACAAACCTTTGAAATGTGAGAGCGCCCTGCTGTTGGTCCTTAACGCCGTCCTCCCTTTGTGTATCTATTGTGTTTGCTATTTATCGTTCCTTGTAAAGTGGCTTTCTCCGGCTGAGCAGTAACACAAGCTAGGGCAGCTCTCCGGTGCAGCACGCAAGCATCACAGAATGATAGATTGGAGTAATACGAGCTGGCAAATGCCTCCTTGGTGTTCCTTTTTAAGGCTTTTATCTCAGATTTGGCATGAGTGCACGCTCAATAATCAAGTGGACCATGAAAACATGTTTCTCATCAGACGCATGACTGATACCTGCTCGACGGCTCACTGAACAACAGGGCGAGGAAATTTATGGAGCTCTTGGGAGCGTGTATAAAAGATAGCCTCAAATGAAATGCAGTCAAATGGAGGTTTTTGTTATCGGCGCGTTTAATTTGGTGATGGATTTCTGCCAGCAAATTCTGAAATGCTGCCTCTCGCTTTGAAAGAAAAAATATTGTGCTCACCTTGGATCTGGCTTTTTTCTGGTTGTATAACTTGGGGTGGGGTGCAGGAAGAAAAGTGGAGAGATGTGTGTGTGTGTGTGTGGTAGACAGATAAATGGATGGTCTTTCTGGCGGTCAGCCTGGGCAGGGAAGGCTCAGGCTATGGATGACATTTTGAGCTCTGATTGCCTGTCGGGTCGGCTGACACTTGGATAGGCTGCAGTCCCACAGGGAATGTGACAAAGATGGAGTGAGCTCACTGTGTCACACACACACACACCCACACCTCGACTACTATCACCTGTGTGCGAGAGACAGCGAGTGTGTGTGTGCACCGGGTGACCTATAGGTGCTGCAGGCATCCATTACCCATCTTGGGTGTGATTGAGGGGAGATCCAGCCAGTGAGCATGTCTAGGCTGTTTTATCCCCGCTGCCTAACCATCTGCCTGACCTCCTGAACCTACAATCCTCCCACAGCTTTGAGGGAATTGCAACTCCCCCCCACACAAATCTAAGTAATACAATATACTACAGCCATGGGGTCAAAACAGCACTGAGATCAGCTATGGTAGAAACACTACTGAACTTAAAATTCTTATTAGAATTACAGCTGTACAGTTATGGCCCTTTAGCTCACATGCAATGTATAAGAGGACATTGGATGTGAGCTAAAGGTTTTGAACTTAAACGAACAAAGAAAGCATGAATAAACAATATCAGCAAGCGAGGCGTCAGTGGCAGTTTCTAAGCTGCAAATCCGAACCAGCCAAGGCTAAAGGCTGATTTGGATTTGATGACTTTCATTGACTTCCCATCACTTTGTTTCCCTCCTTCATTGCTCGTAAATTGGCCTGCGTTCGGAGAAACGCTAATGGAGAGGCTGTGAAGTTTGCACTTGGATATAAAATGTATAAACAGTATGTCAGTCAAAGTTGGGGCTCTTATTTTGAAATTAACATACCAGTACAAGGCGTGCAGGTAGTATTAAGCATGGTGGAAAATGACAAATGTGTCTTGGCTGGAACTTGAGGTTGTTGTTTTTTTCATGCTGAATTATGTTTGACATTGTTAGACAAAATAACTTGTGCATAGTTTCAATAGGTTTGAAAAGTAATTTTCAAAGCGAGCATGGCCGGGGACTATCCATGTATATTATATTTTTATAAGCAATGAACATTATTTGGTTAAAGAATAAAGCTGGCATGCCGTATTCTATATCTTTTAAACAAATCCTATAAAATGGCTGTTTGTCCATCTCCCATTTCTTTCTAACTGTCTTCTTTCTGACTCCGGCTATAGACCATGGGTTCATACTAAGGCCAATAAAAATCCCTCCAGACATGTACTAACACATTTCTGAATATGTAAATGTTTTTAATTTCTAAATTTTCCTGCTGGACACAAGATGTCTCCTCTTTCACTGTAAAG
>NW_023339651.1:18955962-18962994 GCF_004916995.1 Morone saxatilis
TTTCTACATCACACTGTACAAGTCGCATACTGGACATCCTTCTAGTGTCAGACACTGTATCACTGTGTAGTAACAAGAGGAAACACAGATTTTTGACTGGAAGTGGGACTTCAAAGAGGTCACAGATATACTGTGTACTGTAACATCTGGTGACTGTAGTTTTAGGAGGAAATATTGCATTTGTTAGGGACTATTTTCAGCTTATTTGTTTTTAGTGCTAGTGAGTGTGCATGTGTGTGTGTGTGTGTGTGTGTGTGTGTGTGTGTGTTTTCGTGGTAATGTAATGTTTCACAGATTATCTGTCATATAAGTTATTTTCACAAGTTACCCACTGCAGCTTTAAGCCTAGAGTAAAAACAATGGAAAAATTACTGACTTTAAAAGTACTCAAAAAGTACACCTACACAAAAACATGCTTATGTAACTGTAACTCCTCACTTATGTCGTCAAGAGTACCACATACTCCTAATTATCATACACTACTCTGTGGAACATGAAATGTACTTTTTCATCCTACGCTGCAGCTCCCCTCCTCCTGCTGGAGAGTGAAAACACAGTGCATGTTGAATATATGCGGACGCTGTACATTTCCAGCTCATCATCCTCCCTCCCCCTCGGAGAAGGTGCGAGCAGGACAACAAAACTGTCTACAGGAGGCAATGTGTTTACACATAACCATAAAACCCCTTACACCAAAGAATGAAACTTTTATTGACTAGCAGGTGTTGAGCAATGAGGCCTCGCTTTATTCCAAATGTGGGTTTTTAAATGCCGGGCCATCCGCGCCTGAGAGTGGATATACAGTCGCCGTCAGGAGGGAGTGGAGCAGGCGGATAAAAGCTGCTTGATAATTTACATTGATTCTCATTGACAAAAAGGATGAGCTGTACCTGGGCCGCCGGATCCCTCGATCCACAGAGCTACAGTACCTGTAGTTGGTTCTCCCTCTCTTCTTTCTCTGTTTGGATATCCTATTTTCTTTCAGCACACCTTTGGCTTTCAATCAGAGAGCTCTTTAAAACTAACATGTTTATCATCCCTTTTCCCAACTGGCCTTTAAATTAAAGCCTACATTATGCATTCTTTTGTCACGTTCTGCACACTGTTAAACCTTACGTGTTCCTTCTT
This sequence comes from Morone saxatilis, assembly GCF_004916995.1. Taxonomy (NCBI): domain Eukaryota; kingdom Metazoa; phylum Chordata; class Actinopteri; family Moronidae; genus Morone; species Morone saxatilis. The sequence goes on from NW_023339651.1 coordinate 18,957,091, forward strand.
CCTCTTTGTTGGGATGTTTATAGACCTTTTTAGTCCCACTTCTCAGGTTTTATGGGCCCACTGGGGAATCTCCGCAGCAGACTGTGATCAGGTTAAGCAGAAGGTGGTTAGAGTCGCTGGAAAAGGTTAGGAATGTAGAGAACAAAACATCTGAATTTGCCTTTTTATTTTGTCTTGAAGAAATATTTCTTTGTTAGTGCCTTTCATAAAACAAGTCAATTATTTTTGTATTTAACTATTTTAATGTGATTTCCACCTGGTTGTTTGCTCCATTAAAAAATTGTAAAGGCCACTGCTGCTGGCAAGGCACATGGCCTTCATGATTTTAAGAGGTATACTAAAATTGAAAGTATAGGCAGTAGGCCTGTATCTCATCTATCTTTTTTTTTTAAGAAAAGTAAATTATTTTTAAAGTTCAGATTATTATTTAAATCTAAACTTTGAAGACCTGAACACAAGCTATATTCACAGAGCCTTCACTCTCTAAAAAACACCCTCGTCCTGCATTAGAAAAGTTTAAAAAAAGAAGCCTGTTAGTTCTGTATGATTGGTAAAAGGTTACAAAAAAATCATAATACAGACAATATTGTATAAAAATAAAATTCTTCCAAATCACACAACTTGCAGTTACTGAGTTCACTTTATTTACATTGTCCAGTTATGAATATAATATGAAATATCTATGAAATACGTCACTGTAATATGTCATCAGTTTACTAAATGATAGAAGACGGGTCCCTTAGGAAAAAAAGTTATTGTATGCATTTAGCCCAATATGACAAAATGTTTCTCAATTACATAAATGTCCTTCAAAATTTCAAGAAAGTCCTTTTAATATGCAGTTCAGGCTGTAACTACTTTCTTGTTATAGGAGCCTTGCTGTCAAGATTATTTCAAACTACTTATTAAAGTCATGTTTGCAGGTAATTGGACTAGGTAAAGTACATCGAACCTAAACAGGATCATGCAATCAAGTAGCAATCATCTTATGTATGTCCTGCCAAAAGGAAAGACATTTTTTTGGTTTACAATAAAATAATAGTCCTAACTATGTAGTATGAGGTAAATTGTTAGTAAAATGCCAGTTTTTAGTGCACAGGATCTTCTTAAAGAAAAAACAGCCAGTTAATGGGTGTAATATACAGTCATTATTTTTAACTGCCTTACACCAACTTCTTGTCACTTTCAACATCTCTGTCAGTCAGTGTTTTTAATTATATTTTGCATGCATTCATTTTATCTCAAATCTTCACCTGACTTTCAGTGTGATCACGGTAGCAACAGTATGGGAGAACCAGTATATTTTAAGGTGGAACTGCTTTATTCAGTGTTTTTAGTGATTTTAATCAGCGGGTCTGTTTGTTTTAGAGAGAAGGAGACCTCTGTGGATAATTGGGTTCCCAGTAGAAACCTCCTGATCCATGAACACTGAAGGAATCCTAACCGGGAGAAGCTGACTGCAATGACGGCTATGGTGGTGAAAACAACAACTCCTATGATCCTGTGCAACTTTGAAACATCATCAAACCTTGTCTTTTGTTATTGTTTTGATGTGAGAGACCCCCTAGTGGCGGAAATTACACATTGTATGTTTAAAGTCCACATGAAATGGAAATCAGAAAGCTGTTTGCTTCTGCATATTTCCGTATTTCCTGTAAAAACAGGCAGTTACGGAGGGATCGCAGTAGCTAATAACACTGTGTGTTACGTCCCCCAGCCAAGCAGCTGTAGTGGAACCAATAGCTGACTCTGCTGGACTGGGAGCTCCCAGTTAACAGTACATCCAGTACAAGACGGAATGCAGTGTGCAATGCCGTCAGTGGACAGTTTGACAACAGGGAATAAAGTACCCAGGTGGGGTTTTTTTTCTGGTTAACATGAGCTGCACAAGATAACTAACAACATCTAACATTAATGTTGGTGCCAGTTAGCATCTTTTAGCAACAAGTTTATCTGGAAACTCCATAAATCACCTCGGTACCGCTGCCGTAAAACTGTCCTCTGTGTCTCTGAGGTTTTGTTCACTGTGAGGCTGCTGAGCCCCGTTCAGTTGCAAACCAACAGCAGCTACATTAGCAGTTAGCAGAGTTGAGGCCAAACAGCCAGAGGATGTCATAGGGAAAACCAATACTCTCTCCATAAAACCTGATCCAGTTTCACCCAAATCGCTGATAAAGGCTGGACCTCCGCCGGTAACTAGCCATCCTGTTAACTAGCTTGATAACTAATAAATTAGTTGAAAATTGTCTGACAAGTGAATTTCATGCCATTATTGGTTGAAATCGGTTAGTTCATGCTTATGTAAGTCACATTTTGTTTTACACGAAGACAGAATGATTGGATTTCAATGTTTTAGTTTCATAACCTTTACCATACCAGAGTTAATTTGCCATACCATGACCTTTTGCTATTGATACTGTACTGTACTGCAAGACATTTAGAAACAATGGCATTTTTGGTAATGAACACAACCCTGGCTTTTGCAGAATCCTCTAATATCTATGTTCTTGTCTGGTGACAGGGTTGAGTATGTAGAGGAGGTATTATACTGACCGCTTACTTTTGGAGTGGAGCGTGAATGTATAAAGATAGACCTTCATTAGCTGAAAGTCACAGTCTCCTTTCCTTTGACTTTAGTACATCCCGGATAACTATAGCCTGCTGTATATTATTGTATTAATTTCATTATCATCATGGAAATGCAGTAGGTTGTGCAATTCTAACAAGGGACCTGACATAACCATTAATACATATTCATCTCTGCCTTGCAAAAAGACCCATTTAAAGAAAAATCTCTATACATGCACACTCGAGGCTCAAGGCTCACATCAATGCTGAAATTATTATTAAATTATTGCAGAGGAAGCGGGAGAGGATGCGTGTTTGTCGGCTGTGAAATTCACTGCAGCTCTGAAAGGAGCCTCACGGCATTAGGTATAAATGGGAAAGTAATTAGCAGAGCATATGCACTTGGACCTGCAAGAGGAAGACGAGGTCTTTGTGCTACTGTCTGCACACCCACATGGGTCCTTTTGTGCGTGTGTGCGTATGTGTATGCTCACCGCACAAGGCCACCCACAACAGGAGAGCCTGATTGACAGCCAAAGAATCCGGAGAGAAGCAAACAGTCGGGCAAACAAATGCACACTCGTACAATCAGAACTCCACGTGTTGACACAGCTCTGCCAGCAGCTCTGCTCCGGGAGACGACTCCCTTTTGGCTCGACAACTACCACCGGGACTGAAAAGTAACAAATATACTGATGTTAAACAGCATTTTTTCCAATTTTTGACTTCATTCCATGTTCTACATTTTCCTCATACGTGCTCTAATAAACCTGCCTCATTTGAGAACTAACGTTATTGTCTACAACCCCAGAGAAAGTGCACTGATTGCTGTTTCCTCACATCCTTTCTGCCTGTCTGTTCCAACCATACAAACCCACCACTCCCCTCCTCGCTGATCTCCCCATGCATTCAAGTCAGCGCACATTCGCAGCATGATGCAACACTGCAGACTGCACCGGCAAGGCAAAAGGTTGCACAGCGAGTAGAGCTGGGTCAAATAGTGTTGGCAAATAATTCCTACTAGAGGATTTGTGTGAACTCTTTGAACCCTAAGCTTTTTTTTATTGCTCTGTTTGCACTCTTTTTTTATTTACAGGCTTAAGCATGACATAAATTGACATTTTCAGGATAAACTGAGCTGCATGTGTCACTATACTTGTTACAAAGGCAGCTCTTATATAAAAAGAAATTCTAGGCAAATTCAGTTTTTGCTTGTATGTTTTGAACATACACTAACATAAGACCGACAAATGTAGATTTGTGTTTGGAACCTTTAAATTGAAGCTTGCAAGTAAATCATTTCATCATTTGATGAATAATGGTCAAAGTGTTCGTGAGATATTTAGCCTGTGCCTGCCAAGTGAAGCTCAGCTCAACTTACCAGATCTGAAAATGTAACCTAAAACAAGAAGTAGCTTTGTCTTCAAGACAGGCTGAAAGACACTAGACATTGGACCCCCATCATCTGTCACAGTTGTCTGATGTTCATCTGTAAGCATGTATTCATGTGATGTGGTGTCTAGCATTGTGTGCCTTGTGTTTTGCTTGAGATGCCCAGACCAGGGTATCTTTGCAGTTGATCTCTGTTTATTCTGACAAGAGGTTAATGATGAAATCCTGTCAATTGGGATCATGCAACTTCAGCTCCTCTACCTTGGAGTACAATAGCAAAAGTGAACAAATTATGTTCATTCATTCAATACATTAAAACACAGAAAACATATCTGACAAAAGAGGTAAATAACAAAATTCTCCTGCCAATTGTAATCATGTAACTTGAGCTCTTTCACTAATTAAACGACACAGGAATATGTTGGCAGACTTTGCAAAAAGTTTAAGTGAGCAAGTAAACTTTTTAAAGTAAATTATCACGCAAAAACACGGAAATGTATCCAAGCATAGCGTTCCTTACCTCTCCCATGAAGTAACCTACAATAGCAAAAGGAGAAGGGTAAAGGCAGGACATCATTAACATCATTTATAGGGGATCCCCTGAAAGTCAACGTCAGGGTACAGACTCAAATGTTCCACGTATTCACTCTATTATTGATATGTGCTTTTATAATCTTTCATAATAATATGTCTCTGTTACACATATTACTGCTGTGTAATTGAATCTTGTTACACATAGGTGAGTGTGAGACTGACCTACAATGAACCGTACTAACAACAAATTATGCATATGTAATCGAGTTTTATGAATGAAAGTGAAGCTGGCACCTTCCGTGGTCACTTTTCCTTCCCAGATGGTAGACACGGGGTGAGTGTGTGGTTAAGCAGAGGATGACATCACACCCACAGGTGAGATTAATGTGCTGTAATGCTCCTGAGTGAGAGTGATACTGTAGTTGACTGAAATGAAATGAATGCCCCAGGGAAATGGACTTGCAGCTCAATGGTCTCACATCTGGACATTCTAATGGTCCAGTTGTTAGCTCTTTTGGGTGCCTCTTTATATACAAATTATTTATATAAATTCAAGAAATTTTGTTTTCTCCAACAATTTTCTGAACTTAGCTACACCCAATATGTTTGCTAACATTTAGCAACTCTCCTGCACTTTGTAGTGGTTGCCTAGGTCTACCTTTGGCAGCTGTGATGGAAAACATGAACAACCTACATGAAAATGACATGCTGTACATGTAGAGTGTTATGTGTACACAGGCTGTGAATATGATTTTTATAATTTCTCCTCTACTTGTATGTATTCATTTGGTGGCAGTGGGGAAGTAATGGGAAACCGGGGAAATGTTTCTCATTTTTATTTGACATTTTGTGTAAAGTAGACACCCTACAGGACACTGCTAGTATCCAGCCGGGGTCTGTCCTAGGTTTCTGCCTCTTAAAAAGAAAGTTTTTCCTTGTCACCGTCGCCAAGTGCTTGCTCATGGTGAGCACTGTTGGGTCTCCGTAAATAATTTTATAAGGAGTACAGTCTAGACCTGCTCTATTTGAAAAGCATCCTGAGATAACTTCTGTTATGAATTGGTGCTATACAAATAAAATGTAATTTAATTTAAATGAATTGAATAGTACCACACTTTTTTTTCATTGGATTTTTCATTTTTACTTGAACCACGCAGCCATTGCCATAGTCAAAATCTCTTGATACAGTCACTTTGAACAATTTTGGCTTAGCCCTTAAAAATATAATCCAAGCAGACATTATTTAATGATGTCTTCAGCCATACATCTTAAAAAAATACAAATTAAAACAAAAATGTAACACGTTTGAAGGCGCTACTGGCCGCTGCATTTACATGCCTATTAATTGCCGTGGTAATAAAGGCAAAAACTGTATCAGATGGGAGGACCCTGGGACAAAATCTCATAAAA
>NW_023339651.1:18963026-18964860 GCF_004916995.1 Morone saxatilis
AGAAAGCAAATTCATTCAGTGTACCCTAAATAAATAAACTTCACATAAAAAAAAATAGGAGAAGGCAGAAAACAAACAGAATTGACGGATGTTTCGTTTTCCTCATTTTTCCAATGCCACTCTCTCAATGTCGCCATCACTCACTATGTAGCCCTAATACTGTATATTGTCTGAAGTGCCGAGTGCTGGCACGGTGTTATTGCACGCCACTGGGACCTCTCACCACTGATTGATGGGTAAATGCTACTCATACATCTCAGCTTCCATCTTGTACAGGACAGTACAGAGCAGCTGACTGCTAGTGTCACTTTACAATAATGGTGAGTGCCAAAGAGAAGGCTGGAATGTGAGAACAGATCAAAGAGAGAGGAATTGAAGGGTATCAGACTGGACTGATGGATGGATGGATTGATTGATGAAAGGATAGCTGTCCAGGTCTCAATTGTGACAGCAGGTTAATCCTCCACTTTTTCTTCATTTGAGACGTTTCACGACATGTTTCTCAGATTCTGAAGGCGTCTCAAGGACAGCTAATTGTGCTGTTGCTTCTCTTCCCTGCTTGAGTCTTTTTTCTCATTCCTTCCTCCGCTGTCTCCCTTTCTTTATCTTTCCTCCTTTTCGATTTTTTACACTGCACTTAATCCCACATAGCCTTTCCACCTAGCCGACGACTGATAATGAGGTCATTTATCACCACTATGTAGAAAAGGCCTCTTTTTTTAATGCATGTGTTTTCACCTTCCTAGAAAAGACATGTTTTCGAACAAAATTGCTTTTTTGAGTCCCGATAGCGTTAATCCCCCAGAACAGTCATTTTAACCAGACGCCTCTCCATCCCCTTTCGAAGAGTGCAAAAGCCATTAAAAGTTGTGAGTTTCCTCGTAATGGCATTATGAGTGAATTGTGTGGCCTGTGTCTGCCTGCGCCTCCCTCAGGCCATCTCCCACTTTCTCAGGTTTTCTGTGGCATATTCACTCACATGCACGCATACTGCACATATAAACGTTTGTCCAATCTGCTTGTACTCTTACTAATTTAAAAAAAAAAACTCTAACTTATTTAGCTTTAAAAGTGCCTAACTAAATTTGCCTAACTAGTCATTATATTATTGTAGCCTATTTGTCATGCCCTCACCTAAAAGTGAACCAAACTGTCATTGGTTGCCAGTGCTCTTGGTATCCTCTTTCTGAATAAAACATTTTCCTATCTAGGACAGATGAGTTGACTTCATGCTAAGCCCAGATGCTAATGTTGCTAAGCTTTCCAAAGCAGCACTTTGCATATATGCAGTTTACAATGATAGTGGCACATTCAGTCCTTGATTTCAAACAGAGGGAGACGGCAGTCTTCTCATTTTTAGTTCATTTTAGTTTTGCTTGCTGAAAGGACACCTGTTGCCATCAGCTGTAGCTAGCTAGCTACTTAGTAACTTGTGAATTGACCCCTTGACCCTTGACTGCCCTTTTTCTCTCTATGCTTCGTCTCTAGTTCAGTTTTTAATTTATGCAACTTTAATTGTTTTAGAATAAGCAATTTAATATGCACTTGCATACTTAAATATGCTTAAAGACTGAGCCTAAAGCTAACATATGTCAGGCTAAAAGTCAGCATTATTACTATGTAGAAGACATGGAAACAGGACTTTCTTACTAAATTTGGCAACGTTTAAGAACCCTTTAGCAACTTTTTTTCAGAAAAGCGACAAATCTAGAGACCTTAACCCCTCCCTCCAAGAAAGTCATCAGTATTTTTCAATGAATGTGCTTTCATGTGGCTGTGGCTGAAAAATGGAGAAGGGTCCAGCTGCAGCTTGGGCGTTCCCGTCATGACACAA
>NW_023339651.1:18964960-18969400 GCF_004916995.1 Morone saxatilis
TGCAGTTGGATGATATTGGAAAAATGTCCTATCAGACTGTTGTTTCTTTATATAAAATATAAAAATTCCACTTGGATGCTTACTCCAGAAAAATGTCATTGGCAACACTAAGATCAAGTCAAGTCAAATTTTTATAGGCCCAGAATCACAAATCACCATTTGCCTTAAGGAGCTTTACAATCTGTACAGCACCCTCAATTCTCAGACCCTTGATTCGGATAGGAAAACCTCCCCAAAAAGATCAGATTTATGCTTTTGGTACTAACAGAAGAATTTGGCAAATTATATCAGTAACAAATATGGGCAGAGTTTCTGGAGAATAAACTTCCCCATATCCAATAAATAGCTGGTGAGAGCCACTATAGCTTAAAGATATAGTGTTGAAACATTTGGGAACAGTTCCCATAGGTCTGAGCCTGGATACAAATGGCTGATGTTCAGAACCTTGTGGTACCTTGAGAGTAACTATCCATTGTACCCAATGCAACAACACTAATTATATACTCACAATAATACATTGGATTTTAAGCATCAGAAAAATGTACACTATCTGTGAAATGTTCCCATGATAAGGTAGGATATAGGTGGAAAGTACCCAACAATATTATGAGACACAAATTTTCAAATGCAACCATTTTTCAAACGATTTCTATATTACCTGTGCATAGCAACTACAGTATGGTTAAAGTTAAGGAGAGATCGTAGTTATGCCAAATATGAAATGGTTATGTCATGGTTAAAGTTGGATCTAAAACCACTGTCTCCCTTGCAGCAGTGTTGACATTGCAGTAGGAAGAGTGACAGATTCTGATTTGGATAATGATCAGTTTTCATCACATATTAATCAAATCATTTTGACTCCTCATGAATTTCATTCACCTCTCTCAAGAGGCCAGAATGTAATTTTCACAGAACAGTGAATGATCTGCACAAATAACAAGGTAATCTAGCATTATACTTCCTTAATCACTGTGAAAATAACTGCACTGGCTGGAATTTACTGAACAACCCCTGACATCAACATACAAAAAACATTAGAGAAATTAGTTTCTCCATATGGTTCCATTATGGAAGTGCATTTATAGCCAGCAAGTCTTTAACGGTTGTGTAATAGCCCATGTGCAAGTTGTTTGACATTTAAAATTTGCACAAATGGCAACATTAAAATGCATTATTATTATCATCATTCACATGTTTTTGTGTTGCAAAAAACTGCATCTCTGTGTGAAAAAAAACAACCCTTCTTTCAGCACAACCACAAGACTAAACTTAACCAAACTGTGTCCATTTTATATTGTTAGATTGGCTCTGTGTGAGTGAAGTCCCGCCCATACGCCTGGCCGACTCAATCACGAGCAGGGCACAGCTGTAAATCATGACGTGAGACCCCCTTTTTATAGCTTCAAATAACAAATTAAAGCCGAATTTATCAGAAACATTAACACTTGAACATACCTCAGCGAAATAAGAACTACCTAAAATGCAAAAGAAACATCTTTGGGAAAAACATATTTGATGTGTAATTAGATTTTTTTAGTTTTGCCCATTTCCCCTCTGCTAACATGGAGGCAGCGGCCTTTATGATCTATACTGCAGTCTGCCACCAGAGGGTATGGATGCAATCGATCCATTCAGTTGTTTAGCTTTTGCTTTTGTATTATGGGACATGTAGGATCCAGTGTATTTCTTGGCCTCTGTCACAGCAATTCTGACCATGTTTGTGTCTGTCTGCAAGTTGGGGGACCGGTAAAAGCCCAATAAAACGGATTATGGCAGCACTATATAGCAGGAAGACAATATGAGAATCATTGTGTTTTCATTACTTTAGAATTAGCCGTTTTTATCTAGAGATGCTGTGGGTCACCTTACATGGAGTCCAGCATGTTGAACCTCCATGTTTCTACAGTAGCCCAGAAGGGATAAAAAACCAAACGTTGGCATTTGCATTTTGTGTGCATTAGCACCTTAGTTTCTCCTTTGCTCTTTCAAGGGGAAGGTGAAGGGAGGGTAGTTGAGATCTGTACTTACACCTCTAGATGGCACTAAATCCTAGACGCTGGTCCTTTAGATACTTACCTTCTACATTCATGTATATAGCCTTCCTTTCTTCCTTTCCTCCCTAGCAAGAATACGATTTTGGGTAAAATTAAATGTGGTGAATTGAATCAAATCAAAAGTTGGGTCAAAACATAAAGGTTCCTTTCAAAACTATGATTTGATTTATTTCTTCCCTTTCTGACACACACTAGCACACACCCACACACCCCTAATGTTCTCTGTAACATTATCCACACACACAAGTGCTCTCCGACTGATCGGAGATCAACAAAGAAGGGGCGAGACGCAAAGAGTTTCACAACTCACTTACAGCCCGGGCTGAGTGATGGCCAGCAGGGAGGAAATCAATAGCGGGAGGGGAGACACCATCAAAGCTGTCCATGGACCAACATCCCGTTACTGTCGACAGGTTTTAATCCATAAAGCTGGTGTCTCCCCCGAACAAAGAAAGGCAGGAGGCTCTTCTCTTATCTCTATCAGGGCTCTGAATTACAAAGGCCTATCACTGTGGAGTTAGAGGGGAACTACATGGAATTAGACTCGGTCGGTCTCTTGTGGGAAAAGCGGAGACATGTTGACTGGTTGTTGTATATTATTTGTTAATAATGTATATGAATTTACAAACAAATGTCCAATATTGTCATGAAATTTCAATCAATATCAAACTACCGATAATCAGTTCATTTAAGTGATGCGTTTCACACTCCTGTGATGTTTGCAGTAATAAGAAGAGGTGCACAGTCATAGCAATGAAATGAAGAGAACAGCACTGTCTGTATAGAAACTCAAACTTCATTAACAGCTTCAAGAACATCACCGTACCACCCACGCTTTTTGATTGACAGCTGTTCTCTGACAGTGAAGTTGGAGACTAACTCACAGGAATGAACCTGTTGCTGAGGTTTTTTAAATTATTCAATGGATAGTGAGAGTTCAGAGTGAGCCTTCAAATCAGCCAACTGAAAGTAAATGACTTTAAAGGGTCAATTCACACAATCCACAAGAAAACACAACTTACCTCGAGAGAAATCAAGCCACACAGTTTGCTATCATTTTACTTCAGGTTTTGAGGTCTGTGACTTCTGCCCCCTTCTAAATACAGTTTCAGGAAAACATTTCTATAATGAGCAGCTTCCATCAGATCTACTTCCAAATGAAGAATTAGTCCCTGAAATCTGTTGTGTTCTGTGGTGAGAGTAGTAAATCAAGCAGTTATTGATGTAAAACTGACTCCACTCCCTCTCAACCTCATCTGAGAGCAGCAATGGTAATGGAGCGGCAGTCCATAGTGACTGGCTGGGGAACTGGAGGGTCACCGCTTCAGCACGGACTACAGTACAGAGTCTGGAGTGTGTGTAGCTGGAGAGCAGGAGCCAGTTCTCCTGGGCTCTGCAGAGGTGTCATTGAGCAAGGCACTGTACACAACTAACTGCTCCCAGAGCACCGCTACGTGGCAGTCCACTCCATCTTCTCTGCACATTTGCATGTCTATAAGCCCTGTGTGTGATTGTGTTTTGCGCCTATATGTGTGTGCCGAAGCTGCACTGCCTGCTGCGTGTAGCTCAGCTCATCCTCGGTCAAACAGACACACAGGTGAGTGAACTCTATAAGAAGCTGCGGTCTGCAGCTCCTTATAGAGTTCACTAACCCAACATCTGAACCTGCACGCTGGCCAAAGGTTGACGCTCAGAAACGTCGATAATACAGGCGTGATGTTAGTGAGGATTGGGAGGAATGATGTTTTACGTGTCATAATGATAATAATAATAATAGTAATATTAATATTCATGAAAAAGAAGACAACAAAAAGGGGAAAGAGAAAAAAAATGTGAATAGAAATAATACAAGCACAGAATAGTCAGACATAAAATCAAATACTAAAAGCGGCAAAGTGGCTTTAAAGAGGCGCATACCAGAGTTCGAGGGGGAGGTGGAAACTATGGATTATTTACATTTTTCCAATTCCACAAACCCCTTTGTGTTGTGGTAGAGGCAGATATCTCAAAATCTCAACAAGCAAAAGTAAATCTACCTGCAAGCATAGATACAACTAGCAGAGAAAATATATATTTTGGTATCATTTTTAATCTTTTGTTTTGGGTGGACTGACCCTTTAATCTGACAGCAAGTGCAAGGCAAGAACATAGAGGCCGAGTAAAAGAATAGATTAATGTACATCTGGTACATTTGAAGAAGTTCTACATTTTCAACCGCCATCATGGTGACCGCCACATATGTGCATGCATTATGAATGAATTTTCAGTTGAGTCAGCGAAGAGGAAAGTGCATTGATCTGGTAAAGATTTGACCTGACACTCGCAAACACTCTCCCAACCTCCCTGAGTCTGATCCCTCTGCTTCTTTCACGGGGGGTTGTGGGAT
>NW_023339651.1:18969500-18978869 GCF_004916995.1 Morone saxatilis
TGTTTTGGAGTGTGTGTGTGTGTGTGTGTGTGTGTGTGTGTGTGTGTGTTCGGTGTGTGTGTGAGAATGTATGCATAGCCTCACATGTTCATCTTTAGACGTGTGTGCGTGTGTGAGAGAGTTCATAGACAGACAGGTTCATGTAATATTCAGAAGACCGCGGAGCCCCTGGGTGCCACTGGTCTGCTCTGTGCTGGAATAGAGGTGTCTGCCCTCATCGCACCTGGTGACTGCCAAAGGAAAGACTAGCGCCATAACTGCTTTACTGCCTCCCCCTACGTCCTCCTCCTCCCCTTCTTCCTCTTTCTCTCCCTCCGCCTCCTCATTCTTCTCCTGGCTCTCTCTATCATCCTGTCCTGTCCTCTCTCCTCTCCCTACCCTCATCTACTCTGTCCACTCGCCTATATTTGTATCCCGCCGCCACTTTGGCGGTCACCCCACTGTCGCACCCTCCTCTCCATCTTCCATCTCTTTTCTCCTTCTCTGTGGCTCAGGCTGCACCCTTTCCCATATCTCCTCTTCCTCCTCCTCCTCCTCCTCACCGTGGAACCTTTCCTGGCCTTGCATCTGCCTATTTGCTCTCAGCGAGGCAGAATTAGCTTGTCTTTCTCAATTCCTTCGCCTGATCCTGCGAGAAATGACAATGTTGCAGTCTGCTGCTATATTTCACAGATCAAAGCGCTGAAATTGAACCTGGCTCGGCTGAAAAAATAACCGAGGCCCCTATCGCGTCGTTCACCTTTGCATCAGTCTCACTGCTCCCTGCCAAAAGGGGTGTGGGACTGTGTGCTCTGTGTATGAAGGTGTGTATGTGTGTGTGCCTTAATGCTTGCGTCCATAAATTGTCGGAGTGTTTCGTCTCGAGTTTTTTAGTCTAAACACTCCCCCTGGTGGCAGAGAGTGAAAGGGTGGAGCACATGTATCTGCAGCATCTACAGCAGGAAGCAACAAGTGTTCAGAAATCTCTGACAATCTGAATCTAGAAAATCTGTCCCCTTTTAAAATGATTTTTATTGTTCAGAGTATAATTAGACCTGTCCTCTTTTGCCAGTTCCCCCTAGTATCTCCATCCAAAACACCGGGTAGCCACGGCCACAGGTAACCGGGGCAACAGCTGCACACATCATCTTATGAGTACTGCCAGGAGCTGCGTATTTTTAATTACAATCCAGGTAGACATCTGGATGTGAGGCAGCATAATTCAACATGATGTAAGATTGTTTGGGTTGCATTTTATTCCGGTCTTCCCAGAAACAAACAAGGGTCATTTTTAAATGCTAATTTACAGAAAACGTAAAGCCGACCAGTTTGCACTTTCTATTAACCTAATTAATGACAATAAAACTGACAAGTTTGTGTTTCAAAAATTGATTGCCAAAACTGGTTAAAAATAAGAGTAATAGAGTAACCGCAACCTGTCTGTATTAGTCACATATAGTATTATCTCATTTTACACAATATAGTTTAGGACCCAGATTTTCTGTATTTGTAATGTACAACACTGGAAGCTTTAATAGGAGATCTGTGTTTTTTTCCTGTGATTATGCAGATTCTTAAAAGTACAGGAGCTGATGATACCACCATTTTAATGATACTGCCATTATGGTCCAATCAACTGAACCATCTGGATGACTGTTAAACAGCAAATTACGGCCACCTACAGTGTAGTGTGGCGACATTGTCTCTGTGTCTCCCGAAGCCTCTTGCTTTAGGTACAGTCTTGGGGCTCAACAAAAAAATGTGACTTCTTTTTTTTTGCGAAGACAACATGGAAGAAAGGAGCAGATTATGTGTGATCTCGCAACAGCTGCAGTTGCCAGTGTAATATGGGAGCAGACAAGGATGGGCGGGACGTGTCAAGTGCAATGGGAGTTTCAAGTCAAGTGGGTAATGTTCTCACCAGCCGTCTCTGTGTTTATGTGTATGTGTGAGTTGGGGTGTTGGGGCTGGGTTGGGTGGTAGATGATGTGTGTGTATGCCACAGTGTTGAACATCTGGGCGTCTTTTTGAAGTACCCAGGTGGATAGTGTAGCGACAGCTGCACCGCTTCCCTCCTCGCCTCTTGGAAAGACGTAGAGAGCTTGACAAGCAGAAAATCCACCTTGATCTGCAACGCCTCCCCCTCCGTACCTCACCCCCAATACCTGTCTTCTTTTCCTTTCGTTCTCACGTTCTACGCCACCAACACCACCTACCCTCAATCCTGGTAGATCTAGGCAGATGGACTAGCTCCACAGGTAGATAAATGCCGACACGTTCCCCCGAGAAGCTCTTCCCATCAACAGTGGTCAGATAGAGGGAGCAGAAACAAGCTGTTGCTTTTGTGGCTGGTCGAGCATGTCAATGAAAGGGAGTGTGTATTGTCCAAAGGTTAAGTAAAGAGGAATGGAAAAAGACAAGCAGGCAAACACTGAAGTGGCAGAGTGCCTGCACCTGATATTTGCCATCAAAACCTTTGGGGACCAACAGAAAAATGACTTACGAGATATCATTTGTTCAGTACAATCAATTAGTGGACTTGACGTGTGGATTAGCGTCGCCAATCTTAGAGGAACCCAAACGCTTCTCTGAAGTAAACATTGTAACTTCCAAATAGGTTTCTAAGGGTTTTTCTTGATCTTTGCTCTCAATTATAATGATAAAAACCCTTTTCTCCAATGTGATGAAACTTCTGGTAGTGTTTGGTGCAGATAAAAAGACTCCTGGAAAGTTCCCCTGATGTAATGTTCCCTGAAGATGTAATTGCTTATTCATTTAACTTACTTTTTATGTAAGTTTTTCTTTCAACTTTCTCTACAGATGAGACATATTGTAACTTGGATTTCTTCCACTATAAATGTGATATACTAATTGATTTGAGATGCAATGAACCAGCAATATGCTGATTACATTACTACTCATTGTAAACCTGTGCAAAAGGGCCAAGTATGTAGGGTATGAATGGATGTATGTGGGTGTATGTGTTTCTAATAAATGTGGAGGGTAGTACCTTCTAACGTGAGCTCCACGAAACTCCAGTGTTTCATTCCATCTCCTACACAGTGTGCACCTCCATACTCTAATCTAATTTACCAATCAGCCAGCGTAATTACGCCCTAAGATCTGCTCCGCTGGGCAAAATGGCTTCTGTCCTCTGCTCGAGTGGCGCAAATAAAACCGCTGCCCCGTCGCTCCCAATGAGCAGAGAGAGAGAGACGGACCAGAAGGAGAGCGGCAGTGTTACAAATTAAAGTCTTTACAGATTAATCAGGAGAGCCTCAGTTGTGTGCTTCTGATAATTAGGGCTAAGATTAATGCTGATGCTTATATGGTCTTGTTGTAGCTTACAAAATAGTACAAATGGGGTTGAGAAACCTGATTTTATTAGTGCACAAGGTGGATTCATAAAATCTGCATCCTGTGTGAGAGAGATTAGTGAAGTGTAGCTTTTCTCATCTTCATTGTTGCTATAGGTACTCTTATTTTCTTTACATATAACTTCCTCTACCCTTTTGAAGCAACAACGCACACCTAAGCCTTTGTAATGATCCCTGCAGTGGACTGTATTGAACTGGAAAGCACTGGAGTGAGGCATGGTTGCCCTCCTCCCCCCCTCCTGTGCTCACTGATTTGGTATTTAATTAGCCAGTTGTCCCTGATGGTGTCCTCAGCACCGTCAGCCAGTCTTATCTGTCTTTTAGCTTCTGATCAAAAAAGCAGAGGGTAGCTGCACTGAGGAAATGTTCCGATAAACAGCAGGTAGAGGTGCAACTTTCTGCTCTTGGACAGACTGTGGTCTTGGTTCAGAAAGAATAAATCGTGTACCAGGGTGCTCTTCCAGGGATCCAAGCAGAGACCTGCTAGTTCCAGGGGGACCTCTGAAACTGCTGCTGCTGCTCGGCCCAGACTAATCCACAAGGCATTGTTGCAGACCTTAAAATGGATAATCCTGTCTGTGTGTTCAACTGCATGGAGTCGCAGGTCGGCTGTTATCAGATGTTGAGGCGAGCAGACTGTGCCAGGTGTGCCCTTCATATAACCTCGAAGGGTTGAACACACAAGACATTAGGAGCCTTTGCCAAAGGTGTTGATACAAGGATGAGATTATAGAACTTAGATTATAGAATATTGTGTGAATTTATATGGTGGATTTAGCCATATTTTGGTGGAACATTGGTGTTTTCAGAATACTGAACATTAAGTTAGACAGTGGGGAACTGGATTATGTAAGACTGGTTTGTGAAGTACAGTGTAGTATGCTACTTATTCTTTTGATCTTGATCTTTTGACTTTTTTTTCATTATGTCATCTTGTTAACAATAGTTTGATGGCACCTGGCTGGTGACTTAGTGCAACCAGTTGTTCATCTTGATGCGTCCAAATGTTTACATAAGAGTACTCACGTGCTTTAGCCGATTTACTGAAAATTACATTTGGAAAATCCAAAAATACATTTGGATGAAAACACAACTAGTGGCTCTGAAAATGGAAAACTTTTGGATGTACGTTTTCCTCACAAATAATTGCATTACATCAAAGGTTATATATATTAGATTTAAAACATTAATATAGCAGCAAAGGCCTGTTAACTAGCAAAGACAGTTTTGGTGAGTTATATTTTATTTCTGTCCACTTTTAATTACGTTACAATGATATGTAAGGTAAAATTTTTATTTTTGTCAATGGAGTCTGGCGGAGAGCGATGGCAATATTATGGCTGATTCTGGTTTCTATATGCAAGACAAGATCCCATTAGAGGTTTTTTAAACACTTTTTTTAGTTTAATTGACCTAACCCTTTCATGCATTTGTAAGGAACAAGCGGAAGAATAGATGTGTGGGCCTGTTGTCAGACATGACTAATCTAAAGAAACTTTTTCCCTCCTTTTCAAAGCTTTCAGCTACAGTGATTAGTGGCATTTTCATCAGATGCTCACTTAATGACGCCTAAGTAGGAGGGATTGACAATTTGTCAAATCTTACAGACCAATTTCAGCAAAAAGAGGATTTTAAGCCCAAAGGTCACCCCGAGAGCTGAGTCATCCTTTGGTTCAAGGCTGGACTATGAACATGAGCTACGTTTTCCATTTCAGCCTTTTATATTTTACCTAACTGAATCCTGAAGCCGGTTACCTAGCTCTCTGTTTGACGTTTGTTTCTACCTGTTCACTACATTCATCTCTGACAGACCAGGCCAGCATCCTGTCGCCTCCTCTTCCTCCTCCTCTTTTCTCCCCTCTCTTTCCCTCTGTCTGCCTCTTATCTCCCACAGCTGTCCTGTCGTCTGTCACATCAGCTTTGCTCTGTCATTTCCCATGCCGCGCAGATGTTTCATCTTCGCTACTCCATCTACCCGCACCCCTCCATTTTCTCCCTCCACCTCTTCTTCCTCCTCTTCCACTCGACCTCCTTGTCCTCCACTAACTCATCTCTTGGTTTTTTAGCCCACGCTGAGGGCTTGACTGACATGTAACACTGCTGTGTGAAGAGCCCTCCAACACAGAGCTCTCTAACACACACAAAGAGCAAAGTGGTCCAGTAACAACCTCCACTTTTTACTTAAGCGTTACTAGCATCAGTAGCAACACAGTAAATTCATTATTGTTCACAATTACCACTATTATTGACTTTATTTGTCATTTGTAATACCTTCATGCACTATTTTAAGTTTTTATTTATCTAAAATGTAGAGAGAACCAGGCATTTATTCCCAATTTTCACAAAGTATACTTTGTCTCTTTATGCTGTTAATACAAACTCAAAATTTTATTTGATAAATTTAGGATAATGTGAATTTCCACAGAATTGTGGAAATAGAATGTGTGTGACCAGGATAGCTACCATTGTTTCCTGCTATGGACGAGTCAAAACCAAGCACAGCTGGATCTGAAAAACCATCATGGCGAAGACCATAATGCCGAACTCAATGCTTCACAAACCAATGGGTGATGACACCATAGGTTCACAATTTTGGCAGCGCTAGATTAGGGGTTGGGAAAGATCATGATCTGGTTTCATATAAAAAAGTGCTTAATCAAAGGGCTTTTGTTGCCTAAAGCTAACCACAGACAGGATTCATAATCCAGAGAGTGAATACACTAGTCAGCACTACGTAACTGGGAAGTCATTTTAGTCATAGATAAACGTAAAAACCAGCAGGATGAGACACAGCGAGATTGGCAGCCGACCTGTCTTAAAGCACACATTCGGCACCAGGGAGCTCCTTAATGCTCTGTTCATCCCTTAAAGCAAGTGGGGCCCAGCAGTCAGACATTTACAGCCAAAAAACAGCCTCAACATCAGGCACATACACCCTAATTAATTAAATTACATTTATGACATTTAGTAGTCATTAGACAACTCGAAAGACAGAGAGAGAAAGTGTGCAGATAGAAGTTTAAGGGAAACTGTGCCATTCATTAATCAGTTAAGTGTATGGAACTACACCACAGAATACAGTCTCTCAAAATCTGAAGTTTCTTGATGTGAATTTGCATGTGTATTAAGCTACTTTTTCTGTATACGCTCCTTATTCCCTAATTAATTCAAGTCGGCTCCACATTTCTGCTGTCAATAAAACTCAACACTTCCATCACAGATGTTTTACATTAAAACACTTCCAGCAGCTCAGATGGAATAATCCAACCCTTTCTTGGCAGACAGGGGTTTGGCCCAAACATCTGGGCTTCTGTACTTATACAGTCTTGTATAAATGTACAAATTACTGAATCAACAGCTAAATACATGCCTCTGTAGTGGTTATGGATAATGAAGAGCAATTAACAGCTTATATCGTATTTTGGCACATACTACTAAATAAAATCTGATTAGTAAGCCTTCTTCATTCAGCATTCTGTACAGTTGCCATCCATGTGATACTTTTACTGTGGTTTGCCTACTTTTCATGTTTGCTAGGTTCAGTCTACAATACTACATCATTTTAAATCAGTATTAGAATGTTGTATCTTTTGTCACTTTTCTTTTTATCTACAGATGGTGCCGATTGCCTTCAGTGGCAGCCTGCATGCTGAACAGCCATGTTTCCACAGTAGCCCAGAATGGACAAACACTGTCTCTTGATAAGGCTATACACTCTTTGTGGGGAAGGGAGTCAGTTGTAATCTGAAACTGCACAGCTAGATGTCACTAAATCCTACACACTGGGCCCTTTAAACTTCCATTGTTTTCAGTTGTGGATATGGACTAAACTATGTGTAGTTTATAGAAGGTGTAAGCCCCCCAAGAGGCTGAAATATTGTTTTAGACATAGAAAACACAGTCTTTCAAACTATTTAGACAACATTAATAAGTTACTATTAACACCAGTTATGTAAATTTTAAGATTGTTGATAAACACAGACCTTTTTTCAAGGCTTCCTGATGGCCCTCCCAACTTTTGGGCCCTAGGTAGTTAGATAGGTTAGGTAGTCAGTTCCACTACTGCCCTCACTACTGCTGCTCTTTAATGTGAAATATCTGTAGGAAGTGTTGACTTTCATTAATAAATGCTTAATACAGATCAACAAAAGGCAAACGAGAAATGTAATTAATGTGTCAGAGTAGGCTCAGTGCAGTAGTTTGACCTGACAAATGTTACCTTGGAATTGCACGTTATGCAGAATTTAACAGCCATTGTAGAACTTCCCTAACTCTGAATGGTGTTGGACACCACATATTATTTGAGACCTGGCCATTATTTGCAGTTTGCAGTGACCCTGGGTCCTCATGAGAATCTTATTATCGTCTAAAAAAATATCTTATGACTATATTCCATCAATGTACCTGACAGATATTATCCGTGTGCGCGGCGTTGCCTGGATCTTGTTTATCCATCAACTCTTTTATTGCAAATCTCTTATGAGGCGGGAAGTTCACACCCATCAGAAGGGACGGACAAAGTGACACAAGACAGGCTATCTTGACATGGTCTCTCTTTGACTGTGAAAACTAATATCCTCTGTATTTGCCATATACCATTTCCCATTTCGAGTTCAAAATCACATTATGGGATCACGGTGTGTGTGACAGCGGGGCATTTTGCAGGGCCCAGGAAATGAGCAAGATACATGTACATCATTGGCTTTCCCTCAGGTAAAGCTGTCAATCATGCAGGCTAGTGTACAGACATGGGAGGCGGTTTTTGGTAATGCATCTGTCTGTCAGTGGACCTGGTGGGTTACTCATGTTATGTGAGACGTGGCAGTGGTGGACCAAATCAACCCTCATGTCCCAAAACACACATGCTGACATGGATCATCACTTGGAGTCTCTGTCTCCCTCATTTTGTCTCTCGCTCTTTGTTTCTCCCTCTGGCAGACATTATGGTCTCTCTAATAGAATGACAGGGAGCAGCTCCAGTGCCAGCACTCGCATTGGGGAGACATTTGTGATGTTGTTACGTCCTTGAACAGATCAGATTAACACTGTTGCCTTGGGGAGGTTTTCTCAGAAACACATTGCGACACTTACCATAAAGATTTGGAAATAATGAAAGGAAATCCACGTCATCTCAATGTGAGCTCCATTGTTGGATTCATCTGAACACACTACTTTTCATTGCACCCATGTGGATGCAAGAATGTATTTTATCACACTGAAGAGTAAGGAGATCTCCTGCAGGTTTGATTAACTGAAGTCTGGTGCTCTTTTGAGATCTACCATACCTGACAACCTTGCTCGGAAGACTTAGGTAGGCTCTGGGAAAACTTTTAGAAATAAAACTGACTTGAAAATTCATAGCTGCATGTGAAACATCTGTCCACCGATATCAGATGAGCAATAACTATCAATCATTACTTTTTGTTTGCTTTTTATATTTGGTTTGAAACCATCTCTTTGTTTTATTCCAGCTATTTATTCTATGCTGCTAAAATATCCTTAAGTCCCTGGTATGAGTAAAGCTCCAAAAACATCAGATGCCACATTTCTCACACTGCAATTCAATCAATGTTTCATTAGAACCTCCAAGCCTAGTTAATGTTTTTGTTTCTGTTATAAATTTGTAGTCTCCAAATAACCTTTCTAGGCAGCTGGACTCCTGAGATTACGTGAGAATCCATTTTACCAGGCTTTAATCTAATCTGTGTTTTTGTTCGAACCGCAGTGCTTTGGACCAGTCAGCGTCCTATGAGGAACTACTGATAGCTACTGCATTAGCTAGAGGCGTGGTTAATGCTAGTGTGTGGGAAGTCTGTTTGCATGAAAACAACAATGTTCGCTGTTAGCGTAGATTCTGCTAGCATCAGTGTTATCAGAACTGGAGAGTCTTTGTTCATTGAAAGAAGAGCATAGACTGGCACTGAAGGCTTTTCTCAATGGAAAATATGTTTTTCTCTCTTCTCCCTACTGGCTTCAGTAAGAGTTTGACTACGTTATATGGTTCGTTGATCTG
>NW_023339651.1:18978969-18981385 GCF_004916995.1 Morone saxatilis
TTTGTGCAATCAAGAAATATAATTCTCTGCTTCACTTATGTTGTTATAATAAAACATAACAGTTTATGCAGAGTTTTGTGTTTTTTTTTTTTTTAAGGGGGGGGGTCTCACCCTGGGTGTCATTTAAGATAGAACCCCCACTGTGCCCAATCTTTTACGCCAAATCCTCCCTGTGACTTATTTGTTTCTTCCAGGATTGGATAAAATGCATATTCTAGGGTTAGGGTTACATTTCCTCCAAAATGTAAATGTTAAAGCAAATTATTAGTATTTGTAAACAACCTACTTTGCAGAACAAGGTTGCCCAAAAACATAAAAGCTGCAATATGTTCCGACTGCATTAATGCAAGCATGCAAGCATATGGCACTGAAAGCACCCCACATTGGCCTGATGTTTCCCACTGCACAAACACCATCATAATCGCCTATAAACTCAACCACTCTCACAAAGGCACGGGTTCAAAACCACTCAGTGGTGGCAAATAGCTTTCAATAAGCACGGCTGAACGAGTCCACCGAACAGGTGCTAAAGCAAATCTACAGAGATGCTAGACTCATCAAGAGAGCGGATAAGTATTTGCAAAATGTCTGTGAAAAGCAACAATTTGTAATATTTTGTGGTCCTGGATGTGGCCTGCCTGTTGTCTCTGTATCTGCTACATAATTACAGATGAAGAATGAGCCGGCAGGGGATTACGGGAGGATTTGGAGGGTGATCTCTCATCCTCCTCTCTTTCCTGCTTTGGCTCCAAAAAGTTTCAGCTGCTTATCTTATCCCTCAAGGAGATGGAGGCAGGAAACGCAGAGACTGAGGAGGGAGACACAGACCATGAATTTATGTACATGCAGACGTGTACACAAACACAGCCGCATCCAATTACTCACACACACAAACATAAGCCATCGCTCACACGCACAGGCGTAATCTCTCACTTTCTCACTCTTCCTCTCTGGTTCGCTCCCTGTTGGCCTGCCTCTTACATAAGCAGAGGATGAATGTAGCTGCGTGTTAACTCCAGAGAGGCTGATAGATCTGCGGTCTAGCAAAGGGTCAACAGGCTGGCGGCAGAGGGGCGATCGTTATAAACAATATTTAAATATTTTATTGTTTTTAAAAGTCTGAACTCTGGTATTTGCAGATGGTGGATTTTAGGCAAAGTCGGGGACATCTGTTTAGCTCAGACATTTTCATAAAAATATATGAAATTAGACAACTGTGCTTGATGTTTATGGTCAAGTACAGTGAGACAAGTAAACAAACCTTCCCTTCACATTCTACAGCCAGTATATGGAATACATTAATGAAGGGTTAGTTTGACCAAATCACAAAAAACATATTTCCTCACTTCTAACTAGGCAGACAGTTTTGGTTATACGTGGGGTATAACTAAAACAGTATGCTGGAGGTGAATGGAATTTTGTCTGAAATGCTCAACATTCTGAAAAAAAGTCCACAGCAGTGATTTTAGGGTTGGCGATATAACCTTAAATCTATATTATAAACAATAAATGGTTACGTTTACAGTTAAGATAATAATATAGCATATAATGCTAAAATATTTTTTTCTAAAGTATCAATTAGTTTGGTAATTAATTGCAGTATGATCAGTTAAAGGACTAGTGTGTAGGTTTTAGTGGCATCTAACGGCGTAGTTGCAGATTTTTAACCCTCGCACAAAGGAGATTTGGTTGGTGAAACTTCTGGTTAGATGTTACTGGATGTTGCAGTCAACTTAGACAATTTATAACTAATAATAAAACAACATGTGAAATAAAAATATTGGAAAATTACCTGGTAATTCTCATTTAAATTGTGTCACTTTAGTACATAATCAAATACATAGTAAACCTTAAATATCCCACTTACCTTGGCAGAGCTGGTTTCAGGTCCTGTGCAGTACAAACTGAGTTTGAGATATTCCAGTCCAGTGTGTAATATTAAGGAGGATCAATTAGCAGCATTGTGTTTTCATTAGTCTATAATCACCTGAAAATAAGAATCCTTAGAAGCAGCCATTTTTATTTACAGACTGCGTGTCGCCTTCAATTGAGTCCGCCATGTTGAACTGCAATGTTTGTACAGTAGCCCAGAATGGACAAAATCACTGGCTCTAGGCGTTTTTGCGTGTTTTTTGCCACCGTAGTTTCTCCCTTGCGCTTGCAATCTGCAACTACACCACTAGATGCCACTAAATCTTAATCCTAAATGTTTGTTATCTGATTTTTAGCTCTTGTCATTGTTTACATTCATTCTACTTGTCACTCGGATATCTTGATTTTGGTGAAACACAAGACTACCTGAAAAGGTACACAGCTTGATCAATTCTGTCTGTTGTCTAGCATCACTAAAAATACTTTCTACCAAATAAATACTCCCACTGTGGATAATTGACAACATTTTTGTTAGTTTTATTGA
>NW_023339651.1:18981485-18990373 GCF_004916995.1 Morone saxatilis
ACTGACTGACAGTGGATCCCCCGTTCCCCCCCTTGTCCGTTCCATTAGGGAGACCCAGAGGTGAACTGTCAGAAAAGGTGGTTTTGGTTAAAGGTGAGATCAATCAATTTGGAGAAAGGTAGTGAATTGTCTTATCGTTTGTCAAAACACCAATGCCTTGGGTTATGGTAAATAGGATAACATGATCTTTCCCCAACCCTAACCGAATAGTTTTAGTTATCTAAACTAAGTCAAACCTTAACCACAGAGGTGGCACATCACATTGTGTAACAACAGGTTGTTCTAACAATAGGGGCTTAACAATAGATCAGAAAACACTACAATGAAAGGCAATGAGTATCAACCTATAGATGACCATTTAGAGTTTAGGGGAATGTATCTGCAAACTGTTGACTGCCAAAAGAAATGTTCAACCTGAAAGAATCTGCAGAACTTTTCCTACAATTTCCAAAAGTGCGAACTACCCTATGATCAAGGAACAGCATCAGGGAATTTGCGCATGTGTGGCCATGCCCTTTGGGCTTTATGCACCAAACCATCCACTGTGACCGGAAAGGTTTTGTTGGGCTGTAATAATGTCACACTACTTCTGCTGTTGTTTCAGAGAGACAGCGATTGTTATTTACATGACCACATCGTCACTTGTCAGCAAACTTGACTTTGGTTATTGTAGGTGTTTGAACAAACTTAAGACAGTCCTAACTACTTACTCTTTATGTTCATAGAAACATAATCTGGCTAGTATTTTGTTGCCTACAAAGTGCATTTTCTCATGCAGATGAGTTGTATATGAAGATTGGTGTGTGTGTGTGTGTGGTCATTAACGCAGTGGAATCTTAGCAACTCCTCTTCTTCTTCAGTCAGCTGCATCCAGTGCTGCAAGGTCTCTAAATGTCATGAGCACTCACTGTGAAATTGCAATTAAGAACGTAATAAATAAGTGATCGAGAAACACTCTCTCGCAGGCCTGGACGGACAGAGGGACATCCAGCTAATTAAGATTTTATGATCAGTTAGGAGCGTTCACGGTGAGAGGGAAAAATCATTCGGCACAAAGCAACGTAATGAAGTTAGTCATTCATTCGGTTCCTCCTTTTCTTTTCTGGTGTACTGTACTTTGTGGGAGTGCGACTGTGTGTGCGCATGCATTTTTCCCAAGGAGATGCTGCCCCCTCCTCCACACACACACTCCCTGTGGTGTGCACCTCCAGCCAGGTTGGCGTGGGAAAGGCCTGTAAAGTTCACCTAGCAGATTTAAAGTGGCTAAAAAGTTCCCCGCAGTGCCTTTTCTATGCCTTTCACATGAAGTCGGGAGAGCCAAGTTGGAATTATTTCCCCATTTCACAGAGAGCTAGAATAAGGGAGGAAAAGAAAAGAATGGAGGGAGCAAAGGGAGTGGTCCTCAGAGGCTCCAGACTGTAATGCATTTCAGGTTGAAACCAGATCATGGACAATTAGAGGAGAAATGGCTGACTTGGTAAACAGTGGTCCTCCACGGACCCATCTCAGATGGAGACTAATTCCGCTCTCTGCGCCTGAGAGGAAGTGTTGTCTCTTGCTGTCATTAGCGGCAGCAGTTTGGATCGCCCCAAATTCCTCCTTGATCGTCTAAATCATACAAAAAGAACAAATTAGAATTCTCTACCTTTCTGTCTGGCTCCCTTTTAGCCCTCTTCTTCCATGCCTCATTTCTGAGTCCTGTGAGTGTCTTTCAATATTTCACCCTGCTGTTCCTCCTCCTAGTCCAGATGTATATGCAAAATGCTCCCTACCGTCCTCCACCTTCCGTATCTTCAAGTTCCAGAATTAGTCACAAAAAGCACAGCAGAGATAGAAAGACAGAGACAAACGAGGAGATAAAAGAGAGAGGAAAGGAAAATATGCAGGGGGATGCAGTTCATTGTAATGAGCGTGACAGATTGGCCTCTAAACAGACTAATTGTAATAAGGCATATTCCCTTTTAAAAATAGATGAGGAGTAATGAGGCGGGGACACAGAGGACAATACAGAGTGTAATGGCGTGTGTGAGGCCTGGATGAGTATCTCTGGAAGGCACGCTGCAATATGTGAACATGTTGTCTTTTGGCACAAAACAATCTGTGGCCTTGGGCAGGGTACCGGAGCATCCCGGGTGGATTAAAGTCATAGCGGGGTGTCAGACACAGTCAGCTCGTTTATTTACACACTGCAGGAGTCCGTGCACTTCATTTGTGATCTGTTGTGTATATCTACAGGTTCTGGTGGATAGGCAGATAACTATTTATGCTGTCTTAATCAGCATTTTCACTGTGCTGGTGCACGCTTGGTAAAATTAATAGTCCATCCATTAGTATGTGTACTGAAAAATTAGTAGGCCCATCTGCTTACAGTTAAAATCATTTTTAACTATTTGTGGATAGTGGTGAAACTGCTCATGAATACCTGATATAGCAAAAATAGCTAACAAAAAAAAATTACTATAAAGGTTAGTATAGTCTACAAATGGTTTACAGTAAGTATGTAGTATGGAATGGATCCTTCCTAAGTCTCGTCCCTTTGTGCTTTGTATGGAAAATAACAATTGAGCAAGCCTTGTTGAAAATACAACCACATTTTGAAGATGGTTAAAACATAAAACTGATATATATGTCACATTTTAAGTTATCTAATGTTAGCAAAACGTTGGTTGACTACCTAACAACTGTAAAAGACTGTAAACTGAGAAAAAAGGGGCGGGACTTAGTAAGCATAGACTGGGACACAACATAGGAATCAACAGCATTAAAAACCTCAACAAACTAACATGCTCACAGTTAGGGATTGAGTACACCATTATCTGGATCTGTTGAACTGACTTAATTATCTGTATCCATTTCTATACTTGGAATGGTTGGGGCTTAAACTGAACATGGGTGGTGCTTAAACCAGAAGTCGGTGGCCTGAAATTGATGTGGGTTGATCAGAAATTAGAAAACTATTTACAGAACAGCCTAAATATTGAGCTTCAGAGCAATGTTTTTAGAGCCCAAGAGTAAGATAACTATTTACAGAACATGTTTTTTTTTTTAGCTATCTTCTATCAGTTTTCTATGTAACTTTGTGCAAAGTGTTTTTTCAGTCTGTCCTGTCAATAGACGACTTCTCTGGCTAATGTTTGCAGTGACAACATGCACCAGCTGTGTGTGTTTCAGCTCACACAGACAGATTCCCAAACTTACACAGAACTTGAGTTTCTCTAGTTTCCTTTAGACCTTCTGCTCCCATCTCTGGCATTCATGGGTTGAATGACTCAGAAAACCACACATTTTCACTTTAAGTTGAAACATTTTTAAACTCGACCAGGCGTGACTCTGCCTCAGCTTGAAAACTAACAAACAAATCCTGACCTTATATTGCCTTTGTGTTGTGGAATGCAACTGAACTGCTGCATTCTCCACATTGACATTGGCAATTGGACTTCATGGCAAGTAAGGCGAGACTGGAGAAAGTTAGCCCAACTAAATTCAGACATTTGTGCTTATCTTAAAGAGGATATTCCTGCACATCCTAAGCAATTGTTGATGTATCCATTAAAAAATTTATATTAGCATGTATGTGAGTACTTATAGAACAAGTATAAGGGAATCATGAAATGTCTTTGAGTTTTGGAACCAGCAGTGGTGACGCACTTCGAGTTGAGCTGCGCTAATTGGCTGCGCTTGGTTTCAACTTGTCTGTAGCAAGGAAAATGGCAGCCTGCCTGGTCACAAACTTTCTTGTGTTACAGATAAAAAGTACACTTAAATATGTTTCTGACAAGATTTAAATTGACAAATATGCAATCCAGTAACAGAATCTTGATTTATATTTGATCAGCACTGCCTAGTTTGACAGTTGAAAAGTTTGTCTTTTTTACTGAGCTAATAAATCAAGTCAGAAGTAGGGTCATTCCTTCATAAGGCTCCGTTCAATCTGACTTCTTTTTGAAAGACATTTAGTTGAGTTGCTGCCCGCTTGCCGCCCTACTTCCACATCAGCTTCACTTTTCAAAACCCAAGACTGTCCATTATTATGTACTGTCATTGATTTGACAGTAACATCAGTCAAAAGTTCGCTAACATTAGCTAACATTATCCACTATGATCTACTGGTCAAAACCAAATCAAATCAAATCTAGTAAAGCTGGTGTAGCAAATCCCCCAAGTGTACTGTTGAGAAAGCCTGTGTTTTATGATCTAAAGAATTTAAATTTTCATTTGTAAGGCAGAGGATGTGTTATTGCCTCTTTCAAGTTTCACTTTAAGACAGTATATTTGCTTTTTCACTGAAATCAGTAAGACAATCTCACATACTATGAAGGATGGAACTGAAAACTTTCTTCCTGCACATTTTATGCCTGATGAATAGTAAGGGATTTTCTGCGCTCATGGTTTATTTATTTTGATAAAAGTATCATGAGCATATCAATGTATCATGAATCAGACTGAATCGACTGTATTGTTAAACCTCTAATGTGCAAGCATTTATATTTAATGCTCCTACCTACATTTGAGTGGATAAAATCAAAGTTGGGCTAACACTTCTACCCTCGGAGAGTCAACTTTAATGCCGTATCACTCTTTCTTTTCATATTTTTTATCATGATAAATGAGGCATGAGGGTGGAATATATTGTAGATTTAGGAAAAGTTAACTTCAAAATGACAGGGGTCATAACAAAACAGCTGCTTTTTGATTGCTGTATATGTATTTTGCACAGTTTTATTTACATTGTACCAATTTCAGCTCTCTTACTGTAGCCCATATAGACCGGATTATCTCCCTTGTAAAGAAAACTGTGTGTGAAAATTAGGCTTAATGAGGTGTCAGCCTGGAGTAGGTGGGTATCACAACTTATGTCAAGCTGCGTCATCAGGAAGCCCATACGCTTTCCTTTCATGTCACTCCCCATGTTTCAGGATGGCTGTCATGAGGGAGCAGGGACGGCAGCATGAGCACAGGACATCATGTGTGGACTGTGACACATGCTGTTGCACAACTGGAATTGTATATACGCAGGTTTACAGTATATATGACTCTTTTATGACGTAAATGATTTTCTTTTCCTTTCTAATTTCATAACTTTGAACTCCATAATTGTAGTCTGATCTTTTAATAAAAAAATATTTTTACTTATTTGTTATATCTTGTTAAACCTTTAACTTAACTTTAGAAAGGAACAGCCCTATATCTGAAACCGGCTTGTAGTTTCAGTTACCAGCCTCACTGGTTTCTTATCTGCTCCCACTTTAATTTACTGTTAATACTGTTCAAACTGAAAACTTCTCTATTCTTAACTTTTGTGTTTTTCTACAATTATTATTTTTAATGTCATTAAGCTATACATCAATGAAACCTGACATCTCCTGCACTGATGTTTCACAATATAACTCTTACAGTGGGCAAGGTCACGATTATTTCCTTTTGGTAGACTAACCCCTAACCCATTTGAAACAATACAGAAAGACTCAATATGTTTATTTTTATTTTTTTTATTATTAAACTTTATTGAGAAAATTTACATTTAGTACATGAACTACCATTATAAAATTTGCAACTATATTTCATACTTCATATAATGAAGTTAATATAAAATAAATAAACTTGTATAGGCTCACTGAGAGTAGTTAAGTAGTGACTATAAAAGAATGAAAGATTATGCAGGATCAGTGCTGTATAAATGTACATAATTCTGAATTTGCTATGTGAGCCGTTATAGTACAGGTGATTTTACCCACCGCAGTGTTTTTAATCAGTCTTTTTTTAGCCCAGCTGTTTTTAAAGTTTTAATTGAAAATTAACAGCAACTAAAAAATAATTTCACAGTTAAAAAAATGCAAAAATGAGCTTAATTTCATAATGTAAACTGATTTTTTTAATCGGACACTTTTTAATTAATAATTAATTAGTAGTAGTTTTTTTTTTTTAAGGAGCCTACAAACTAAGTTCATGTAGATCTTATTGGAATGCAACTTTTGGTGGGCAAATATCAGCTAATAATTTTCCGTCTAGAGACACGATGCCACTGTAGAAAACAGGCAAACACACAGGAGACAGGCACGTACATATAGGGACCTTTTGGTCTTTTAAGTATCCATCAAAGAGAGGCTGACCTTAAAACTGAAGCGAGGCCTGTGATTGCAATCAGAGGATAATAAAACACAAGACATTGTGCTTGCCATTGCGCCAATGGGATAACACACTGTCACTGTGAACTTGTAGCTTGTGTATGTAAATCCAAACTGAAACCTTTTGCCAAGGCCAATTACCCGGTCCTGCATCCAACTGCCTAATTATCCCAAATTAGCTGACTCAGTGGATTATGAGATTAATTAGTTGTTATCAAAATCATGCAGCAGTGCTGAATATTAACAGTGTAATTTAAAGCCAGTGATTTTCAAGCTAATTTGAATGTACAGAGGGAGGACATAGCAGAAAAACTTCCCTACCCGACCCGAATCTAATGCAAACTATATCCTCACTAATTAGCAGTTAATTAGCATTCTTAACAAACATGCAGACCAGTTTTTGGATGATTTACTTACTTTATGACATGTTAATGGAATCTATATTGTATATTTGTTACACAACAGAATAATGTCAAACAACAAAACTATATGTTACACACTGGACCTTCAGTTAAGAGGAATATATTTTCCATTCCACTACATTACAAAATAACATAATGTAAGAGCAATGGCCCATTTAATTCAAAACCACAAGGTGTGCATAAAATAATAATAATCAAATCAGGAAAATCATTAGTTTTACCTGCATTCATTGATGATTGATGTTTGTTTTTTTGGCCACTTGGAGGCAGTGCAACAAGCAATACAAGACTGACTTGTTAGAAAACATTTGCCTATACATCCAGCAGACACAAAGCAATATAAGGACATAGATATTTTAAGGGTGCAGTATTTTTTGTAGTGCTAAACCAAAGTCATAAGCTCCAATGTGGAATACGCCAGGCCCCAAAGGTTAGCATGTTTGTTGACATGGCCAGAATATGTGTGCACAACCTTTATACCTTTGGGTATTCAGCATTGCAAAGTAAGCACATTTAAGTGTAATAGTCACTATCCTTTTGGCTCTGTTTTGGTCTCCACCAGCTATAGCAGCTAAATACTCCACTCTGTTCACCAGCTAGTCTATAACATTGTCTGTTTGCTGTTTGGTGACAGGTAATGTACAGTGGGTTCATCACAGCTTTTTTTGAATGAAAGTAACTAACAAAAGTTAACAATGAACTAAAGAGTAATGTTGCGGGACATAAAAACTCAAACAATCTTAAATATGCTAAAATGGTTAATAGCTGATGAGACCCTGTAGTGTTGGACAATAATCCTCTGTGGGTTCATGTCTGTGTGACGCCCTTTAACATTACACATAATCACTGATCTCTTGTTGATATAAAAAAAAACGGATTGGTGCAGCTTTAAAATCAAACTACTTTTATGCTTCCAGGTCTGTTTACTGCCTGCCAACAATCACTCAGTCTAGTGTAGCCTTAGTAGCATTAGTATCGAGACTGTTATCACTCAACATGACATAAATGTTAGCTCAGAGCACCACAGCTAAACAGCTATCTATTTTTTAATTTAACAGATAAGAAACAACAAGCCAATCTAAAAAAATAAAAATAATTACTTTAACATCTTAACAGTCTTAATGTGGGCTACGGGAAAATTAGATACTTGTGTCACTGTGAGCAAACGGGTCACTAACAGTTGAGCAAACAGAGGTTGTATTTTCCCACCATACCGCAGTAAAACATATGGACCTAGACTAGAAACAGTGTCAGCCTCATTCTGACCGGCAGCTTCACATCAGTCAGAGAGATGGAGGCAACTCAGCTGTTATTGTTTTAATGGCCCATTCAAATTAAAGGCATTTTCAACAAGGTAGTTGGCTTTATCATGGTTGTTGATCTAAGCGGGCAATTTTCTTCTTAGAACAAAGAGGAATGAAAGGGTTGAGAGCGAATGGAAAAAAAACTCATCTGTGGATGCTGATGCAGCTTCACACACACACACACACACACACAAACAGTGGCAGATTCAGGAATGGAAACACTGCAAGAAGCAGATTTCAGTCACTCTGATCATTTATGTTTTTGTGGGTTTTTTATTTCCGATTCCAGCCTCTTTTTTTTATAAATCAGATGTGATCAGATTCCAGTGAATCACATATCTGACAGGCGGAGACCTACAGAGTATCATGTGTGGAAGAAAACATCACTGTGATTATTACTATTCTGCATGAGACAGTCAGCACGAGGGAGAGAAAGAGGGAGCAAGAGGCCACATCTCCCCCCTGCTAAAATCAATCTTCTGGAGGCCTGTGAGACCAGCATACTGATGAGTCTCCATTCACATGTATCCTCTCTTTGTTGCTCTATGGCCTGCCTCTTGCAAAAACTGAAATTAATATCAGATTTGTAGAAAGCTTTGATCATGCCATGCATCTTAATCAGGACTACAGTGCTGTAGGTGTTAATGTGCAAAATCACTCTCTGACACATTCATTCAGTAGATTGGTACAGTAGTGGAAAGAAGCTAAATACTAACTAGTAAGAAACTTAAAGCTGCAGTAGATAACTTTTAGGAAAATAGCTTTTTGTCATGTTCACTGAAACTTTGTCTATTTCCTGACAGTAGAACATGAGAGGTGGATTCTTGCAACAATTACCATTAGGGAGACTAGGGAGGAACCCCCAGGAACCCCTAGATTGGGTTTCCACCGATTATCCTGTCTAAATTTTTCTACTGGGTCCCAGATAGGACAAAATTTTCCGAACATGGGCAAGCAGTGGGAACCGAAGAAGGTTAGCCAGCGAGGGGCCGGGTTTGCAGGTAGTGAGTTGCGCCAAATCCGAGTATCGACAAAAA
>NW_023339651.1:18990398-18992648 GCF_004916995.1 Morone saxatilis
GGCCTGAATGGAAACAACCAATCAGAGCAAATAAAGATAGTAGATAGTCGAGTCTCATTCACAGGTTGTAAAAAAACAGCACTGTGGGTCCCAAAGCGTCAAGCCACCAATCCAAGTGTGACTGTGTTTGACCCTCTGGGATCATACAGTTTTTACATACAGTATTCAATGTTTGCAGGTGCAGATACCATTATTGGCCTACCATGCTATAGGCCTGTAGCCTTCACCTGGGTGCTAATAGCATCTACCAAAGCTTCTAAGCTTTTTTGCTATATTTTCCAGGGTGTCTACTCCCCAAGCAAAGATTAGAGAAAAATCCAAACAAAGAATACACATTTGTGTCGCAGAACTTTGTTTCTTCTTCTTTCTTTCCTGTAGAACGATTACTTTTACAGTAAACTTGTAGCAGTATTGGTACTTTTACTTAAGTAAAATATGTGAGTACTTACCACCACTGGATAGGTATTTATAGTACAACAAGCTTGCATTGTAATAGACATGTATGTGTGTTCCATATGGTCAGAGAATTTCAATAGGCTAGACAAAGTATAAAAATAAAAAAATATCTTTTTTTCTTCCTCTGGCCAGGCTTGGCATAATCCTCTTTTACCTAATTAAACATGCTTCCTGCCACTGTAGCATTACTGTACATACATACATTGCTAGCGCCTTCCTGGAATGACCATATCATAAGCAAAAAAAACACAGAATATGTGGTTCATTCCACTATCAAGTCTTAAAACCTTAATTTGTTGTAAACGAGTCAAAATAAATGTCTGCCAGCGCAGTGACATAACACACATCTACTTGAAATTCCTGAATAGGTGGCATTTCCTTGATGGTGTTGCCAGTGGTGGCTGCAAGCGCTGATGGGCCCTGGTTCAAGATTTTTAAATGGGCCCCCATTCAACCTGAGACATGCAAACAAACATACACATCAGAGCCAGCTGCTGGCGTGGGCAGAATAGGGACATGGTGGGGGTGTTTGGGTACAGGGAGAGAGGGAGAGGAAAAACAATGCAGCGATGCATGCAGATTGTTGAG
The DNA here is from genome assembly GCF_004916995.1 of Morone saxatilis. NCBI lineage: Eukaryota > Metazoa > Chordata > Actinopteri > Moronidae > Morone > Morone saxatilis. The sequence continues at coordinate 18,991,443 of NW_023339651.1, forward strand.
GCAAATGCGGCCTCCATGTTGTCAATAGATTGTATTTACTTGCATTTCCGTCTGCTCTGATTGCCTCACAGAGAAACATTGTTGTTGTTTGTTGGCTGGGGTGCACACCGGCGTTTTGCGTTTGCCTTGTTAGGCTGCCATACACTTTCGATTGGATGTCAAAATAAAATAGTTTACTCTTATTATGTCTCCTGCAACTGTTTCAGAATGACCAAAAAAATGAAGCTTAATTCAAGGTCCACTTACTAGCTTTTTCAGTGGATGGAGTTTTGTCAATTGCCATGTTATTTTTAGTATACATAATATATAGAATAATGTACTGTTCCCTACCAATCTTTCCCTGCAACCTTTTTCCACAGCTTTCAACCACATCTTTCGACCACCTCATGGTCTTCATCAGCTTCATTTGCTCATTTGCCACATACAGTAGTGTCTCTGAATTCCCTGAATGTCCATGGCAACAGAGCAAACTCTCTCACTCCCCCTTATTGAAGATTTTTACTGGTATACTATTCCCATAGTTCCAAATAATGGTGGAATGGTGAATCATTCTGTAACGTAACTAAATGTAACATAACTTTCTCTTTTCTCCCTTACCCTTAGAAAAAATCAGTACACTTGGGTATCATGATTTGTTTTTGTGATATTGTATAAATTCTCTCACACATCGATTTATGTGCTTAAATCTCCAACCGCTAGATAGCAGTGTTGTTAATGTAAACTGAGGGCAGAGAGCCTTGCTTACAGTATCGCAATATATCATAATATATTTAGTCGTAACCCCTGTATTGTAATACATATCATATCACCAGATTCTTGACAACACCTACAGCTGTTGAAAGAAGGCAAATACACACTATACGGGTAATTTTGGAATGCACAACATATATTGTGTCCTTTATTTTGGAGCACTTGTTGTAGTGACACTCCCACCCCAGCGGCCCCAGTTCAGCTGTACTAGTTGAACTGTCTTTATTTACCTCACCCACAGAGATCTGCATTGTTCAGCCTGGTTTCGAGACACCGACATGAGTCACTGCAGTGGATAAGATGGAATATTTTTGGGAAACTTAAGATGTTAAGTATGAAACAGAGATTTTTACAGCTTGCTAACATGGGGATTTCTGCAGTGTGAGCATGCAACAGTCAGTGTAACAGCTGTTAGTGTAGCACAACAAAGGAATAAGACTCTGAGAAAAGAAAAAA
>NW_023339651.1:18992719-19009550 GCF_004916995.1 Morone saxatilis
TGTTTAGAGGGTTCAAAACAATGAAAAAAACACTTTCATGAGGATCTGCATCGGCCATTTGCCCTGATTTACGCTCACAGAGCCAGTGACAGTCAACAATACAAACGAGCGCGAGCTGGCATTGAAATATAACCCGTCTCTGTGTGCTTTCTATCTCGCACATTCTTCCTGGCTCGCTCTCCCTTTCTCACCATTTGTCCCCCAAAGGCAGAATATTGGAGGAGTCTTTAATCATCTTTACTGCCCACTCTATAATCCCTGCTAAGAGACTAATCCATGATCTGCCACAATGGAGACCAGCCCCACCGAGTCATGGGGAGGCAGAAGCAAAACAAGAGAGAAAGTCAGCCTCAGTACAAAAACATATATATATATCCTCAGTGATAACTTTTATGATTTGAAATTCTCGTGAGGGATGAGATCCGTATTCTTTTGTCAAAGAAAGAAACATGCTGCAATGACATTTATATGACTGAGGATTTTATAGGATTCTGTATTTCAGTTTTTACCACTCGTCATTTTTTCAGCCATTACATTGATGACTTGTCAGGGTAAAAGTTCACCTAAATCTCTGAATCTTTCAGAAAAGAAAGTAATTTGAAGTTAACAGGCAGAGAATATCACAGAGCACCAAAAACAACCTTGCTGTCCTTTATGTATGACACATGCTTTAATGGACTAGTTCAACATGTTGGGAAACAGGGAACTTAGTTAAGTACAGAGCTGGAGGTAGCAGGCTCTTAGCCTAGCTAAGCATAAAGATTGTAAGCAAAGGGAAACAGCTGGCCTTACTCCCTCTGAAGTGAAAAAAATACATCTACCAGCTCCTCTAAAGTCGAGTAAATTACATGTTGTATGTTGTTTGTTGAATCCAACAAGAGGCAGAAAGTAAAACCTGTGCTAACCGATCATATCTGGTCTACGGTGCAGTAGGACACACAATGCAGAAGCTGCTGGGCAAATGATTCCACTATTGTTCATCAAGAAACGGCTAATTGTTGCACATAATTCCCCGTAAACTGTTTTTACATTTATATTCCCTTTAATCACCTCCTTGCGCCAGCTCTGTACTTACACAACGTACACAAAACCAGTATTCTGGTGTTATCCATTTATCTCAGAAGTCTGAAGTTGGAGCTGGGAATGACAGTACACCAAGTTGACCTTGTTCCAGTCCCAAGCAAATCTGCTCCTCTTCTGTGGCTAATGTTAATTTCATAATGATCCTTACTCCCTGAAGTCAAGAAGCAGAAGTTAAGTGACAATGTTCGCATGCTACTGTGAGCTACATATACAACAATAGTCTTACATGTCACACAGTTTATCCTTTTCGGGCCACTTTAGAACAAAATTAGGGGGAATGAATTAAGAGTTTACCCACTTATTCAGGCACCACTACACCACTGAATAAGCTCTAATTAATTGTGGCAAGCCAGATTGAATAACGAATAGAGAGGCCTGAGAAACAATAGACAAATTAGTCATACGCATTTATAGATAGTAATTTAAATGAATTTTACATCCTGCTAGCACTGTGAAAAGAAAAAGATCAGGTTAAAGAAGTGAAGTCTGGAGTGGAGAGCTGCTTGTTCCCACTGCAAGAGTGCATTTAAAAGTTTACTTTTAATTATAAAAACAGTGTTTCTCAACACATGAAATACTTACACATCTCCTTTATAATTGAACAGAAAAAGTTAACTTTATCTTTCAATTATTTGCAAATCAATTTTTCTTTCAAACGGCACTAAATCCTACGCCCCCCCGTGAGACTCATTAGCCTTTAAAGTGAAAAAGACACATGCCAGAGTGATGAAATCATACTCTTCTTACTCGCTTTATCGCAATCAGTAACAAACCTGCGCACTGTAGTCCCAGAATTGATTCAAAATTGATCCAAAATATACAAGTGCGTGTCTTCTTTTCCTTTTCCCCCTTCTTCAGATCAATCAGGAACAGATTGCTCTCACTGTCTGTCTCCTTATTCAACTGGCTATTGATATCATGGTTACACAGAATGAAGCTGACACATTGAAGACATGGACCACAACCAGAACAGGAACCAGAGATGCATGCAGAAAGTTGCATTAGTGGATGTTTCTTACTGCATTGTTCTCTGGGATTCATAATTGTATTATGCTTATTGTACAAATACTCTGTTATTTTAGGCGTCCATGCAGGGCCTGTATTTATCAAGCATCTCTGAGTAGGAAATCACTCTTAACCGGCCAAAAATTCTCAGACTGACACATTTTTTGTCCTACTTTTAGTCCTGGGAGTAACAGCATTGTATCAACTTGCTTAGCTATCTCCTCCAGTATTTAGTTATGAGGAACCAGGTTTCCTATAGTTGACTGAACCACCAACACTAACCTCCTCCTTACACCGACTTTGTCACTCTAACATGACCTGATTTCCTGCTTTGCTCTTATCATACTATTACTATGGCTTCTAGAGGGCTTCAGCGTAGTTTTCAGGCACTTCAGGGCAAAACAATAAGGATTGCCCTGAAGTGGTAAAAAAGAAAGCCATTGTTTTTTCCGGCACTGATGATGGAAGTAGCTAAGGAGTGAGCCATCTTGCTTCCTTCTAATCTCTGTCGAGAGCTGCACATGCTCAGTGCCAATCGGACTCTTGTGAGAATTTGGTGGCGAGTAAAGACAAAGTTTATGAGCTGGAGTGTAAGCAAGCATTTAAATTATCCTGTAAACAGGAGTTTAGTTGGGTGGTGTTAGAGGGTGTGGGCAAAACCCCATCTATGTATTGCACAGTTTGAGAGCAAGGCAGGTAAAACAGAGTTGTTTTTCATTGGCGCGTAAAGGTTCCAAAAAAGCATCTCGCTTACATGGCAGCTAAGAGAGTGTTTGTTATTGTTGTTTTTTAAATATCAATAAACAAAACTGTTTATATAGGGGCAAATAAATAATGTATCCTTGGGCGAGACACTCTCAGTGCATTCCTAATTGCTGGTCCCATGCCTGGATAACTCGGGCAGGTTACGTCAGTTTGGGGTAAAAAGCCTATGCCAAATCAAATATGTGGGTCATCAGATGTACAGATGTAGCGATGATACAGATAAGCGCCTAAAGAATTGGGCAAGTAAAAACTGACTTTAGGCATGTTGATTTCTGACCAGGCAAATGAAAAAAAACATTAACATTGAACCCTGCACTTGCGGAAACAACTGATGCTGCAGTTCTTCATGGGAGGGAAGTCACCCACGTGGGTTGGTCACATGCCCATGTCTATAAAATGGCAAAAGAAACCATGACTGGAGCCCTGGTGGAACGGCAAGCACATCAGCCCTGCATAAACACAAACAGCCCCAGTAGTCAGGACCTCTGATGCCTGAACCCTGACATTAGAGTTACAAGCCAGATTTTGTATGAACGTCGCTCTTCACCTCTTTTTAATCAAAAATAGATCGCTGTCCTTAAAGTCAAACCATATTTGCTTTGTAGTCCCAGAGTACCACAGCTCAGCCCATGCATATCATCGGGGCTGCCCTGGAGAGCAGTCTAACACACATCTGGCGAGTGAGAGGATCAGCGTATGTTTCTACAATATCTGTGTGTATGTGTGTGTGTGTGTGTGTGTGTGTGAGCACGAAGAGCTGACAGTGACAGCTGGTTGGTGTTTGGCACAGAGGCCAACTGATGCAGGGATAAGTGCCCTGGCAATAAACAGTCTCTCTCTCACACACACACAAAAGTAGAGCTTCTATAATGCAAGCTGCTGCACGGCGCTACAAAGCCGCGGAGACAGAGGTGATGATGTGGTTGGGAAGGGTGTGAAAGTATGCATCCATATACATGTTGTATTTAGAATCCTGAGCACACACAGATGTAAATACACAGTCGCTGCGGTAAAGAAAGAAGCAACACACATTGACTCCTGAGCTTCAAGACGACCTGTTAAACTGGAATGTAGCCTGATTCCTCCGGGTGCAAATGTGTACATATTTCAAGATGTGATGGCACCCTTGGAAGGTGGTAAAAGGCTCTGCTGCTGTTGGTATACCACATGTGTGTTTTTGTGTATGTGTGTATGCATGGGTGATCACAAGTCATACTTTTGAACTCCCCTGCTCCCAAAAGTGCACAGGAGTCTACTTTAGAGTGTGTGAGCAAAAGAGGGCATGAAAGAAAGAAGGTAATGATCAAAATCTGCAGGAGTAGAACCATTTTTCCCTCAGGCTTCAGTGTGTGATTTGCCTTCAGTGTCCTCCGTCTTTCAGTTCTTCTTTCCTTCTTTTATTAAAAAAAAAGTCACTGACAAGTCATTGACTGTTTATTTACATGTTTCCATGCAATCTCTTGTTTCAATGTTCATATGGGCACCGAATGATAGCTTTAACAAAGACTTCAGCATCAGAAAAACTTTATAGACCTTTTTACAGCAGCCATTTTGACATAAAATAGTTAACCCAGGTGTGTTACCATTGATAAGGTTTGGTTCCATTTAGTGTAACAGAGCACAGTTTTCTGGTGAGATATGCACAGTAGAAGCACCCTGACTCTGTTTGACCTAAATAAAATGGAACCTTAATTAGTTTCATTGGTAACACCTGTGTTTACCCTACTACTACATGTCAAAATGGCTGCTGTGAAAAGGGTCTAAAGCAATAGAACTGTGTCCTATCATGTATTTACACTTCACGTATACTTTTAGACACAGTTAAAAACACTTTGGTTTTAAAGTGCATGTATGTGCAAGTGGAGTACTAAATCCTTTATCACGTTAATGGCAGGTTTTTTAATATATTTGTCCTGGACAGAGGGTTTTTATAACAGCCTGATGGGAGGAGTTGGAATGAGTTATGGAGGGGGTGTGAAGGTCCTGTATGATGAGTGTTGCTTTAACTGCCTGGGTGTAGAGATCTGATTTTGAAGATTGGGTGCTGCCTGTTATTTTACGTGCATGGTTGATGATCCAAGAACATTTTGATTTGTTTTTAACAGAGAGAAAATCTTACCAAGATGTGCTGTTGAAAGTGAGGACTGACTCAATGAGTGACGTCTATACAGCTGTTACAATGTCTGTCCTAACACTCACTGTGCTCACAGGACAGGGTTCAGTTTCTTTCAATGCTCGGGTAGCTGAAGGCCCCCACCTGCTCAATGACCTTGCCTTTTAAATCCAGGGTGGGCATCATTAGATCCCACAGCTCTTTGGTCTTTGAGATATTCTTTGAGGGTGATCATAGTCCACATATTGGCGATATGCTGAGAAGGAATTCATATTGGTCAGGTAGGTCACCAAGGTGTAGTCCTCTTTAGTGTCAGTTTGTCAGTATTGCAGTTTACGTTGTTGGTGTAGATTGAAAACTTGGGAGTTAATACAGTGCCCTGTGGAACCCCTGTGTCTAAAACAATATCGTCGACTTCGAACCAATAACCACTACTCGTTGCAGGACTTTTTTTAATCAATTGCAATTGCAGCCTGGGAGTCAAAGACATATTATCAGAGTTGAAAATATACTTGAGAAAAAACCTTGCATGTATTCCAGCACTATATTATTCTCATAAACATACAGAGACGAAAAGAGAGAGTATGAGAGAGAACAGATACCACAGCTAATATCTGTAAAGTAAGCACAATGGTTTTTAACTCTTTACATAGCCAGGCTAGCTTTTCTGCGCATTTCCAGTTTTTTGCTAAGCTAGGCTAACCTATTCCCTAAAATATCAAACTATCCTTTTCAAAAAGGAGGATAATTTCTTTCTTTCTTTCGCTCTTTCTTTCTCTCATTTTTCTCTGGCTACACAAGTGTCAGATTGTGTGTTAATGATTTAGCTTCATCCCGCTGTGGTGAGCACCACTCAGCAGGTTTAGCGTCCTAGTAAGCTGGAGGATTCCAGGGATATGAGGGGGGGCGTGCATCTGTGCATGCATGCGCGTTAACAAGTGTGTATGTGTGTGCATGTGCATGCTGCTTTTTGGAGGGGATAGATCTCAGTGTTATTCACAGAGCGGTTTTAAAGGTTCAAAGCTTGCACTGACGCCCGCTCTGTGTTCTCCCCAAAGACAAGACATTGATGTTTCACTTTCCAATGAGTTGTTTAGGAATAAAGGTGAAAAAAAAAGAGGTGTGCTAAAAAGGATGCTTCCCATCAGGATGCCAATACATTGGAGGAGCGGTGGGAGTTTTACCTTAATGGATTTGAGAGGATAGACAGAGATATAGCTCAATACTCTCTCAAGCACACTTCTTTCCACTTTGAATGAATATTGAAGCATGTATTTGAAGCAAATCAGTTCTCTACAGTTTCTGAGTTGACAGCGACGTCCTGCATAATGATGTCACTACTATCTAAATAAGTAAGGCACACAGCAGCAGATGCAGCAGGATGAAGAATGTGCTGTCACATGTGTCAGAGTTATTTTATCTGTTTGGACAGCCCTCTCCTTTCCGCGCTGTTCTGGGATAACTTAAATGCAGCAGGGCGGGGCTACAGCTGCTAGTCACTGTTGCTAGATATTGGCAGCATCCATCAGCGGCTGATCAGATGTCCCTAATGACGGCCATCACTTCCACATTACAGATATGTAGGAGTGATTACTTCGATGCAGCTGCCACCCAACTATCCCCAGTGACTGACATTAGCGCTGCTAGTCAGCTCGGCTCGATTGCCGCAATCGATTAGCGCTGGCTCTCAAGGAAGTTGTATTGATCCAGCATTAGCGAAACCGTTAAGAGATATTGACCCTGACCATCTCAGTGTGTCCCATGGATGAGTGGTCAGTGGCCTCAGGGTGCTGGAAATGCAGTAGGACTTGCATGTTGATGTGTCAGTCACCCAGTAACAGTCTCACAGTATGAGGTTGTCAGTATGGTCTGTTCAATATATTGTTAGTCTGTGGCTGTAACATTAACACTGTCTGACTCATGTTTTTATACCATGCACACTACAGGGCACTTTGATGCTGGTACTATTGGTTATCATTCTATTATTATTGTTATTGTTGTTATTATTATTGATGTTTTTATTGTGATTATTATCTATTTAGTATTATGGTATCTCGTATTCCTGCATCATAGAGCAATATCTGTTCATACCAGTGTGTAAACATACTGTATATTTGTTTAAATTACTAATCCACACAATTTAAAGCAGCATTAATTGAGTCTGATGGCCACTTGATGGCAGTAGAACAAGCTATAAACACAACATGGCATTTGTGTGTAACATTTAAGAGGATCAAAACAATGAGCTGAAAGACACTAAAACACTCCAGAACTCCAGAGTTGGGTGGTAATTCTCTGACACAGTTAACCATTGTTCATATAAAAATTCTGATCACTGCAGCTTTAATAAGGCGTTCCAAACCCATGCTAATGTCTTAGCAAACATCAGCAGACTTTTTGAGTTTTGGGCCATTTAATATACTTAAGTCCAATATTATCCCTCCTCTTAGCTTTGTTGTGGTCTCTACCAACTATGGAGTACAATATCTGGCTCTTTAGTAGCCAGATGCTCCACTGTGTTCACTAGCTAATTGCCAACATTATTGTTCTGCCATTATTGTTCAGGCAGGTAACATTCAGTGGCTTTACCAAAGCTTTTCCGCCAAAGACAGCTGCCTGCTGCAGAATTTTGCAGACTGTGAAGTATCTTGACACCGTTTCATTTGGTGAGTTGGGCTGCTGCAAAACCCACTGGGGTTAATAATTATACTCAGTTTTGTGAGTGTGTTGTATGTTGTACAAAAACAAAGGGAATTGAGCATCAAATGAACAGAGGTGGTTCATGTGTCTGTTTGACAGCACACTCACATCTTTTTAGTCTGTGACAAGATTACATACATCTAAAATGCTTCCTGACAGCAGCGCATCTCTGATCTTTTACTCCAAGAAATCTGTAGAGCTACATTTTTCAAGTCTGTTACTAATCTGATGGTTTTTGTGAGACTTTTGTGAGCATGTGTTTCTACAGCAGTCAGAGGTTTTGTTTTTTGGACTACATTAGTGCTGCAATCATGAGCATCCGACCTATTTCAAATAGTGCTTCACCAGATTACTGCACCGCCAGTCTTTTTTCAAGGCACACCTACACAGCCCTATAAATCCAGGTTGTTATTATATCCTGGTGCAACTGCAGGGTTTTTTTTATGTATTAACTAGAAAATATAAGCCTGCTGTCTATGTGGAAATCCAGTAATTCATTTGGGTGATTAGTCCTATCTTCCGTTCAGTTTTTCGTGCGGCCCAGATTCTGGCACCATATTACTCGCATTGTTTTTGGCTGTAGCACAGAATTCCCAGGTAGCTGGGGATGCCAGACCATGAGAGGATGTGTTGAAAAGGAATCACTAATCAGGGACTGGCAAGGTAGACTGAGTTAGTGAGGTAGTAATGCAGTGGCTAATGTGTGAGCACTCTCACTGTTAATAAACCTCCCCAGGCTATGATTATATAGTGTGCCTGCTGCATGTGTGGGCTGCAGAGCATATATACATATATAAATATGGGATAATGAAAAGTGGCAAAATTGCTGTAAAGTTTGGAAAAAATGAATCCTCTTCAATTGTGTGTGTGTGTGTAATAGTATTGCAGTTTACTTTTCCATAGACAAGACCTATTGTTGCATTTCCTTTACTGACTAATTGAAGGCTGATAAGACTAAGAATCAGAGACCAGTTAGTGCCACTTTCGAAACACAGTTAAATGGCATCTTTACCTTCTTTCTTAATATAAGTACTTTGTGTTGACAGTTCTTGGGGTGGGACACATCATGGGATTAAGAAAAGAAAAGTGTTTTGTTTTGATAGGCAAGGCAGAAGATGTGGATCACATGACTTGGATGTGAGTCAGATCAAGTCGCAGATCTTCAGACTTCAAACGCTTTGAACTTGACCTTGAGTTTGATACCAGTTCCTTGTTACTTCACTTGAAGTCTTTTGACTTGGAATGACTTGATATTCTCAATTATGATTCAAATTATGTTATATAAGAGTGTGTAGTGACCCACTATTGTTGGACTTGACACAGATTTGCATTGGGATTTGTTAGTCTTGATTCAGGCTTGACTTAGGACATGAATGACTTTTCAGTTCTGATGTATGTTGGACTTTTTGGACTTGGTCCTGATTTGATTTAGGACACATAAATGGTTTGCAGTCTGATCCCGGCAAAAGAGAAACTCATTTAGAATATTTGTACATTAAATCCGTATTCAAACGGGACTGCAGCATAGCATCTACAGAATCAATTTTGAAACGGTTGAAAAAACCACCTGGCCCTTCGCCACTGTTACTTGTTTCTAGTGTTAATGAGTCAGGGACTCTGCAACAAGCCCTTCAACTTCAGTGTCCCGACTTAAATCGACAACAGATAAAGTGAAAAAGCTTTAAAACGATAGAAGTCCTCTCCTTCCCCGCTTTCTTCCTCCCTTTGTTTCACCGATTCAGTTCTAAGTCTTTGATTCTGCTGTGTTTTGAGCTGTGCATCCAGCGAGTTGAGCAGCATCCCTGAACCTCATCTTTCATCTCTCCCCCACTTAGCACACACTCATTTCAGAGGCTATGTGGCTTCTTTTTCTCTTGTTTCTTCATGTCGATGATCCTAACCTTGCCGGTCTGCTTGTCTTTTTCTGTTGTAGCCCCCAGATGTGAACACTAACCGTGAATCTGATACAGGCCTCTACTGTCCAGAGGTTTTACACAACTCACACCACGAGGTTCCTCTGTGATTCTGAGCTTTGAAACACACTCCAGACACTCGGAAACTGACTCTGTAGCCGTCCTCACTTCACGCTCCCAGAAAAAAGGCAGAGTGATAATGATGTGAAAAATTGAGGGTTTAAATTTAGAGTTACTGCTGCCTTAGCCGCATAAAGTGGGCCTGAGGGCCAGGCATAGGGCTTTCCCCTTATACAATACCCAGTGGATCGTTCCTTACCACAAACAAAATAAATAAATCAGAGCCAAGTACCCAGGAGCAAAGTGTCTGTGTGGGCGACCTACCCTATTTTAAGACACATTATGAGGACAAGTTTTTTCTCCATCTCTTTGATTCACTTTCCATCCGCACCCTCACTATTTCCCTCCATACTCATCTCTCCTTTTCTACTTTGGCTCTCTGTCTTCTTGCCGAAATGCGGCAGAGCAAAATAACAATGTTATTCCTTCATTTTATGTAATTTTTGATTACGCGTAAAGCTCTCCAGCTGAGGTACTTTGTGTATCAAGTTAAATCCCAGAAAGCACCACAGTACAGTATGTCAGCGTCATAATCTGTTTGGGTTTAATGTCCCTCATCTTCAAATGTGTTTGTTAACTTGCTAAAGTGATTTTTAAATAAAAGCCTCCCAAGTTCAATCATGACAATAGTTACTCTTAGGCTTTGTTCTGCTTAAGTGCTTTATAAACCACTCAGAGCACCGACCACAAAGCAAAACACAAATATGGGGCTTTCCAATTGAAAAATGGCCATGGCGTTTGCCCGCAGTAGAGCAGCTGGAGCTGTGGTATGAATCCAGATCTTCGCAGGGAGATAAGATACAGTACTTCATGCAGGCTGACGCATACATATGGCTCTGCTTTTTAACCACCCCACAATGATAAGTAGGCCGACGGAGGCTTTGCATTCCCGCACTCTGTCTGAATGCTAATGAGGATGCCAGTACAATCGGAGCAGCTTCAAGAGCTCCAGCAACAATCTGTGAGCAGACCACTATTCTGACGCTAATTTAATTTAATCCTGACCCCCTTTCCTCCTTCACCCGGTGAGCAGTGGGGTATGTTTGAGGGTTCAGGACCCTTGTGTGAATGTCACACAGGTGCACACAAGATATCCGAGCCATAACTCATTCCTTGTGGCCAGAACGTGTACGTGGTAACGTAAGGATTGTTTAGCTGAGAGCATCCTCAAAATGGTTTACTTTAACTATGATCATGATACAGTTTTCCTGATGCTCAGTCTTGTGAATTATTAAAGTAAGTAACTTTCCTTATGAAAGAATTTGATGTATTTGTGTTGAAGGTATTTGGTTACCTTTCCTGGTACAGGATGGGCATTAATCTCTCACTAAATTCAGAAGCAATGTTAGTAAACCAATGACTATAGAAGGCTAAGACTGCATATCCTGTCCTGTCCGAATACAGCTAGTGGTGGAAGTAATATTCAGATACACTATTTAAGTAAAAGTAGTTATACTATGCAAAAATATTTAATCACAAGCACTCCTGCTTGCAAAAAGAAAATTCTGTAGTAAAATTAGTAAAAATTATTTGGTATGAAGTACTTATATTGCAGAATGGCTCCTTTATTAGTGTTATATTATCATATACTGAATGTCATCATTAGATTATTATTGTTGATGCTTTAACAGTCCAGTGTGTAACATTTAATAGGATTTATTGTCAGTAATGGAATATAACATCCGCCATGTTTAACCACCATGTTCCTACAGTAACTCAGAATGGACAAACTAAACACTGGCTCTAGATAGGGCCTTTCTTTTTTTTTTACAAGTTTCACAGCCACCATAGTAGTACTGGTCCTTTAACCTATGAGCAAGATTTTAGTGTTTAAATTTCCTCTGAAATGTAGTAGAATGAAATTTGAATAACATAACATGGAAATTCTAAAATTAAAATTGTACTACATGTTATCTAACCTTCTAAAGTTGATATAGTGGACATGTCAGCAGTTAAGTTTCCTTTTTAAAAATCCAGCAAACAGGGCATAATTAGCATTCATTTTAAGGTGTGTGTGTATATATAAGTTCAATATTTATTTCCCCACCTCCTCTGTTTTGGACTTTATCAACTACTGAGGGAAATATCTAGCTCTTTAGCTAGTGAACAAAACAGCTGCCTGATGCGGCTGGAAAAGAGGGCCATTACAGGCTGTAACACCAAAACAATGAGCTGAAAGATGCCAAAATGCTTGCTAAAGCATAGGGAACTTCGGTGTTGAGTGATCATTTTCTGTGGGTTCATCACTATGAGCAATTCTTTCATGTTACACATAGTCATTTGAGCCATTGTTAATATAAAAATATGGTTAGTGCAGCTTTAAGTACAGAATTTTAGTCACTTTCCACCACTGCAATCATCCATGTTGAAATAAGGGAGCAAAGTTTGTCTTTCTAACAAATATGAAGAGTGTTTTAAGTATTGGAAGTGCTATGCCGTACTGTAACTGTAATGGAGCAGTTGTTTTACATTAGGGTTATGATGGGAACCCCCAGGCTGTGTCTGCCAGTCCGTACAATTTGTGTGCCCATGAGCGCGTGTGTCTGTTTCCATCACGTGTGTGAGCCACACTGCCACTCACACTCCGTGATGCGGCTCATGAGAAAACAGATGGCATTGTGGGACAAGTTCCAGAGCGCCACTTCCTACCGGGCCTCTGCTGCGCTGTCATCTCGCTGGCATGGCCTCGGTCTTAATCAGGGGCTCGACGGATGCCACTTTACACCTGCCCACTGTCACTCAGCCAGAAAGCACCGATGCTGATGAAGTTGATGCTAGGAACAGAAGGCTGGGAATTGCCTCATCTTCCTCCTCTCCTCTCCTGTTTCGTCCAGCAAGACTATAGCTTGGAGGAGAGAAACTAGTCTGTGGGAAGAGAATCAAAGTAGAGAAACAACAGCCAGATGGTTTCAGAAAGTGTTTGGGGTCTGATTGTGCTATTTTTGTTTCTGTATTTGTTATAAATGAAGGTTAAATAACTCTCTTGAATTCAGTCTTCTCTGTTTATTTTAAAGACTGGTAACATTATTATGTAAATAATGTGTATTTCTGCAGCTTTAAGTGCACTGATACAATTTTCATTTTATTGTTAAAACAGCTCCATAGCATCTGTCAAAACTCTCCCCCGATGTTCACTGCTGATTGCATAAAAGGCTTTTTTCATTAGCTGACTCAGCAGGATTTCCAAAGTATTTCTGGATCAAAGTATTGAATCAATATCAGCATTTAGACCTGGTATCACCTCTCCCAGTGATTACTGTACACACAGATGCAGAGTCAGTTTGCTGGCAAGAGAGTGCGTTTTATTATGTTAGGGTGTACTAGTTCCATAACTCTCATTCTGAGCACAACAACCCGTCAATAGCATCAAATATTTATCACCGTACCTGTCTTCCATCAAAGCTATTGGCTGCCTTTGCCTGTCTTTGCCCTGAGGTAAGCACTACAATGTCAGAAAAGCGGGAGCGAAGAAAAAGTCTATTATTTTTATTCACCCTCTCGATACTTGTACACTTTGTACGCATATATGACCTTGCCAGAGCTGAGAGAACTTTTAAAATTTGGGAACCAGCTGAACTCTCTTGTACCCTTATTGAATTCCAAAACAGAGCCCTTGTCCAGTGTTTTGATTGCAATCAACTTCTCAGATAGCAAAGCTATGACATTATGGCCAGCTTTTTTCGTCTTCCACCGTTCTGCCTTATCAGCTGTTATTTCCAGCTGTGGTTAGAGACACCTAATCTGGCCAGCCAGCTCCGGAGCGAAAGCTTGCACCGTGGCAGGAATGACAAAGAGAGTGATAAGCTCAGGAGGAGAGTTGGACCCAGTGGAGGGCTTGTGGCCACTCATCATCAAGCAATTAGGTTTGGTAAGAAGAGAAGGGGACCTCTGCTGAGGAATCTAGCAGTGAGTTGAATAGAGGCGGCTCAGGGGAGCAGGGAGAACACAACCAAACTAGGAGCCTTCAGCCATGCTAGCAGCTCTTGGTGCTAAATGCTAATGTCAGCATGCTAAAATGCTCACACAATGATATCATGATGATGTTTAGCTGTCTAGCAATGATTTTGAGCAATGTTCACCATCTTTACATTAGCAACATGACATTTGCTAATTGGCACTAAACACAAAGTACAGCTGAGACTGGTGGGAAATTTTGGAAAAAAATAAGTTTGACCTGATGATGATGATAATGCTATAGGAAAATTCAGGGAATCAGCACAATTAGAACGATTTATCTGTGGGGAACATGTCTGCACTGTTCCTTTTAGTAGTCCAGAGACATTTTGCTCAAAACCAAAAATGTCTCAAAAGAAAAAGTCAGGGCTTCACTGAAGTCAAATAAAATACATTGTATGGAAACCATTCTGTTTCATATTGTATGCCGATCAATACTATTATTTCACTAAAAAAAGTGAAAACTTTGTTCTGCTGGTGGCAATATATGAAAGGTCAGAGCATCCCCAAAGCCAATCCTTCCAATATTTGTTGAGATATTATGAGATATCCACTACTATGGGTAAAAATAAAGCAAAAAAATAAAATAAAATAAAAATAAAGCTAATAATTCATCAATTCAATTCGTCATTCAAGAGCAGTCATCATTAGTTACATATTTAGTGCAGGAGAGGATGTATTCTGGGTAACAATAAAATAATAATTCCAGCTGCTTCCAAAACATCTAATACAAGTTTAATAAGATTTCATGAAATATGCATGGGGATCATTATAAATTACATGTTAAATTACACAAAAACATAATTTCTCAGATACCTTTACTGGTATCTAACCATGCATAGTTTTGTTCCATGTTTTGAGGTATCTTTCTCTGAGATTCCTACCTTCAGTTGTGGATCTCACAGCATTGAATATTAGCAGTTAAAATCAGCAACATCTCTATCTAGAAACAGTGTTTCCATTACTCTGGATAATCCACAGAAACCATTGCCAGCAGTACTCATAGGGACTATTTCTTTGAAAGAGTTAGTTCCAGTGGCATTGATTTTGGAAGAGTGGTTGGTGTTAGTCAGCTTTAGATGTGTTGGTAGGCGTATATTTGAACTTTGGACTGAGCCAAGCTAGTCCTTCCTCACTGTTTACTGCAGTCTCAATTCCAAGCTAAGATAAACTCCTCAATTTCATGTGTGTGTGTTAATTATGGAGGTGGAATAAAGAGATTTGATCAAATAAGTCTCAAATACGTATTTCCCAAAACGTTGTTCTATTCCTTTTTATATCAGTTTTTTGTTAGGCTATCAATAATGTTTGGTTGAAAGAAACTTTTTCTGCAAATGAAAGCTTGACTTGACTTTGAAAAACTTCTTGGTATCAATTGGGAATTGAACCTGAGCTGTCAGAGTAATGTTAACTCAATCCATCCTCTGACCTTCACACCCTCAGGCCTTCTGCCAGTCATACCTGTGTCTTCTTTATGAGCATAAGCCTATTTCATACATATCAAGTAGCATATCATTTGTATTTTAGAACAAATTAATTTTGAGAAATCATGCAGCGGCATCACATTCAGATCACGTTCTCAATCCAAACGAAGCTCCCGGCTTAGCTTGGAAGCGTACCAAGAAACCTCCTCGTCAACAAGAGCTCGATCCAATTGATTTGGTCTGCACCCGACTGTGATTGCGGTGTTCTCACGAGTCCAAACAAACCTGACAAAGGGAAAAACTGCTCCAGGGTTCAAAGAAACTGCCCTAAAAAAGTTGAAAGACACTATAGAAAGTAGTAAAAAGGAGATAATATACCTTTCGAAACTGATTCTCAGTCTGTCAGAATGGACATTAAGTGGTGATCCCCTGATGACCATGTTTGAAACGGAGTGTTTTCAGTCTGGTGAATCAAAAACCCTCCTTTTAACTCCTGTCCCAGTGCTTTTTAGTTTGCTTGTTTTGGTGACGTGAGAAGTTATCTTAAAATGCCATCATCTTGATGGCCAGATCTGGGAGATACTCCAACAGCTCTTTAGAAATTCACTATTCTGGCACATCAGACGTCTCCAGATAACCGCAGACACAAAGGCAAACATATGCTTCCAGCCTGAGAGAAGAAAAAAGAATCTGCTCGCGGCTCAGAGAGGTACTCAGAATTAGAAATGTAACATAATCACTTTCTAAAACTTCACATGTTCCCCTGACCACTTTCTTCTAATGTAATTAAAAGGGGAAGGATAGTTCCCTATTTTCAAGGCGGCTGTTAGGCTGTCACATTGCAGAAGCATCCACAGCAGTATTCACAAGCCTTCTTCTCTCAACAGTCGACAATTTGGAGAATCACTGAAAGGAGACATGTATTATGTGGATTTTGTGCATGTTGTGCTTTCGCTGCAGTTTTATTCAGAGTGTTTGTGGGTTTAGTTTTTCTACCACCCCTTAAACTCTGGAGGAATCCTACAATCAACTTTTTTTTATGCCAAAGTGAATACAGAGAGACTGTCAAGGAATCCTCAGTTGTTGGATATACAGACCTTCCTTGATGTGGAACTGAGGAATTTCTGGCAGTTTGCTATGTTTTGTCATTTATATCTGGAAGTTACATGTTTAATTGTAGTGATATACTTCTGTAATTAGCTAAATCAGTTGTTTTTGTACATGATATGCATGACTGTGCACTTACACTTTCCGTCAAGTTGAAAATGGAATCCAAATACATTTTTATAAATGAGGTCCCTGAGGTACTGGAGCCTGATAGGTTTCCAAATGTTTTACAGGCTCTAATTAATTGCTGCTCACTCCACCCATTGAGTTTAACAGTTTATTTCCACTGTTCAGAGACTCTCAGACGAGAGAGGGAGGCCTGTTCATACTAACCAGCATTATAGTCCAGCAATGTCCCATTTCTTGCTGTTCTCTGGGCATCTTCTAGCCCAACAACCCTGCTGAACACAAAACATGCCAAAGAGTTTAATGCAATAGATGCATATAGTGTCTTACTGTAGATGTTCCATTGCTTGACATCCAACAAGTCCTCATAGCTTAAAAAATGTTATATGTTGTTTGTCAGGGTCTTCCAAAATGACCCATATAAGCCATACAAAGTGTCATATGAGTATTTTCAGTATTTCCATGACCACTATCTCTGGTTAAAGGATAACTATTTCGATATGGGCGGCTGTGGCTCAGAG
>NW_023339651.1:19009650-19023751 GCF_004916995.1 Morone saxatilis
AGTGTAAAAGCGCTTTGAGTGGTCTGAAGACTAGAAAGGTGCTATATAAGTACAGGTCCATTTACCATATGAATATACATAGATTTGAACTTCTCTCTCTAGCTCTGTTTTTTGTTTCTTCAAACAACTACCTCTGTCACACACCACGTCAACCACCATGAATGCCTTTGAAGACAGACTGTCCAAAAGCATTTGCTGTAAACCTCCATTTGTACAATTCATGCTGTCTGGCCCCTTGTTTATGACAGCCTTTAGACATGGTCAGAGGTATGTTTCAAGCATATCCTGGCTTTAACCGGACATATTTGGCATGAGCAGAAATGAGAAAAAGAGAGAAGTTAAAGAAATATTAGTGCTGATTATTAAAAAGCATTGTTGATATATGTATGTTGAACATAATCCAGGGACCAGCCTTCTGGTCTGGTGAATGGTTTGATTCCGGAAAACCACCAATGCTGTTGTTTTTCTGCTGAGAACAGAGCAGTCTCTTAAAACCTCTCTCCAAATGCCTCAGATCTGTGCTGAATCTCTCTCATCAAGTAGCATTACTGGAACTGCTGCAGTTATGTGCGTCCATAACTTCACTGAGCTGCAGCCCACACAGCCCTGCTTCTATTTAATTCATCACAGGTTTTTTTTTCTTTCTTTCTTTCCCTCCTGCCCTCCCGTGTTCTGTATGCGTCCCCTCTATCTCCATCTATTCCATTTACTCTCCACATCTGCACACCTTAATGAAAGAGTAGCAGTCATCTTGTATTTTAATCAAATACATTACATTTTCGCCATGATCCAGTGCTTAGAGCTGCAGGCCTTTAGAGGAGACATTAAAACCCATCTGATGGTTCGCTAAGGCACGTGAGCATTTCACAGTTACTGCCTGATGTATTCATGTAGTTTATCACCATATCCAATACTTTAACTATTTTACCCTGCGTGGTGACACATACAGTACTCCAGCATATTGCATTTTTCTTCTTTTTTGCTTAGGTGTAAGATTTTCTTTCAGCTAAAACCCTTTTTCATTAACTGATGGTGACTTTTATATTTAAATTGTTCCATTTAAATAGAGCAATACTGCGATCTAATAGCTGAACATATACAGTAGTTAGTGAAGACTTCTTCTTTGTAACAAGGGGTAATTTACTCTATTGATCTGTGTGCTCAGATAATGATGATGCTGCTTGTGTTTTCTCATTACAAGCAGGCTACTGATGGTTTCTATTACCACACCTGCCCACTACCACCAAGTCTGCCCCAGACAGTCAACAATCTCCTTTATGACTTGTTTACGCTCGCCAGGCTATTACCTCTAATGTGGTAGTGCGTTATGATCATCACTATCTGTTAAGGGAGGACCAGCGCGCGGTGCAATTGTCCTTTTCGGCTCCATTGTGCCTAGAAGCATCTCGGAACAAATTAAAAGCACGCTTAGGCTGCTTGAACAAAATGAGGTGTATTTGGGGAGGGGGGGGGGTTATAGAAGAAACAAAGCAGTGACATATGGCATTAGATCCTATGGCACTCTCTAATTTACAATACAATAACAAAACAGCCTCAATATACAGCCATAAGGTCCTGGATGTCCACCAACTTCCTAATATTGAAAAATGACAAAACTGAAGTAATTATGTTTGGACCCAAAGCGGACAGGAATTGTGCACAATAGTTTCTAAAGGTCTGCAGTGCACCCATAAGGCTGTAAATCTGGTAGTAATCTTTGATTCAGACCTGAACTTCTATAAACACTTCAGCAATATCACCAAATCAGCTATGGGTCAAATCAGGAGTATTAGCAAGATAAGATCATTCCTTTCAGTCAGCGATGCACAAACGCACATTATGCTTTTGTCTCTAGCTATTCAGATTACAGCAACTCACTATTTGCTGGACCCTGCCAGAAATCAGTCAGCCCGCCTCCAACTTGTACAAAATACCGCAGCAAGGGTTCATGCAAGAACCCGAAAATATCTCTTGTCCCTCTTGAGACTTTTTTTCATTGGTTTTATGCTCTTCATTTATTTATTTTTACATATTTTTATTCATTGTCTTTTATCTCTGTCTTTAATTCATGGCTTCTTCTTAATTTGTACTGCACTGTATATTTTCGGCTTTTAAGCACTTTGTAAAGTTGTTTATTTTATAATATACATTATATACACAGCAGTATGTTCCTGTATGCTGCTGATGGCTGTGATCTCTCCTCACTGCTATGCATCCATTAATTGGAACTGTGTTGTAACGATGTGTGTGTGTGAAATGTTGTGTCAGCTGTCAGGCTCAACACTGTCTGCAGTTTGCTTGATTTCAGTTTCTATCTAAATCAAGCCGCGTTGACAGCTTCCTCTGTCTTTTTGATACACTTGTTGTGATGACTTGAAGTAGCTGCCAGCACACACTCGACTGTGTTTGCTTCTGAGTATGAGTGTGACGCCTGAAGCAGGAAAAACCTCCAAAGTGAGGATGTTACTTGTCAGTCCCTGCCTTCAACAAGTTGGGTTCAAGGCTGCAGGGTTACAGTCTGGCTTATGGTTAGGTGTGTCAGAGTTGAGATCACAGGTTGAGGAAAAGGTTTGAGGGGCAGGGAAACAAAGATTTGACAGAGATAGAAGAACAAACATGCATATGTTTCATCACACAAGCCTCTTTGTGGGTTAGGGATGGGCAATTGGACGAATATATCAGTCCATCGACTCCATTGCCAGATGTTTTTTAGATTTTTTTAGATTTTTGTCCTTTTTTTTAGCTAATTTAATGGTCTGCCTCCGAAGAATGAGAACTGCTCAGTGATGTTCAGCAACGCAGTACACATACTGGCTCTAAAGCTGTTTTTCCTTTCACTCGTTCATCGGCTCAGAGTATTTTCACATCTAACTGATGTGAATTAAGAGTTTATTTCCACTAGTTTGATGATGACAGGGGATACAGTTACAATTCCGTGGAAGATGAGGACACAGCGGGGACAGGAGAGGTATCAAGCGATAGATGAGCGAGGGAGGTCGGGCAGTGTGTAAAGACCGTTAGGCACCAGCGTTGGTGAATGTTGGAACAATGTAAAGACTAATAAAGATGGTTTGGTGTGTTTTAAGATTTGAGTTTGGTATAAGAGAGAAACTTGAATTCAGAAGCTGTATGGTTGGATTTTTTCTATCATTTCTAAGCAGATTTATGGAAGTTTATTCTGAGATAATGATATCCTCAGAAAATATAAGATTTTATTTAGATTAAGTGTGATACTTAATTTAAATCTATGTGTAAGTGTTCAAAGTTGACTGAGCTGTGACTCCAAGGACTACGATATTGATGTAAATTGCAGGTTAATTGCCTCCATGATCTGTGCTGCTGTAACTGCTGACTATGTTAATAAACTGGCCCAAACAGCAGCCAAACTACAATAATTCACTTCCCATTGTAGTTAGAACTCCTGCCTGCACCTGTCCGTTTCTCCTCATGCACTATCTTTGCCTCACGTCTCACTCTCTCCTCCCTTTTTCTGGGCCTTTGAACACAAATTATGATGTGTCTTTTTCGCATTTTGACATGTCACAGTTGGAAAAGCAGAGGTGTAAATAATAGAATGAATGAATTCTATTTAACTGCGTCAGTTTCAGGGTCCTGGTGTTGTTCATGCTGGCTCACTGTCACACCGGCTTACTGGGACACCATTGTTAATGTTATTAGTAACACCTGTGCTTTTTCTACTATAATAAGACAAAAAGTCGGCTGTGGAAAAAGGACTATAATTATAAAGGTGCAAGTTGACCCACTCTAAGAAACCCAGGAAGAGATGGGTGGATTTCATCCAGGCCCAGTCTGAAACTCACTATAAAGCCCCGTAAAGCAGAGGGGAGCTGCAGGTTCAGCTCTTTTGTAGGTTCATCACTACAAGTGGCACTTTTCACATTTCAAACATTATATCAAAAATATGACTTATACCAGATCCAGTGTGTAGGATGTAGTGGCACCTAGTAGTGTAGTTGATTGCAACTCCCTCACTTCACACTCCCTTTCCAAGCAATATTTAATATTTTTGTTACCATCAAAAATCCCAAGAAGCAGCCAAAACCAACAATATGTTGAGCCGTCACGCAAGACTTCCCATACTATTTCTGTGGCATATAGACATAACTCCTTAAAAAACAGATACAAAATACATTTCAGAAGGACTCATAAATTTCCAAACACGGGTGGTCGCTGTAGTTTTCATCCTGACTCATTAAATATTGGCCGCCTTGTCAGAGGCCCGACAAGTAGTTGCTAAACTGACAAGTAGTAGCTAAACTTAACTAAACTTAGTAGCTAAACTTAACTAAAATGCAACCATTTAAAGTCATAAAATGTAAAAGGTTTGACTGGACATTGCATACTTATCTTTGCTAACTTGACCAATTGTTGTTGATGAGTGAGAATATGTTTTTACCAAGTTATTACCATAAATGACTCAAACAGGAGGAAATGGTGCATTCTTTGTGGAACTATCATTTGGTGCTCTGGTGAGTATTTGTGGCAGCATAACGGCATATGTGGGACTGAGTCAAAACTGTGTGTGTGTTCAGGGTAATGAAGGAACATGTGCAACAGTGTGGCTCATTGATGAGTTTTTAATAGTTTCGGGCCAACAGTGGGGCTGTGTGACACAGTTTGAGAGCCTCAGAAGCCTCAGTGGCAGGCCACACGAATGTTAATGTGCAGCACTGTAGCATCAGGTGAACTACAGAATCTGTATACTGTTTATGGCAATACTCTTAACAAAAGACTGGAGCGCAGAAAAGCATTTCCTGATGTGATTTTGGAGCCATTAGTTTAAAAGCGGAGACAGTATAATCAGTGTAACAGTATAATGTTGAGACATGAGTTGGACGGCTGAGAGTGTTTTTGTTGATTGTCTTACAGCCTGATATACAAGTAACACAGTCATCTGCTTATCTGACTGGGTTTATTTTCATGAATAGAGCACAAAAGCAGTGGATTTTTCAGAAATACATTCAGCACTGAGAAATAAAATATGAACCCCACAACCCGCTTGTAATAATTACTCCAGCGCTCGCAGAAAATGTTGAGACTCAGAAGAATAATGAGAAAGCAGATTGGAATATAGTGCCGCTGCTTTGTTTGCAACCTTTCCACCACATTGACTGGCTGGTAATTGTAGCAGCAGAAACATGACAAGTGAAGTAAGCAAGTTTTATTCAAGTGTGTGTTCATTTCTTCTTCAACACTGGCTCCCACCAGCAGCTGGTTAAATGTGATCTCTCTCAACCCCTGTCTCAGAAGATTCACAATCTCACTTAAAATATGAATGATTTTGTATTTTTTTAGTTTTCATTCTCTCTCCAGAAAGCGTTTTGTGCTCCAGAAGAGTTTTGTTTTTCTTTTCAAAATCACCATTCTTATAGATCATTTGCATATCTAAGCTTGCATTACAGCCTCTCTGTCTTCTTTTTTTACACCTCAGTATCTGAGTGTGTGGCACGATGTTCTCTTCTGTTTTGCTGCTGTGAGTGCTTCACTTCAGTAGCTGGGGATTATCGATCCCAGGAGATGAAAGAATTACCAATTAGAGAAGGAGCTGCTTTCTTTTTTACTGTACATGCTCTCTTAGCGGGCCGCTCCGTATCTCGGTTTCACTGTAAGACAAACATGATTATTCTCCTCGCCTTTGTCATTCCAAACCACACTCCGCTACCCGCGCCTCCCAACCAGCCTCCAGCCATTTACCCTGACATGAGCGATCAGCCCGAACAACAGATATTGGCTGGGAGAAAAACCTGTCATCCTGTGCAACGGGTGCACACTGTTTGCTACAGTAAATGCAACAGTCACATGAAACTATGGTGTGTGAATATAAGGCAGGAGAAACTCAATATTCGGTAGATTTATACTGTGTGGCACAAGTGTCCACATACTTTTGTACACTTTTGGTTGTTGATCTGTTTGTCATTACTAGGCCCTTTGGAACTATATATTGTCTAAGACAGTGGTTTTCATCAGGGGTCCTTGAGTAGGTTATTTTTTGGAAATTAGAACAATTAGACAAAAAAATAGACTGGGTCAGTTTTATTGATTGTAATTTATATTGGTCCTTTGATCATTGATTGAAGACTTTGAAATGTTGAAAACCTAAACATTAAAAAAAATCCTCTTAATGGATTCCTTAAGACAAATCCTCTCAAATTGGGGGTCTGTGGTATGAAATAAAAAAATTGGGAACCCTGATGAGATCATGATAGATGTTTCCCACTTTTGAGGAAGGTCCTTTCCTTATAGCCTAACATCAGTGTTGAACCTCACTAATGCAGCAAATCCTTGCAGCAGCCATTTGGTGGAAAGCCTGAACCCATAGGATCTCGTCCCTCAACGCAAGTTTGACCTGGGAGTTGGCTGCCCATGCAACCACGATCGCTATGTCACACATGTCTGACATATTGTGGCCTTGTAAAGTTGTTTTATCGATCATGTGAACAAACTACTGTAGGGCTGCAACTAACCATTATTTGTATTATTGATTTGTTGTTTGGCCCCAGAAAATGGTGAAAAATGTTGACCAGTGTAACTGCTCCACTCTGCTCACCATCTAGTTGCTAACTGTGTCTGTATGGTAGTGTGCAGTGGGTGGTCCAGACATCATTCATTTCTCATTGAAAACAGCTGCCTGCAGCCCTTTATAACAATGTTGATGAAAGCAGTGAGACTGAATCAATACAGTAGGCTACGAAACCAAAACAATAAGCTAAAAGTCACTAAAATTCGTACTTTAAATCCGGGGAACGTGATAATTCTCTGTGGGTTCATTATTGCTAGTGACACTTTTCACATTACGCATAGTCATTTGATCCATTGTTCATAAAAATAATGATTGGTGCAGCTTTAATGTTTCATTATTTTTTGGTCCAAACGCAACCAAACCTTAACCCTCCTGCATGGCTGTGCTTATTTGTGTTTTAGACTGTGACTGCTGTGAAACAATCATTAAATAACATTTCCATTCACTGCTTTTATTCTCGTTAACATCACTCCCTCTTCTCATTCATTTTCTATGTAGCTCGACCAAAGCTGCTGTCTCTCTGGCTCGCTCCAGCCGGGGATTTAGGGCCAACTTTGAATGGTGCATTTACAAGCAGCAACTAACAAATCCTGCATAATATGCCTTCAATTATAGCATTGGCATATCAGATATGAATAATTCCTGTAGCAGTCATATGTAATGGTTTTGGAAGGCACTGGCAAACAGGCACAAAATATTCCATATTTCAGAGGGCAATGACTATTATGATTAGTTTGGAGGACTCTTAAGACTGATTATAGCATATTAATTTCAATGGTTCTGAAATGAGATAACAATGACATTTGCGGTATACACATAATTTGGGCCATGTTCCTATTCCTATACCTTTGCATGCTGCATATTTTTAGCTGATTATCTCACAGTGTCCTTCATTACCAGGCAGACATTCCTCATTTGTGATGTTTTAGGAGAGTCCACAGGCCTTGCACCACTTGTGCCTCATGAATAATAGCCAAAGGAGGTCCCGAGTCGGATGAGATTTTTCTGGCCTTTTCAGGGGTCTCACCTCACCCATGTTGCCTTGAGACTTCTCTTCTACTCACTACCTTTTCTTTTTTGAGCACTAAATCCAGCACACCTCTCGGCTCCCCATACTTATCTCCTCTTTGCATCGCTCCCTCTTCCTCTCTCTCTCCTTTCAAATCATTGATTTTTCTGAGCTTCTATAAAATATTTACAGTGTGTGGGCAGACTTCTTTCTCTGGGATTTTGAGGGGGGGTGGGGGGAGGGCGGGGTGATCATTTTGAAAGCGAGTGGTAAAAGGAATGAGGAAGAGGGAGTGGAGGGAAAGCCGAGGGAGTGGAAAGAGGAAAGAAAGAGGCAGATAAGAGAGATGGAAGTCCACCCAAAGTCGTGGCGTGAATATCAATGCTTCACTTTGAAACAACTTCTCATTATAAATAAATAAACAGGGCTACCGATAAAGATCGTTATTCTGGGCTGTTTTGGTAATACCGCGCTTCCCCTAAAACCTTACTGTGTATCGATTATGAGCATATTCTGATGATTTCAACCTTTTTGCCTCTTTACCTGTCCCTTTCTCACTTGAGGCTTCACTCTCCCCTTTGTGTTCTGAAGTGTTGCTGCAGTTTCCAACATCGCCTCTCGCTCAGATTGCTGCCTAATTAAATAAAGCCCCCAGGACTGTTCTCGCGTAAGCTCTGTTGATGATACAGGCTTCAACCAAAACTTCCTAAGCTGTCAAAAATGCGAGACAACAGCATCTCCTTATAACAGGAACCAAAGCTGAAAAAGACTTAAAGAGAACGTGAATTTCCCCGCTTGTTTTTTGGAACTCTCGCTAAACAAATGATTCTTGTCTCAGACAGAGACTGAGGCAAGCCTTCCTTCAGAATGCATGAGTAGCCTTTAGTAACGAGTCTTCCACAGCCGCAGGCTTTAAGATTTCACAACATAGTAGACATCCTATCAAGCAGATCTTTCATTTTTGTGTAAACAGAAATTTTAGTATAAACACTATTATTCTCTATTATTCATTTCTCACCTACGTCTATTATTTAAGCTTTGAGTTTATGATCTCACAACCCTGTGGCTTCCGACGTGTTCTATTGTGGTTTGAAAGCAACCTTTGAAGAAGCTGTCATTGTCACTGTCATTTCCAAATCTGCTTAAGCAGTGCATATATTTACGCAAGATAACACGGTAACCATGGTAACATTTACGCAGGTCATCACCTGAAAGCAGGAATATTCCTGATAGATGAAAAAGTAGGTGAATTGTGCTTGTGTCCTACACTGTAAATGTTAGAGGTTTCTCTGTTTCCTGTTTGTCAATCTAAATGTCATATGTAAATAAATGTAAATGAACACATAATGCACGCTAATGACCTCATGTGTACTCCTTTCGGATCATTTATTTATCAGTAATAAGCCATTCACAAAAACCCATTGTGACGTTGAAGCCTCAGTTTGGCATTATGGGCATTGTCATCTTGGTTAATGGGGCCAGAAGTAACAATGTTTGGATGAGAGAGGGGAGCTGGCAAGTTGGGCTACACTTGGTTTTGGCTTCATTTTCCAAAAATTGCAGCTTGCCTGGTCACAAACAAAGTATTTTCGTAACAGAACAGTAACATTTTCTTTCTGAAATGATTTCAGGGGAGAAATAGTCAACGCAGTAACAGATGGATCCATATTAGCATATATTATCAGCACTGCCTAGTTTGACAGTTGGATCTGAGTTTGGTGCGTTGAGCTGGATGGACTCCGGTACTGGTAGCCCCGCCCTGAAGCATACCCTGCTTTATGGTCTATTTTACTCTAAATGGGACGATCATTTACTCAATGAACATCATGCTGTATGGAAAAAGACTAAGACCATAAACTCATTAGGAAACTGTTTACTGAGCTAATAAATCGAGTGAGAAGTAGGCTCATATGCCATAAGACTCAGTAATATCAGACTTCTTTTTGGAGCCACTGGAGTTGCCCCCTGCTGGGTATTGAATAGAGTGCAGGTTTATGGCACTTTGTGTTTGCTTCACTTTTCAGACCTAAAACCTTCTTTGGAAATATGACTTGTGTAATCAACTGTACCTCATCTGTTCTTCTCCAGGTGGGAGGGACGATGTACAACACTGGCCGCCACGTCTCTCTGCGACTGGACAAGGAGCATCTGGTTAATATTTCTGGAGGGCCGATGACGTACAGCCATCGTCTAGAGGAGATCAGGCTACACTTCGGCAGTGAGGACGGCCAGGGCTCCGAACACCTGCTGAACGGACAGGCCTTCTCTGGAGAGGTGCATACACTTTTTTTTATTACAGTTTGGTAATTCATAGCCAAGAGAAGTGCAGTAAACACATTATTGTCACCATATAAAAAAATCAGACACTCTACCATAATGAGTTTGTTGGACCAGATTTTTCAAAAAAAACATCAAGGTGAAAATGGATGTACTTCTGGCACTAGTGATATTTCATGGTTACAGACGTACCAAAACACTTTTACTCAAAACACTCTGAAGTGAGGAGGAATTAGTTACAGTACCACCCACCTTATTACTGGATAGCATTGCAGTAAACAGGAAACTCAACAGTATGCCCCATTGATAGGTTTCCTCACACCTGAGCCTGTCATTTGCTCACTAGGCTCAGATTGTTGTCTGACAACATTATAGAAAGCATCCCTACAGAGATAGACCCTTTGTTTTACCAGAAACAGACGTAATCGCTCATAGCTATGGCTCGCCACCAGACTCCATAGACGAAAATGGTAATTTTACTATGCAATTATTGTACACAAGTGGACAGAAACTAAACTCATCAAATCTTTGTTAGTCTTTCCAACAATTACCAACTCTGCTTTGGTCAGAATAAATCCCTAGAATTTTTTATTTATTGTATGAGTTGATCAGGTTAGCAAAATTCTTTTTTCTATTACATTCCAGCATGTTATATTCTTACCATATGATTACAGGAGATCACAGTTTGTGTTCTGTCACAGACCATAACCATAACCCCAATCATTCCGTAACCTGGAACATTAACCAAGCCTTAACCATAGTTTACCTGCAATAACCGCCATCTTTAACTTAACCTTACCATAGCTGCCATGCAGTTAATGCAGGAGAATATTTTCTTCCGCATTAACTGTGTGACATTGGATGTTCTCCAGGGTTTGACAGAATCATACGAATCGTTACATTATAGTTGTTGTATGGAGTTTATGGAACAGGAAATCTCTGCACAAAAGTCAGCGATACAATGCAAAAAAAGCTAAATGTTCCTGCAGTTAAGTCTCAAATTAGAGGAGGAGCAGCGGATGCACCAAAAAACCAGTGTGTGCAGTAAATGGGGTTGTAATGATTACTCTGGTAGACCGGAACATGTACTATTAGACTATCCTGTCTGAGTGAGGCTCCTGTCCACCTCAAAGCAGATTTTTAAGTGTCAAGTAGGTGTTTTAAATGTTTGGTTTTTAAAGGCAAAAGCATAAATTGGTCCTTAATGGGTGGAAACCTTGAATCTTCATTTAAAGGATCTTTAAATTCAGCTTCTCCATTACCCATTGTTCTTCACTTAATACAGCTGATTTTGAAAAGGTTTTCAGATGCCTAAATTTTGTTTTAAAGTTTTTTTGCATCAGTGCTTTCAGTGGGAACAAACTTGTCTTGGAGGTGACAGTTATAAGCATTTAACACACACACACACACACACACACACACACACTCCGTCCCTGCACGAACACACGCTCTGCCATTTTAAAATTACATTTAAACAATTAGCTTCCCTGGCTTTGATTGTTCAACAAAATCATGAGTCACTCACACCGCTGCATTCCGCCGCCGCCATTATATGAATAACCAATTTGTGTGGCAACAAAATAATTGCAGTCTTGACAGGCAAATTTATTATAATTAATGATAATCATTTATCTTCCCTCAGAGTCTGAGAGCTGATATTCAAATCACAATAAAACAAGTGTTTACTGCGTCCTTCAGGGTGGAGAGAGCTGTAACCCGAGCCTGAAAGGACACGTCCACACACACGAACACAAACACACACATACACTGATGCATCTCGAGGCTCCTTCGAGAACTTCCTGTTTTATTTCACCCCTGCCTTCAGTCACTGATTCGCCCTTTGTTGGTTAACACTGTGTTGGAGGAGTTCTTAGAGAAGCTCTGAAGAGATTTGTCGCTGATATCTGAAATGTGAGGTCACACTGTTGCCATGTTGCACACAGAATCCCTAAGGCAGGCAACAGAGGAGGAATGTTACACAGACTGCCAGTGATTTCCACTGTGAGTGGGGGGAGGGACATGCATTTAAAATACTCGACATGCATATTTCTTAATAGGAGGATGTAAACTTCCCAAAGGTCACTAAATCCCAAATTTCCAGAGAAGATAGAGAGGACATAAAATCAGTGTCTTCATTAGTAGTTATACCCCTGATTTTGCCCTCAGGTCTCAGGCTACATACAGGCTGCCTTGCCCATCTGATTGGTGCAGCTCGTTGTGGCTAGACACAGCCTGACAGAAATCTTTTCAGGCTAAAAATAAATAAATGAACCTCCTCTGTGGGTTTTTTGGGGGAAAAAATCATGAAATTAAAATTATGATTTTCAAGTGATCATATCTGTAATAGCATTATTTCCATAAAATCCACTAGAATTAAACATTGATTAATGCTCAGACAATGTTCTGCCGATATTAAAATGAAACCCCTATATCAAATCAAAATTGTCATTTCCCATTAAAATACATTATATTATATATGTTCATAGTCATAGGATCATCCCACCCTAATTAGTAATAAGCAAATTATTTTCCATACTTTTATTTATTTATTCATGTTTAGTTTTCCAAGGAAAATGCACTTTAATCAGCATAAACGTAAATATACTGGTGCTAGCGAAAAGACAAATTTCCAACTGTTGTTCTTTGGTCAGATATTAGATTAGCTATTAATAGAACAATAAAACAAATAAATAATAATACATAAAAAATAAAACAAGCAACATTTAAAATTGGACAGAAGAAAGCGGGCAAATCATGATGTAGTTGAAAAGAGGATAAAAAATCTAAAAGGAATACAGCAACTACAATGCAAGCAGACAATAGGCACGATGAATTTAACATGACAAACATTCCATTCCATTAACACAGGACAGCTAAAACCAAGTCCATTTTACATACACATTCAATGTCATTATGTTTAGTAGAACAATTGTACAACAGAAAGAGAAAAACATTTTATTTATACTGTACAGCTTTCATTTTTCACATGAAAATGAACCAATTTAATTCCATCATGCATCATAGGCACACAATTTGAAAATGAAATTTAAATTTCATTAAATGATTTTATTTGTATATTGGTAACAACAGACTTCTTGAGAAATAAGGTGACAGTGTTTCAGTCTTAAAGTCTTTACATGCTGTATTTATTTTTATTTATTTTATTTGTAGTTTGTGGTTTAATATCTAAAACAGCCATATCTCAGTTCTTTATTAGTTACATTGTCATTTTCAGGGTTACAGTTAGTCTCACTCCCGAGTTGTCAAATACTGCTGCTTGGTCAGTGGCCCTCTGCTTTAAAATATGATGCTGTAGGTATCCCTCTAGTGTAATTTCTGGATATTACATAATTTGCGTGACGTACTTAAGTTACACCAGGAACGTAACGTAACTTATGATCTTTTCCTCGTCCTAAGCAAGTGGCCTAAACCAAATCGAACTGTGACTGCTTGACATGCTTTATTTTGAAAGTCTAAGCAGATATTACATATGTATTGTTGCTAACTGGACGACGGAGCCCTGCACATCCAGAAATGACATAAGTGGTACCTACAGCATCATATTTTGAAGCAGAGGGCCACTGACCAAGCTGCAGTATTTTACAAGTTGGGAGTGAGAACACGTCGGTTATTTCAGTAATGACACAGAAGCTAACAGAGCACAAAGCTCTATTTTCTTATAATTTGGGGATTCTTTTGTTGCTTTTCTTCATTGTCCACTCCCTTACTTACTTGTCATGTGGTTCAGACTCTCACATCCAATCTCTGTATGAGGAGTTAGCAGTAGATGTTGGTTTCAGTAGAATAACTGGCAGCGCTGCTCAAACAGACAGATAGTTGATGGAGCTGCCAAACCTCAGGGAAAACAAGGCCAGGAAAGGTTGCGAACATATGTTTGCTTTTTTTCAACATCCCATTCCCTTTTGCCATGTTCTCCTCACTCAAACAACTGTTTCTGACTGAAATGGCAACTAGAAAACATCCTCCTCATCCCCCGATAGCCCACCCCAGCCTTTCTCTGAGCCAAAGCCGTGACTTCAAGGTCCAATAAGATGTTTCATAATCGAAAATGCAGAAAATTCTGTTTCCCTCTCTCTCCCTCTTTCAGGCTCCCTCTCGCCCCCATCTGCAGATGAGTGGTGGGCCTGGCTGTGCATGTCCTTGAAACGTGAACAAAAAGAGAAATGTTAAAACTTTTTAAAGCAGAGCATCTTTCTGAAATGGCAGCCTGTGGGAGGATGAGGGGTGGGGAGGGTATTGTGTGTGTGTGTGTG
>NW_023339651.1:19023894-19025260 GCF_004916995.1 Morone saxatilis
GTGTGTGTGTGTGTGAGACCATGTTAATAAAAGATAAAAATTCAAACGTTAAAAAACTGCATCACATCACATACAATAAAAAATAAACCTCAGATAAAATAAGACATCCGCATCACCAATAGTCAAAATATTCAATATATCTATATATCTATATAGATATAGATATATAGACTTTGTTAGGATTAACCAGAGCATTAATTATGTTATACACTACCTTATCCACTTTACACATGCATTTGTATTCATAGGATCTATTATCAGTACCTCACATGTGGGTACATTTATGTAGATGAATATAAATCCTAGCTCACAATAACATCCACTGTAATGTGAGGTCTGTATACAGGGCTACAAAGGGGTAAACGGTGTCCTGAACACAGGTCTTCACAACAACTGAGCACATATTAAATTTGCATAGAATTGTGTTGCTCTGAGTATATGATTTATGTCAATGTGTATCTATATTATCCATCTGTGATCTATATTATCCATCAAAGGATGACTAACTGATTTTAATTTGATGTTTTTCATAGTAATGTAGCTTTTTCCCCCTCTTCAAACAAAGCAGCACTAAAGCAATTGACTGTTCATAAGTCCCGCCCCTTTTTGGAATCTCGGTCAACTTCCTCCTGTGCTGTACTATGTCGCCTATGTTTAAAAGACAACTAAATTTTGATCTGCATCACTCATTAGCTAGTTAGTTAGCTAGCACTTTGTTAACATTGCATATAACTAGCTAGCTAATGTTTATTGTTGACTAGCTCGCTAGTTCGCCACTGTTTTCCTCTGTAGCAAAACACTAGCAAGCTAGCTAACAATTAATGGTGATTAGCTAGCTTTTTAGAAACATTTTTATTAACATTTGCTTATGTCAGATGTGGCTATCTTTTAACCATCTTCAAAATGTGGTTGTCTTTTAAACATAGACGAGCCTAGCACATAGCATATCTACATACAGGACAGGACAAAGGAGAATAAAGCACAATGGGGCGGGTCAATTACTGTTGATATTACTAAAACTACTAATTCTGGTTTATTATAAAGCCCAGTTCAGAAACTGATGGTGTCATCTGCGACTGCTTGTCAAGTTGCCAGCTGCTGGTTTTAGATTGTAGGGCATGTCACCTGTTTCAACAGCCAATCAGGTCATAGCAGAGTCAGCTGGTCAAGTCAGTTACAAACTTAGAATTTTGGATGTAAAAGAGAGGATCACTTCATCAAAAAGGCTTGTCATACATGTCTATATAAAAACGTCTCATTCTAAGGTAACAAAAACAATGATTCTTATTTTCAGGTGATTATACACTAATGAAAACATACCTATGAATATTATATTCCATTTCTGCCAATAGATCCTCCTGAATGC
>NW_023339651.1:19025360-19028665 GCF_004916995.1 Morone saxatilis
TGTACATGTACATGTACATTTTTACCTGGTATTATCTATAATCTGTATCTGGATATTTTATGTGGAAAGCTGCATGTGAATGTAAATGCAGGCAGAATGCATTGTAATCTAAATGCTTTCACATGGGACAGACTACGGGCCCTATTATAAAAGTGCAGGCAGTGGGTCTTGGGATCATCTCCAAGCGCACCTGCCATTTTGG
This sequence comes from Morone saxatilis, assembly GCF_004916995.1. NCBI lineage: Eukaryota > Metazoa > Chordata > Actinopteri > Moronidae > Morone > Morone saxatilis. Next base: position 19,025,563 of record NW_023339651.1, read on the forward strand.
TTTATGTACAGTACAGTATGTGTAGCAGCGCAAATTAATTACGTTGTGGGTCTAAATTTGTGGAAAGGATAATGCATTTTTGTTGAATTTGTTTTCACTAATGTCAAAATCAGCACCATAATGTGCTATAATAATAATACACTACAATATACTGCTACTACTACAGCTTCTGAAGACCAACACTGCAGAGAGAGAAGAGAACCAAATCATCTGTATTCATAAAATTATTAATTATGAGATAACCAAAAACACAGGCGCAACCTCTGTATGCTACGTCAGCTTTCCTGCCTGAATATAGTGTATAGTGTGTGTGTCTGTGTGTGTCTGTGTGTGGCATGTTTAGCTCTGCTCTCCTGGAGCTGCTTCACAGTCTAATCTGAAAATGAAACACCTCAGCCTTTTAATAAGTGCTAAAATATTCCAAATACTATTCCTCCACCAGGTTGGCTCATGTTTTTATACACCCAGGGAACACTCACCCATCCTATTATCCTCTGATAAAAACACGCGTCTTCAGAATAAGTCAGGTCAAAACTGCTCTCTCTATTTACAGTCATATTTGATCCGTGCAAACGCTGATTAACTTCTAATGCCAATATTTGCCTTTACAATACTGCCAATCGTTTTCTAAAGTACACCCTAAGTGTTTAGATTGATTTCCGACCAGGCAGCTGCTACTTTGTGTTTCTCTCAGTCTTCTGCTGTACAGAATTGAAACATATGTGATCCATCACAGGGAAGAAGTCACCACCTTTATTTTTTTAAGTTATGTTTAAGTAAGGTCACAATCACTATGCTAAAATCACTGGCTGTTTGCGTTGAAGGAAACTCAATCACATCATGGAATTCCATCTTTTAGTCTTGTAGAGTGGATTTTACACAGCAATTGAAACCTATGCAGATGTGTAATACCATCCCTAGATGGGTCTTTAAAATACTAGATATATATAAAATACAGAATGTAGCACATTAGTATTTTTCATGACAATCTGTTCTCGAGGTGAAAGAATAGAATCACTTGACATCATTGCAGTTTCTCCTACTTCAGGAATTGTCTAGAAGTGTCAGCTGTCTTGACAAATACATCATTCTAATTGCTGCAAAAGCAAAGCTGCTTCTTGGAACTAATAACTAGTACATGACTTGTTTAGACTGCAAAAAAAATGCCCTTAATTGTCCCTGAATGTACAAGCAAGGTGAGTTTTAAATTAAGTTCCTGTTTGTGTAGCGACACAAGGACTTAATAACTGCCAAAAGACAGAAGTGAGTTGAGTTGAAATTCTTTACAAGTTAATTTTTAATAATATAGTAGTGAAATGGACATAAAACAGTGTCTGGAGGGCAGAAAGATTGAAAAAAAATAACATTGAGTTGAAGAGGCAAAAAAGTTACCAGCTGTTAGAGTGAGGTACAGAGGAAATCTGGGTAGTTTCTATCACAGATGCCTTACATACAATGTGAAGAATACAAGGAAACAACAGTCGACAATGAGTGAGAAAAAACACCCTCTTATAAGCCATTATAATACTGCCATATTATAGCAGAAAACACTTGACTGTCTATTCTTTTGTTTTCATTCCCTTTTCACAAACATCCAGTTTAACTGCAGTCTGAATGATTGAAAATCACTGAGCAGCTGTTCCATTCATAACCTTTTCTACCCATTATCACCCATTATTTAGATCATCTGATGAAACAACATGAGAATGGACAAAAAACTTCAAATGGTGCATTCAAATAATGAGTGTAAACAGATTAAATTAGGATTACTAATAAATAAATCCAACAGAGAGTTAGCCCCTACAAACACTGTGGTTGCTAAACAGAGGATCCTGCTATATTTAATACAAATCTTGTTAAGTGTTTGAGAAGGATTCGCCATAGTCAGCTGTTCCAAACACTTCAATTACAGACACACACCTCGTACGTCCTCTTTCAAACACAGTCGCACACATGGAAAATCCCATTGAACGAATATCACTGCGGCAGATTATCGGTCACAGAGCTTCTTTTGATGAGGGAGCTTGTACCATTTTATTTTTCTCTCCCCCTAATTATCATTAATCACTATTAAACAGTACATTTCGCCCACAGCTGCACCGCGGCGTCCTAATTGTGGTGCATCTTGGATTAAAATCACATCAGAACGTCACTGCACAGCTCGAAATGAGGAAAACAAAGACGCAGAAAAAAATAGGACAAAGAAAACAAAATCTAGCATTACGCTCAATTACCAGTGTAGCATGATGAGCATTAGCACAAATGATTGCATGATAGTGCCAGTATAGTGAAGTAAAGCACCTGAATAAAAAAAAACACTAGCTATGTAGGCCCATGTGCATAATCAGAGTGTGACTGGTGTGTGTGGTGGAAGGCCTTGTCCGTTTGTTAGTTTTATGGATCTACGCTCCAGTTAATCTGAAGGAGGGAGGACGGATGGATGGAAGCGGAGATGGAGAGCGTCATTTCCAGCCCAGCGCTTTTAAACTCCCTCTCACTGTTAGCGCTGAACACCTCTCTTCTGCTATCGACTTGCTGTCTTAATATTTCCCTACCCCCCGGGGGCAGGGCCAGCCATCATGCCATAAAGAGGCTGTCACAACCTCCTAGATGTACACGCAAATACACACACAAGCGTGCACGCACACTACAGAGAAAACCGGCCAGCCATGCAAAAGTGACCCTTCACACCCAATTCAGTGTTGTCTCAGACCCCCCCCCTCAGTGTGGCTTCCCATGCAGGTTTCATTGCAGGTTTAACCAAGTGAAACCCCTGAGGCCTAAAAACAAGTGGCACTGCCAAAGGAGCTGCTCACACTCTGAGGAGCCAGCACAAGTTTTACTGTGGTGATGTTGGTCTGTTCTTGTGTTGGAGGCTTTCCACACAGAAGAACCCTTTTGATACTGCCAAAATGGTCTAATTGAAAGATGTTCTACATGAGCATTAAAAGATCAGTGATAAGATTTAGTGGCATCTAGCGGTGAGATCCCATTGAAACCCCTGGACTCAACCAAACGTAGGAGAAACTACTGTGGCTGCAGAAAAACTCGCTAAGAGTGAATTTGTGAAGTGAAAATGATTTTCTTATTTTCAGGTGATTAT
>NW_023339651.1:19028701-19034558 GCF_004916995.1 Morone saxatilis
AAAACATACCTATGAATATTCCATTTCTGACAATAGATCCTCCTAAATGTTACACACTGGACCTTTTTAAAGGTCTATTAAAGCTGCAGTAAGTAACTTTTAAAAATATCTTTTTCTTTTCATATTTGCTTTTCACTGTATCCTGACAATATTACATACGATCTGTGAAACAGTCAGGTCCCACTGGCTCCTCCTACTGCTCCTAATGCTTTTGCTAGAATCCACCGGGCCTGAACAAAAACAACCAATCAGATCAGAGAAAGATAACTGCTTGTTTAGTCTCATTCCCAGAAGTCTCAACAATCAGCTATCCACAAACCAAAAGTGTTGATATTTGACGACCTGGAAATAAGTCTCAACAATCAACTTTCTTTCTTTCTTGGCTCTGATTGGTCATTTTCGTCCAGACCCAGTGGATTCTCACAAATGCTGTTAGCACTAGGAAGAGCCAGAGGAACCTGATTTTTTTTATTATTTCTTTTACAGATTACCTTTTTGTGAAAGTTTCAGCAAATATGAAAAAAGGTTAGGTACTCTAGCTTTCAACCCTGGTTCAGTCTTCCTCAGCTTGTGGAGCTGGCTCTGGTGGCCTAAGTCATTTGGTGACCAAAATACATGGTGACCATATACAAGCGCTCATTATCACATGACCTAGATTCTCTGCAAACAAAAAGCTGAATGAAGATCTGAACTGAAGCTGTGTGTTTTAGTTATTTTCCCTTTATCGCCTAACAAATATTGAAAGCCACTGATGGACTCGGGGCTATTCAGCTGTTGAAAAGCTGAACCTAAATAGATTTGATCAGGGATTTGGATTTGATAAGCAGATTCAATACCGGATTCCGAATAGATAAAGTGCTATTGAACCCCAACCCTAATTTACACTAGCTGTGATATCTGTCCCACCCTATTATAAAATCTGTCTGCATCTTTGTCATCACCACAATCTGTTCAACAGGCACCAGGAACAGCGCATAGTGGCCGAACCTTAATAAACTGTACCTGTGAGATGGGTGGAGGTGTTACTGTATTCAGCAGTTAGTGTGAGTGTGTGTTTGAACAGAGGGACGTTGTGATAAATGATACAGTGCTGCAGGCTCACAGGCCTGGCCAACGAGCAATGGCTCCTCTACCTTTCTCTTTCTTCAACTGTTTCTGTATCTAATTACAACCTCTATTTTCTCCTGCTTTCGCTCTGCATCTCCCTCTTTTTTCTCCTCCATTTGGCAGACATTCTCACTTTATTATGGCCCACACTGGCCTTTTATTGCCCACCAGCAGCAAACTTTGTGCAATTTGTCATTGAGGGAGTGTGGATGAGTTCTTTTGGCTGCCTCTGCCGCTCTAACCTAAAAATCTAATCAGATCAACGTAGGGCCCTAATCACTTCCTCTCTCGCCTTGATTGCATTTATAGACGTTCTGTCGCTCTGTGCTCCCCCAATCGAGCATTTCATAATTATTTTCCTCTTACATTTGTTTATTTATACCCTCCAGTACAGTACTTGCCAAGGCCTTTGCCAATGAGAAAGGATGAGAAGTTTATGGAGGTGGGGAGAGAAAGAGGAAGAGCCTTTGGGATAGATCTGAAAATCATTACCTCCCCTTTGTGCTCTAAATAAGTGCTTTACTGCTTTTATATACATATCAGTTCATTGTGTATATTACGATTCAAACAGAGAAGTAATACAGCCTTATGGTAATAAATTAGAAGCTTTAGATTACAGTAGTAATGTTGTAAGCTTTACTGATTTAGGTAATGAGGAATGGCATGTTTCAGTTTTCAATTCAACAGTACCGTACTTGGTGAATTAAAGGTATTGGTAGAAAAACCTACTTGCATTTTTCAGTCAGCAACAGAACAAATATTACTTAAAAAGACAAAACACTATGTGTACAACTTGCACAATCACCCCCAGAACGCTAACAGAACAGGATGGAACCACTGAAGCAACATTGAGTAAAGCCTAGGCCTTGCCAAGTTTGGAAAACTTCACATATCTGTGATCACATGGCCAGATGACCAAACGGCCACAAGAAGGTACTGATCCATTACTGTCCATCATTTACTTTCATGGATGACTTCCATTCTTCATTAAACCGACATGATTAAAAGTTGCACATGCAGTATGAGTTACACGAATGCTTCAGGCGACTTCAGAACATTTCACAACAGCCATTTTACATGAAATAGTAGGGTAGACAGAGGTGTTGATATTAATTAAGATTCTGTGCCATTCAGGTCAAACGGGGGACTGTTATTGTACATGTTGGCACACTGGAAAGGCTCTGCTACACTAAATGGAAAGGAGCCTTAAGTAGTATAATTTTTGTAGTCTTTTGTAGTCCATTTTGTAGTCTTGTGCCTCAACCAACTTTTACTCACTTTTCATTTGACTATGTGAGACTATGTGGTATGATGGCAGAAATTTTGCCTAGCTTTTGAGTGTGGCTTTTTCGAACCGGTACAAACATGAAGTATAATGACAGTTCATTTCAAACAATCTGGCCTTATCACATCGACCATACCAAGATCAGGGACTGACCAACCAGTATTACCAAGACCAACGCCTACAGCTCAATCCTCTTGCTAAAAGAATGTTGTACTATAATGTGTACATGTAGTTAAATAATATATACTATAATATTTCCGGAGCACCCTGGTGGTCTAGGCCCAGTTCATGTCACTTCCCATCATTTCCTGTTGTTTTTCGACAGTCAACTTACCAATAAAGGCATAAAAAATACATACTGTGTATACAGATGGATTTGTCTCTGCTGGCTCCTTCTTCCTATTCATTTTCACTTTGTCATTATATGTTTCAAATCCGTGGGCTCCTTTTTTACCAGTTTCCACTTTTATGAGTCGGAAGTTGAGCGGTACGGCCTGCCCACGTCCAGGCATCATTAAAAGGCAGGAATATTGAACAGCTGGAGTGAATAGATTATCTGCGTCAGTGAGACATTAACCTCATGCTGGGAGATGGTTTAGCCGCGCTCACCTCAGCCTGTGAGAGCGGGCTGGCCTTGGATCAAATGATGACAGAATCCTTGTCTCTTTATGTCCCTCTTATTACTCCCATCCACAGCTACACCGAGCATAAAAATTTTCCGAACGCCAGCTCCTAATGTTGCATCAAGTGTCTCGGTGAATCCATGAGAGAGATTTGATCCGTATTGATTTTCCCTTTTAAATCATCTGACATGGTGTAGCAGGGAGAAAGGATTTAGGTGAATGAGGGACTGAGATATAGATTTTTGAGAAGGGTTTTCAAGTCCAAGGTTTCCACTATTTTGTACTCACTGTGGAGATCAACCTTGTGTCTCACTATCACAATGTTTAACCAAGAATGTGAGTATGATTTTCTTTCTCCTCTCTGTATGTTCCAGGTTCAACTGATCCACTACAACCATGAGCTGTACACAAATTATACAGAAGCTGCTAAAAGCCCCAATGGATTGGTCATAGTGTCTATATTCATGAAGGTAAGTTTCATACATTTATTTAATGACTGTCCATGTATATTCACTCAGCAGCTATTATGATACATTGTAATAGGTTAAAGCCTGAAAATCCAACACAATACTAATCACTGCATTGGACAGGAGTTATCTACATTCTTCTAGACATACTGAATTTGAGTCACCAGCTACAGTGGCTGCACAAGGAACCTGACCTGGTTTAATCAGTGTTTCAGTATGACAGGACAGCTACAGTATACAGTACACAGATGGAAACATGTAGTACAAAACTGAGCAGTACTGAACATGAAGTGTTCAAAGTGTTTCTGTGGCAGCTTTGACATTTACACAAACATTTAGATTATAACCCTTTAAACTGCAATTTTTGTCACAACTCACAACAATTTACCAATTATCAAAATGGTGACCAATTTAGTGAATTTTTGAGTTGGAATGAAAATAGACCTTTTCTATATGGATTGGGTCCCGATTTAGCACCAATAGAACTCAGCAAAGGTACTTACTCTTTCTTAAACAAATAACTTTCATAAAACATATGTAACTAATATATATATATAATTATATAATAATTAAATATTCCATTGGTTTGAAAAAAGTGCATGTAGCTGCACACCCCGCTACATTTGGATTAAGCCAGCTGCGCCACGTCAACATTTTCTTCAGTATCAAAAGTATTGTAGCTGATAAATATCTGCATATCAAATTTAGGAAATAAAGCCAACAAAAAGGGCTGTGGTGTAGTCCATAGCTACCTGTCTGTCTCCATGGCAACACCACACCTCAGGTTTACAAGACCCAAAGTATGAAGGGAAGCACTCAAATCATACTCATTCTACTAATTTATTTATTTTTGTGCGTGTTCTCTCAATGCCTGCTCCCTGTTTCCTCACACAGTCCACGCACTGACCACTCTAAATTGCCCGTAGGTGTCGATGTGACCACGAATGATCATCTGTCTCTAATACAGATAAGATTTGTTGGAGCTAATTTGTAATGATTACACTAATAAAAATAGATGACTAAGGCACGCCTCATATTCAGTCAGGGAACAAAATGGCTCTGAGTATTATACTACTCAAAAGACTCCAAGTCTTTTAGATAACTACATTCTACAGAAAAGTATTCATTTAAATCAGTGGTTCCCAACCTTTTTTTATAATATGAAATATTTTCTGGAGATTTCATATTATATTCAATGTATAACAATAACAGTAGAGAACGACTGATAACGCAGTGTACAGTTAACCCAAACAGTGAACACAGTAACTACAGGAATTTGGATGAATTTTGAGCAGATTAATTTCTGTGAATATTGCTTGTATGAGATGAGGTTTTTCCTGATTTGTGTATACAATTCTCTCTGTATTATGTTTCTGTTTTTTCTTTTTACAGTCATACATACTTAAAAGGCTTCTATTTGACAAATTCAGATACTTTTATAATGCAGGACGAGGCTATTTATCAGAGATTGAAGGCTCTGTGAATATAGCTTGTGTTTAGATCTTAAATAATAATCTTAATCTTAAATTTAAGATAAATAAGTAATATTTAGTTTCCTTTACCGAAATGAACTATATGCTGAGATATAGGCCTATTGTGTATATTTTGATGAAGAAATGACCAGATGTCAGCTTTTACAAGCCTTTTATTACAGAGCTGACCAAATAATAATCAGAAGAGAAAAAGAAAGTTTCAGCCTTGTTGTTTTAAACTTAAATGTTATTTGGTTTTGTCTTATCAGATTGGTCACTGCATGTCAAGCCTTTTGAACTGTCAATTTTAATGACAGCTCTATGCTAATTGGAGAAGAAGGGCCATTCAATGAAATATAGTTGGGGAACTTCTTGTTGGGGAAAACCACCCAAATGGTATTAAAAGTATGCCTGTAAGTATAGGGAGTGGAAACGAAATGAATTATGTAAGTTTGTAAACCAACTCTAGGTATAGACAAATAATGTCAAATATGGGTGTGATTTAGAGGTGATTTTGTGTGGCTCTCATTTCACAAAGTGTCAGTCCATATTCAACTTAACTGTATCACGGTTGATTCTGCTGTTTTTTTGATTTCATGTACCTTTGAGACATTAAATTGGCTGATCTGATTCTGTATTTCTATCTAGTAGCCATAATACTGGTTTAAAAGAGAGCTGAATTATCCTTCAGCACGGCGGCCTCTTTGCTCCCATCCCTCCACTCCCCTGCTCCCTCTGTGTCTTTGCCCGAAATCTTCAACTCAAGAACTCACAACTCACAAACAATTAGCAATCCAATTATCCTGCAGAGCAAAACTCTGTGCTTCTTGGCTTTGTGTCAGCGGTGGTGGCAGTACTCCCCTGCCTCTTTGTTGTGTATGAGAGGTCTCCATCTTGAATGAG
>NW_023339651.1:19034571-19043468 GCF_004916995.1 Morone saxatilis
GCACAAGCCTGAAAAGTTCAGCTGCTAACTGCTAATTAGCTCCCCAATGTCAATGGGACCATCATTTAGTCTTGAAGAGACTGAGGAAGACGCTGACCTGGGTCAACCCTCCTCAACTGCCCCCCTCCAACCAGCAGGAGAGTGGACCTATGAGAGGGGATCTGGGCTTTGGAAGGGGGGTGCAGCAGGTGTGGTTAGCATATAGGAAAGGCTGATGAAATGGCCCCGTAACAGCAGCACGCAGCTCTGCACTGCCATAGGAAAAATGTAGAATGGTTTTATTATACTCATGTGTTGCTATTTCAATACCAATTTATTGCATCTTAAAGGTGCCACACATAAAATGAACACATATGTTTTTGGAAATTAAAGTCCTGTCCATGTTCTGACAGTTGGAGCACTCCCAAAGCCTGGAACACTGAATTTATCCAGTTAAATCCTCAGTGCAAAAGATGATGAGAAACTGTGTTAGAAAACAACTGGTTGTTCTCCTTATTTGAATTAGCTAGAGCTCTGATTCAAGCCTCTGGCTGGCATCCTCTCTGTAGCTGCAGCAGGTAAGGCTAATCTCGCTACCGCAGAGCAGTGTTTTTTCCTGAAGGGACCCCTTTTCTATCATTGGCTAAACTGACAACCCCTGACTAAATTTCACATTCTATGGATATTTCATATTATATTCAATGCATAACAATAACAGTAGAGAACAACCGAAAAACTGTACAAAGTGAACACAAAAACTGCAGGAAGTTGATTGAGGATGAGTTTTCCTGATCTTTTAAATCAATTCTGTCTGTGTTATGTATTTTTTGTCATTTTTAACAAGCATACATAATAGGTTTCTTTTTTGACAGATTCAGTCTTTTCTTCTCCCCGACGCTTGCATACTTTTTTAATGTAGGATAATGAGCTATAGACCTACTGTGTATATTTTTAAAGTTTTCTTACACGCCTCAAAATCAAGAAGGCCTCACATGATTTTTCATGTTAAAATAATTTAAACTAGAATAGAATAGAATAGAATATACTTTATTAAACTAATGCAGGGTTCCCACGCATCCTGGTAAACCTGGAAATTTAGAGACTAGTTTTCCAGTCATGGAAACACCAGAAAATTACCAAATATCCTAGAAATAATTTCTTTCGTCCTGGAAAATTTTAATTGTATTTTAGCCCTTCATTCAGATAGATATTTAAACTCGACTTAAAACTCTTTTTTTAGTGTCGAGCGTCCCAGTGAAAAATGCTTGTTGTTGTTTATATACTTTACACTTCTTTTAATGGGCTACTAATAATTATAATAATTTTATGTGAAATTAAATTAATTTGACTTAATTTGACCTGTAACCTATGGGCTGTGGCCAAAGTAATGTTACAGTTAGAACAATCTGCTGGTCACCTGAGACACTTCATCTTGAACCTTGCATCAATAACAAAAGGAGTAATAAAACTTGTGTCAATGTGTCAATACCAGGTCTGCTGGTAAATTATATGACCCTCTGTTAGCAAGTGACATTATAGTCAAGAAAACTCCTGGAGAGTACCTGGAAAATAATTTCTTAAAGAGTGGGAACCCTGAAATACACTGAACTAAGCTGTAGCTGTTTGGTAAAAATCATTATGCTGGCATATAACATGTTAGTAACAACTATATATATTGATTTCTATATCCATTTTTGCCTTTTGCCTTTTTTTTTACAGAAAAGAGAGGAAAAAATTGAATTTTTTGAAACTCCCTTCAAGAGAAAATAAGACGAGAGTGTGTGAAAATGTTGAGAAGTTTAAATCAATTAGCATATTATTCATATTCATTTATCCTCATTTGCAATTTAGCACTAGGGATGCCCCCTAATAGTTGACTTAATCGTTAGGAATAGTGGAAAATTAGTATGCGTGCAAATGTAGTCTGTGTCCCTCAACACAGAAACACAGGAGTCAGCCAGATAAGATAATGATAGTATGTTATGGCAACCAGTTTTGCTTATTACAGCTTAGTTTCAGAGAAAACATATCTTTTCTGTCAGTTTGGCATGGTGGATGGTTCTAAATACTTTCTGAAGAAGTCAGTCATGAGTCAGCTGTGGTGAATTCAACCCTTAAATTTAGTTTTAAAGTGTCATCTTAAACTCCTATGCATTGTTAGTGCCATACATAACAGTATTTAAAGCTCAGTGATTGGATATCTCTTTGCCAAATGCTCCTCAGGAGTCATAGTTCACTTCTGTACACTTTTCGTGTACACAGGCTTGTATCTTACTTTCTGGTATTGTGTTTTGTACTGATTCAGTTCAGTTATTCAATTAGTTTTTATTCAATTTGTATGTCCATCCAAGCCTTGGAAAATATCCAACTGCCAGTCACCTACCATTTTGCAACTTTGTTAAAGGGGAACTTGGCAACTCTAGCCATTTCTTCTCTGGTTTTCACTTTTGTCATCGATTGTTTTCTCAACGAGCATCCCCCTAACAGCTCTGGATGTTAATTTCCACAACACGTCGTAAAAAAAATCACTTGCGGCACCCTCCTCCCCTTTCTACCACTGCCTGATGTGCGCTTTTGTTCGCCAAGGCACTTTTTCGTGTGGAGCAAGCATCCTAACCGGAGGTGGGTAAATACATTATACACTAACGTTATTAGAGGGCGGCGTTGTGCGTTTATGTAGAATTTGCCGCAAAAAGCCGTTCGGAACAAGAAATGTCTCCCGTTTCCAAGTTATATCCAAGGTTCATCCTATTTACTGGAGTAGTGAACAATGTTTCCATTGCGTTAGTACCTTATGGGATGGTAATGATTGTTCCAGGTATTAGGAAGGACCTCAGGTGTTACCAAAGAAACAGAGTTGTGGCTTGTAAAAACTAAAGATTTTGATTGATTGTAAAACACATAAAAATATAAAATAATGATCCTTTTTTCTTATTTGGCATGTGACCATGGTATAAGCGGGATAATGCCCTTCGAGGTGTCATTATGAATTAATGGTCCATTAATTCCTGATAAAGGACACATTGTCAAACCTTATCCCTTACATATAGCACTTCCAAGAAGTCTATTTTTTAAAGGTGCACTACGTAAGCTCTATATATCAACTTTTTAAACAGTCCAAAGAGCAGATTTAAGTCACAGCTAGATAAGACCATACATTTGCTCCATTCTTCCAAATTGTAACTGGTGTCATCAGCACTCTGACGAGGAAAACTTCTCTTCCAAAGTGGTCTTTCCAATTTGTCATCTTCACTTAACTTAACTAACAACCACTAGTTTTTGACGCCACCCCATGTTGTGTGATTTTTGGACCTCATTTAAAAGTAGTAGTAGTACTCGTGGTCAACCTGAAAAGCTGCCTGAAGCTTTAAGATTAAACCTTTGTGAAAAAACTTTTCATTATACCAAAAAGGGTTTAGAATCCTTTCCCAGCACTAAGTTGACCCCTTTTTTTTAAGCTTTAGATAAATACTCTTGCACAACATTCTTTAAAAGACATTGCAGCAGCAGTGAAGTGCTGAAGTTCAGGGAAGATAATTTTGTTAATCCAAGAGATTAAAAAATCATGCACACGCAGATGCATTCACCTGCCACCTACTTGCACACCCACCCAACTCCACTTGTTATCTGCTAACATCTCTCTGCTCCCACTGCCTTAAGCGTGTTTCACCAGGTCAGACTCTCCCGTAGTAGCACTGAGCAGACAGGTGGTAATTAGCCACATCTTTCTCAGAGCAGAAGCTCGATTTTCTCGCTTTTCAGTGACTCATGCGTTCCAAGACCTTGTCAGATTTCCGATCCCATCACTGTGACTCAGAATGCCAGGAAGGGCCCCCATTCTGGGTGTGGAGTCGTGAGGCACCATTAAGGACAGCAGTGGGTGACTGCAGCTACGTGGGGACCTCGGTGGAAGCCAAATATACAATTGAGGGACACCGGGGTAGGCTTTTACTGTGAATACAAGGCCATTTCATTTACTGATTCACTCATTTGATTGTTTATTGATGTAACAACAAGAAATATATGAATCTTCACGATGTGATCTTGTGTCTGATCGACATTCAGCCATATTGTCCTAAGTATGTACTTCTACTTCTTATGTGCGGACATTTCTAGAATAGAAGAGGGAGATTGACTGAATCCCCTCAGGTGCTTTTCCAGGAAAATTATGAAAATGAGGGAGACAGGGAGCAGGAAAACTAGAGAGCAGCATGAGTGGCTGGTAAAGTCAGCCTAAAGAGCACAGGGAACAGGTCAAAGACTAAGTAATTTTAGTTGCAGTGAGGGGAGGTGGAGGACGAGCACATCTCTTTTTAATCACTTCGCCCAAAGACATCTCGACAATTAGAGTTGCTAAGTCCAACTAGGGCGAGTGAGCGGTAGAAAGAGTGGAGAGGAAGGCAGAGAGGAGGTCGTAGGGGTGCACATGAAGTGTGAGGTGCTTCCCTCAGCTATATAGCAAGCATGTCTCAGAGTCGTGAGCTGCTCCACACTTCTCAATCTTCACTGAACAATGGAGGGGGTCAAGCAGAGTAAGAGTGAAGTCAGGAATTAAAAGTGATTCTACAGATTTTGGGGCCAGTGACTCGAGATTGTTTTTCACTCAGTTCTCTCTGGTCACCAAATCGTCTCGATGTCATGGTCTAAGACAAAATGTATGCTGTATATTTTACCTAGACCAGGATTTTGTCCATATTGGACAATTTAACACATCACGTTCAGTGCCAACATTAAGCAGTAGTGTGTCCTTTATGTGGCAAGGGAGGTAAGGCCGGAGATATACTTGTTTCTATGTACACGTTCGCATGCGCTTGATGGCTGCCTCACATCCCTTCTGTTTGGAGTGTTGGTTGTGAACATCTCCGATTAGTCATGTAACCTAAAGTTGAAAGTGAGTCTGACTTTCATGCGTGAGTGCACATCCTGTGACTTGAATTAAATGTTTTTATTACTATTAGTTACCACCATCTTTCCCTAACATTTACATTATGTGTTTGTGTTGCCTAATCCTAATCTTTGCCCGAAAGAATAGTTTATTTGCCATAACCACAATGTCTATTATTTCCCCTCCCTAAACCAGAACTTAGTTGCCAAGCACAAGTGTGAGAAATTGTATAAAGTCTCTATGGTCTTTGACAGTGCTCACCGAATCATCATGGTGGCAAGGTTTGACAAGAAATGTCTGCTATATTTTACCTAACCCAGCATCCTAAGAATTACATCCATATTGGAAAATTCAACACCTGGAGACCTGTGTCCAATGCCAATGAGGTTGTCAGGAAGTTGATCCAGGGTTGGTTTTACTAGTCCAATGTCCTTGTGTGACTGAATACAGATGATTTGCATCAAATAGACTGACTTTAATCTTCAGGGTGAAATAAGGCTGCAATTTGATTTCTCTTTCATCAATGACTGTGAATGTGTTTGTTGTTTGTCATTGGCAGCATGTGTTTCCAGGGCAACTAATGAAAATCTACACAATTAACAGCTCCAACCAATTACACCCTAGAGCAATATGTATGCTTTTGTCCTGTTAGTCTCCTTCCATTGACACTGCCCCCTTTTCACCAATAAGCTTCACCCTTACTGTAGTTGTGTGCTCTGTTACAGCCTTAGTGTCATAATACCATGCACAGCTATTGGAAAGAAATGTCATCTTAATGCTTATCTGCTGTTCTTTCAAGCATCCACTGTTGGGGAAACTGTAAAATGTTGTACAACTGGTTACAAGCCGGCAGAAAATCATTTGTACGTCAATGAGCCAGATGGCTGATTCGAGGAGTCACCGCAGTGTAACATGAATTCACTTTAGTTATTTACTCTTCTTTATAAAACACTCCCTCACTGATTAACGCCAGTAATGTATGTATGCAGGTGTGGCTCAATAATGGAATCACTGTGCAGGGAGGAGCAGGACCAGGGGCCTAGCAAAGGCATCTGAGATTGGTTCAGGCGTCTCCATGACATGACAGATTTCAGAGGCACACCAATTTAAAAGCCCAGAGCCCCACTATCATTACCATATCATCAAAGATTAACATTACACATGAAAAGTAACTCAACGCCAAGTAGCTTGCTACATTTTCACCTACAGTATGTGCAATTTACTTCAACGTGCTTGCAAAGGTTAGAAGAGTTTTTGAAAACACAGATCTCTGTGTTTTTGGGAGTCACAGGAAGCACTACATCATGTAACTGTTGTCTTTTATAGATTTTGCTATAAAAAGGGGCCAGATGTGGCCAGGGATTGTCACTGGAACCTCTTCTTTTGAGTTTTACTCCGTCGTATTCGTGTCATCAAGACAGCTGGTGCTTATTAGTAGTAAAAAGTAAGATTACTGGCTCAAAAATATACTTGAGTACAGTACAGTTTTAAAAAGTAGTAAAGTAGTACTTGTTCATTAAAAAAAAAATACTTATTTTACTTGTGCGCTCCTTGTACTAAGCACCCAGCTATTTAGTCAAATTTATTAGCAAAAAACTGAATTACTATTGTATTGAATTGTTTCTTTATTTATAGGAAAATGCTAAATTAGCAACTATAATGCTTATCAGAGTTGCTGTCCTTGTTTTGTCTGTTTTATATTTTTTATTTGAGTGTTGTTAGCAATAATATCAATACCACCATTATGTTTTTGCATTAAGTCTTGGAAGTAGGGGAAACAGCTAGTCCACAGTTCAAAAATACACTTACTAACACCTTTAATCACTAATTAATACATTGTATGTTGTTTTGAATAACCTGTACACTCAGATAAATTGTACACTATGTGTGGTTTTAGGGAGAGTTACTTACTAACCTTGTTCTAGCCCGTAACGCACAGCATGAAATTGATGTTCTTCTCATATAACGGTCAGAAAGACAGGCGTATTTCGCAAAACCTTCCTTCCTGTAACATGAAATGAATGTGCAGCTTTTTATGTTACTCATTTTTCTTCTTCTACAGTGGAAGATAACATGTAGCGGGGTCACTGGCAATGATCTTGTCACATTCAGATCCGATAGAATAAAACTTGTTTTGATCCATTAAAAAGTCAGGTTAGGAAAAGAACACAATGCATTTTCTATTTAAAAAGATGGATTATGCTTTGTCATGGCAGCAGTGTGTGTCTGTGAGCTGTTTTTAATGGTTTCTTGAAAACAGTGGGAGCCTTTGTTTTCCAGAAGGCAAAGCAGCAGTACAAGAGAGTGTAGGAGCTTCTCACTGTGCAAAATACATCAGTGGGTTTAAACATTACATGGGCATTAAAGGTGATAGATTGAAAATACACTTGCATTATCCTTTAAAGTACTGAACTGAGTGGATTACATTTTGTTTAATTTTAGATGGGCTGTCAATTCATTACATGATCAATCCCTTTTTTAACCTCGCCCTTTTTTTCTCTCTCTTTCTCTCTTTCAATCCAGATTGCTGAGACATCAAACTCATTCCTGAATCGAATGCTGAACAGAGACACCATCACAAGAATAACATATAAAAGTAAGTGGCTATGTGCAGTAATCGTCTGGTTTGAAACACCAATTACCCATTTGCTAAGCTTTTCCTCCTTTAGTTAGCCTACTGTTACTAGACCTGTCAAGTTTTCCAATCCCACATAGCAGATTACAGTCTTAATGGTGACAGAAAAGCAGCTTCTCATTTCTAGTCTGCAACATCAGTACCCTCTAGATGAGAGAAGTTGTACACACTGGTCCTTTAGCTAGTCCAACTATCATATGACAGGATCACACATTGTGAGGAAATACTACACCCTTGATGTGCTAGATAGCTTTTTTTCTTTTTTTTCTCACCTCACAAATGGCTGTAGTGATTGATCAGGTAACTGCTGTAGATGGTAGACTAGTTAGAAGGATATGCTAATATTTGTAAATTACACTTTTGCTCTTATACTTTTGGATTTGGTTAAATAAATAGATAAATTAAGTAACTCAAACCCAAACTCTTTATAAGCACACTGTATATATATTTATTTAGACAGCTTTATCATGTGGAAAAATCCAACTGACAGGCCAGCTTTGCCAAGGTACTGTTGCTAAGCTATGACTGGACAATTGCTGTTCAGAGGAGGGGTTTAACAAATGGTCAATTTGCCCAGGGGTCAAATTGTGTTTTTTATAATGAGCACTTTCCTTTTTTTGATCTCTTAAAGCATCATTATTTCGTTTCATATTGGTAATTTAAGGGATTGTGGATGGTGACATGCGTGCATGGGAGCTCTTGATAGCTGGAGGAGGCTGTTGGTGAGGCAGCATGTTAGGCAGCAGTCGACAGCTGCTCTCCAGAGGTTTCACTCTGCCAGACTGTCACACTGGAAAGGCAGCATCGGCATGAACATCGCCCAGGGCTAACTTGAAAAAAGAGACAAATAATTGGATTAATGGGGGGAGAGCAGTGAGTGGCTGGATAAACGCACTGACCCCTTGTGGCTGGGAGGGACTCAGTGGCACCGGGCGGAGCAGGAGACTATAGGCAGGGGAGGTTTCTCCGGATCCAGCTGGAGGAGCTGGAGAGGAGCACCGATTCTGACAGCTGTCAAAACTCCCTCAGATACACTGTATCATACATGCTGACTCACACACACACCACCCCCTGGTGCTTATGTTTCCTTAGGCATATACCACTCACAGTCAGTAATGCTGCAGGCACCATGCTTTTTTTTAAGCACATATGTACACATATGCAAACACAAAGACACATGCACACCATGCAAAGAGAATTATTTCAACTACACGATCAAAGATCAGCAACCGAGGCATGCACATGTTGTAGGTGGAATGGCATAGAGGATCAGAGATTTATGGGGATTTTCTCAAATAAATTAATAAATAATCAATTATTCATACTGTTCACAGGAAGCAGTGTTTTAATGCTGATGCAAAGCACATTTGATTTAGCATTAAAGGACAATTCCGGCGC
>NW_023339651.1:19043568-19055869 GCF_004916995.1 Morone saxatilis
GCCGGAATTGTCCTTTAAAGCTGGTGGTCCACCACAGTGACCTTATCACAATATGCAGTCCATTTGTCAATGCAGTCCCAACAGATGACAAGTTATTGAGATTGCGCTACTGGAGTGTGAAGAGGAAGGAGGAAGAGAGTTGCAGTCTGTCTAATTAACATCCTGACAGTGTAGACAGTTTGGATAAAAGAGGTTTTGTGCTGCAACACCAACATCCTGTCATTCACAGAACAGTAAATGATATGCGAAATAAGAAGTGAGAAATATTTGTTATGACAGATGAGCGCAGTGCTTGATGAGCAGTGGGGGGGGGCAGCCTGTTTTTGGTGACCAGACCCAGTGTGTGATGAGGGAGTTGGCAACAAAATCGTGTGTGTGTGTGTGTGTAATCAGTCCCTATTTGCTACACAGTATGTATGGTAGCAGTATGAGTGTGTAAAGTGTACACATTAGTGAGAAATTCTTCATGTATTGCCCTCACAAAATTTGATGGTATGTAAACTACTATTTTCTAAATATGAATGTGTAAATACGCCTTTCAGCGATGTTGCAAATTATGAACATTTTGGTTCAATCGAAGATAAATTTACGCCCCAAAAGTATTTTTAGCAGCCATAAAACTGCATCACGTATTATTTGACTGAAAATAATTGCATCAAGTTTTGAGCTTTGCTGAACCTTTTGAATCTTTCTTATTTGAACCAGGATCTCAGGGCTCCTGCATCATTCAGACAGTGCTTCTCACAAAAACACAGACCTTTCTCTTGGGCTTCATGCTTTCTTTTTGGTTGCTTAACACCAGGAATGTGTCGCAAAAATAGACATTGTGTAGGAAACGCCAGGTAATAGTAAGCTGCTTTGATTAGATTTGCTAATGTCACATACAGTTGACAGTGAGGGTCACATTAGTCTCAGTCTCACATAAAAAACACAGCGATGTCCACCTAGCCCTACGCTGTGACTCCAAAATGATTTAATAGCCACCTTGCCAGTGACCCAAAGTTACTTTTCCGCTAAACTTTGGCCATATTTGCTACTTGGCGGTTGTTAATTCTGGACTCATTGTTGCAACAATACTTTTTTCACAAGAAAAATCATCTAAACTCAAAGTCCTCTCAAAACAGCTATAAATGGAGCGAAGCCTGCAAACTAATTCAGGCAGGTCAACTCGAGCGGCGCTGCTATACACACACGACATGCCTTATTCCATAATCACTAACCATGCACACCCTTTCAATCTGACTGTCTATTTAAGCTGCAAAATCTCCCAGCTCTCCCTCTGCTCTGTCAATGCCACTGTTGCCTCAGATCACATCGCTGCTACTCCAAACTATTGCTGCCTTTCTGCGCTGTAAGCCCCACCACCACCCCAGCATCCACCTGTAGGCTCCGATGGGGGGGTTAAGATATCTGTGCATCACTCCCCAATATCTCTATGTAAACATATCTGCAGGGAGTGATGAGGTCGAGGCCTAGACGCCAAAATCTAATATGTTATACTGCTTTAATAAAGATTTCAAACGCGAGTTGGCTGACTGAACTGTTATTTTATATAACAATGTATCAAATGAAAGTGTGACAGTGTGAAAGCTTACATTTGGCAGCTAAAGAGCCAGGTATTTCCTTCAGGAGTTGGTAGAGACCAAAGACAGAACTAAAACAGAATGAATATTGGATATAAAGGTCCAGTGTGTAACATGTAGTAGGCTCTATTGTCAGAAGTGGAATATAATATTCATAAGTATGTTTTGATTAGTGAATCATCTGAATAAAGGCATTGTTAGGTTTTCATTACATTAGAATGAGCCATTTTTATCTACACACGCCGTCTTCCGTGGAGTCCACCATGTTGAACAACCATGTTTCTACAGTAGCTAAGAAAAGAAAAAGCAAACACTGGCTGTAGATAGGGACCACCCTAGTTTCTCCTACACACTTTTCAGCCCATTCTCATTCCCAGGTCAGTCAATATATATGTGAGCAGTGTTCAGTTTGTTGCAATCTGCAAATTCACTGCTAGATGTCACTAAATCCTACACACTGGTTTAAATTCACCAGTTGGCCAGAACACCAAATGAATGATAATGTTGCTGGATAACTGCTGGATGTTTGCTTACGTGTTCCCCATATTAACTTAACCGCCCAAAAAGATCAGTTATTGCAGGTTTGCAATTCAACTACTTTCACCCACCATCATCAGTAAAATGCACCCAAAGTATAAAAAGTAGAGCCCCTTATAGAGTGGTGTATAGTTATACCAACTTTCAGTGGACTCACTAACACATGTTGTAATTTGCTGAAAAATGGAGTTACGTGAATCTGGAGCTGATTTTAGTTGATGATTACAGAAAGGGAACAAAAAAAAAAACGGACCTTTTCTCTAATTGGCTTTAATTGTTGTGAATATACTGAAAATTGTTTCCGTAGAATGTGAACTGGCAGTACAGTGTCCTTTGATGAAACTTTTTTTGTTGTCTGCTTTTCTTTCTACAGACGATGCGTATCTACTGACCGGCCTGAACATAGAGGAGATATACCCAGAGACCAGTAGTTTTATCACATATGATGGATCGATGACCATCCCTCCATGCTTTGAGACAGCCACATGGATCCTGATGAACAAGCCTGTGTACCTCACACGCATGCAGGTGAGCCTCAGTCGCCAAACCACGCCTGAAACACAACTCCAAAAATGCACTGGGAATTGTCTGTCTCAGCCAAGGATTTTCTCTCTATTGTTCTGGCCATGAAACCTGTCAGCCCAGCACCAAGGTTTTTTTACTCCAAAACTTTCTCAGCTCTTCCTTTGGTTAATCCTCCATACAATCCTGCCTGAAAAATTGATTAAAATGCCTGGCTCACATTTCCATGATGCTTTGGCCGACTTTTCCTCAATGGCTTCTTTTCTCTCTCTTTCTCTCCGTCTCTTTCTTTATCTAAGATGCACTCCTTGCGGCTGCTGAGCCAGAACCAGCCGTCTCAGATCTTCCTGAGCATGAGTGACAATGTTCGCCCGGTCCAGCCGCTCAATAACCGCTGCATCCGCACCAATATCAACTTCAGCATGCAGGGCAAAGACTGCCCCAACAACAGGGCTCAGAAGCTGCAGTACCGAGGTAGGAACGATTACTTAATTATTTTTAAATAAATGCTGCCATGTTATCTCTCCCTCCCCCTTTTCATTTCTTTTTTTCATTTATATTTCATAGACAAATTATATCTTGAATCTAATGCATGTTAGAGCTTAATAAAAAAAATAATAAAGCTTTATACTTTTCATTTCGCTTGCAAACAATTGAAAAGGTAAAAGAGAAGCTACCTAGCTGAAAACAGTAGTAGCTGAAAGCAATGAGCACCAACCTTTGCAGCTAGCTACCTGGCTACCTCTATCTTTCATAAGAACAGCCTGTACACATAATGGTGATTATCCATATACTGTACTTCATATTATTACATATTATTGATTTAGATTTTTGACTCTCCTAATAACATTTTAATGCCTTTCGTCAGGCTCTGTATGACCAGCCCGGAGGTTTGTTTAAAACCATTCAGCTTGTGTTTCTTACTGTACACCATCAGACTTCTTTAGTGCTGTATCCAGATCTTAGACATTATCATTACTAATAGCACCCAAGTTGTAATAAACCAGACAAAAACTTCAAAATGCACTGCAGACGAAGGTCTGACCTCAATTCTCTTTAGCAGTGTTCACTTTCTAAACTCAAAGCTGTACGGGTCCCTGAAGCTAATATCCTTTTGCATTCAGCACTGTTTACATCCTGCAAACTTCTGACAAGCAACTGACAAGATATAATTATTGGTCAGTAAGCGTGATAAATTATTACTCACCAACCTCAGCTCCAGGGCTCCTGAATGCCCCTGAAGTAAAATTTGTTTTAGATACGACATCCACATACATTCCAGGGGATTATTGCTTGATCTATGCTCACCATTATAATTAATAAACTTAATAACAAATTTGAGTGCTGAGCTGGGACTGATGGTCGATAAAATGTAGAGTGCAGATTGATGTGCTAAAGAGAAGAGAAAACAGGCAGTAGAAAGTCAGATGGCTGGACAGTGAGAACACCTGTTTGGCCCTGACTGACAGATCTGGCGGTTGGGATGCTGAAAACATGTTTGTCACAGATCACTGCAACCTGGGAAGTGTTGCTGCAGTCTGCCATCTCTCCTCTGTTTCAGCCAATATATCGGGGCAACTGCTGCACAGAATGTTGAATTTTTTGTTGTTATATTGTTTTACTCAGGATTTACTGTACTGTGGCCGACACACACCGTGATTGTCTCTCTGTCTGCGCCTCTCTCTCATTTCTTCTCTGTTATGCTCTGTTCGACCCCCTCCCCTTTAAAAGATGAAATTCTTATTCTGCGCAGCAGTTGTGGGTGGATTTCAACCCTCCCCGCCCACCTCAGAGCCTACTGATTGCCAAACAAACGCACCCGCCAGGGACCCTCGGAGAGCAAACACACAGGAAGGCAGACCTGCTTATTTAATTGTTCAGAGATTTAAAGACCTTCAAGATGAAGAGGGGGTTGGGGGGGGTCTGATTAAAAGGGAAAATACGTCTCCTTGGTGATTTGTGTAAGGTCAACCTTTAGAGTGGGAGACACATTCCTCCCCTCCCCAGAGAGCTGATAATCGAGGTAACTGATTGGGAAGTCAGGAATGTTTGTGAGCTAATCGTGCCGTGTGTCTCTAAGACACTCCAATAAATTTCTACTCATAACAGCAAAGACACATTAAAAAAAAAATCTAATTACAATGTTTACTCGAGTTCTTTGCACCTGCTCGTTTTGGGTACAATTTTCTGCCAAGGCTGCCACTCAAAACATAATGGCACCAATTCACCCATTCACACGAGTGCTATACCGTTTAAATTGTATTTTATCACTAAAGATGAAATATGGGTTGGGGGGGGGGGGTGGATGATGCCAGGGAANNGTTGGGGGGGGGGGTGTGGATGATGCCAGTGAATAGTTGAACTGTGGAGAGTGCCGCATATATAAATCAGTATTCTCATTCCTGTCCTTCTCCTCTCTTCCAGTGAACGAGTGGTTGCTAAAGTAGCCTCCCTTGGATGAGCATGGAGATGAGTGTCAGAGATGGAGAGCGGGACGAGGCAGGAGGGGGCAGGAGGAGGGAGAGATTTGAAACCTGGGCTTAAGGCTGCATCTCATCTAAGGTTTATATCATGGCATTGTATAAAGACAAAACAACACCGGACATTATACGAATTAACGGAACTCTGCATTGCGGGCAAAGAGATTCTTTTCATACATCGAGAACAGTTTGAACCTTCGATCTAACACATGCTAACAAGCCCTTTCCCCTACTGTACAACTATATCTATACGGACATTTTGATACTTTTTTGGGAGAAAAACCAAAAAAAGACACTTTGAAACAAACTAAAAAAAATAATAAAGCGTGGAAGCATTTATTTGATAGCCTCCCAACCAATAGGACAACGTTGGGACTTTAAAGCCTTTGTACATAAAAATTGTTGCTATCAGTGGGGAAATCCAAGGACTAAGTCACTGCCCCCATCCTACTGGTCAAGACGAAGTGGTCTTCAAACTCTCACACCAACGTTTCATCACAGTCACCAACAAGGCATGCGAACAGCAAAAACCAACTGAGAGGGAGCACAGCCTTACCTTGTCATTTTCCAAAACTAGTCATGTCATGGGAGACAAATATTTAGAGGCTTTCTTAGAGCCTCAGAGCAACCAGTGTCTTGGCCTCGTTTGTACATATTATAATTATCAATACTGCAGAAAAATGAATATGTAAAGAAAAGTAATGAATTTAACATTCAAAAGATATATTAAGAGGATTAAAAAAAAAAAAAAGAAACAGTTGAAAATTTTAAAAAGCTTGGCGCACTTTGAAGTCTGGAGCAGCTCTCAGGCGGAGCTGATGCCTTTTTTTCTGTTTTATTGTTTACAATGGTCATACACTGTGTTTGAGTAATGTTATCAGCCCAATAAATGTGTCTGGAAAGTTCACTTTTGGAAAATGCTTCACTATATGAGGATCTGACTTATTGTACCTGTACCTGTTTTGTACTGTTCCATATTAAATGTGTTGATATGTCAATATTCCTCCTCAGAGGCATGCTCAATAACACCGGCATCACCGAGAACACGTTGCTTTTAGATTACGAGCAGATATCAGGGTAGTGTTTGCTTGACGGAGCCTCTAAATGAATGCCGTGGGACTGTCTCCTGCTGAAACAGATGCAGTGTTACAGTCTGGCTTTCTTTC
This sequence comes from Morone saxatilis, assembly GCF_004916995.1. Classification (NCBI taxonomy): domain Eukaryota; kingdom Metazoa; phylum Chordata; class Actinopteri; family Moronidae; genus Morone; species Morone saxatilis. The sequence continues at coordinate 19,049,857 of NW_023339651.1, forward strand.
CATTGTTTGCATGATACAGCCGAAGCTTATCAGCCGGGTGCAGGGGAAGCTCCATCAGGGTTGCCGTGACCTGTCATAGTCTTTCAAATCACATCAGCGGGTCTTCAGGGGACTGTGGAGGAGAGGAACCTCCTCTACTGTGCTGATGAGGGTACATGCCTAACATTACGGATGCAATCTATAATGTTTTTCTCTCTGCAGGAAAAGTTAGCCAGGACCCTACGACTGGTTCAGGTGGCTATCAAAGGTCTGGGCGAAGGGAGAACACACCTCATGTCAATGAAACAAAGTAACAAACTGTGTAGAATATGGGTAGTTAACCCCATATTCAGTTTTTCAGCAAGGTCAATGGCTGAAATAGTCACTTTAAAAAACAGTTACAGACACAGTGGAACAGCAGCTATACCTGACGTGACATCTTTTAGGCAACAGTGTGCAGAATATCCTCGCCTGTTTCAATATGATATTGGCCTGCCCAGAGCCCTGTCCTCAATCCCATCTAAAACCTTTGGGATGAACTAGAACACTGACTGATTCAGTCTTTTAATTAATGATCTTTAAGATGTCAGTCCTGTTTAACTTTGAAACCAAACAAATTTCATGCTGTTTTAATCCGTCACTATTGGCCGCCTTCTATCATGCCATGGGCAGCTGCAATGTGATTTTATCAAGGTAGGCTGTCTAAAAACAAAAACTAAAATCCAATAACCTGAATTTTAGGCCACATTTTATGCTGTGCATAGTGTGAGTAGTTTTCAACAAAAAAGCAGAGCACAGTAAATAGCTGTTACTTTACTTTAAGGGGTTGGAGGTGTGCAGCCTGTAATCTGCAGCCCTCTGTGGCTGCTCCTTCCTTACAATATTTAAAACTGATCCACTGCCAAACACCTAAAGTGACTATAACTCAGATTACACATCTAAAGGCAATCATGCTTATACCGTTTCCAAACACACACACATAGGGGTGTAAACAGGGTTGAGGTGCAACGATTCATGCAAATGGAGTAACATTACACTCATCCACACAGTCTGTCTTGATTTATGGGGTTGCACCCACCAATTTTTGTAAGTTGACTAAAATCAAACTAAAAATTAACACTGAATGTGAAAAAACATTTTAGTTGACTGCAATTAAAAATAAAAACTTACCTTTAGAAATAAAATGAAAACTAACTGAAACTATATGGCTTTCTTACTAGATACCCCCAAATTATAAAAAAAAAGTATGAACACTGAAACTAATAAAAACTAAACTGTAAACAAACATTAAAAACACAATAAAACTATAAAACTATAATAACCCGCAAAAAGTGATGGCAGTAGAAGCTCCAGAATTTCACAACTCTGCACACCTGCAAGAATCACTGCATTAAGTGGGAATGATGGTCAGAATGTCTTTCAAAAATTTGATGGATGGCCTCCTCTGATGCCCCTGTTGGAAAGAGGGGTTCAGACACTTCATTATAAGCATACTGAGGCCTTTATCATCCAATGTCACTAATGCTCTTGTGATTGAATGGGAGCAAATCCCTGCAGGGAAGTTCAAAATCTTATTATAGCGGGCAGCAGATTGCCCATGATTGTCCCGTTCAACTAATCAAATGTGAGTATAGTGTTTGTGAGTCCATATACTCTGTTCAACCGTCCTCATTCTTTTGTGCATGCAGGTATAAATAGCGCCCTCTCTTCACTTTAAAGAGGATTCCAAAAATGACTGTGTGCTTTTATGGTTGGAAAGGAGGCGCACCAGCCAAACACCACAACTATTACCAGCTATAAAAATGTAATAGTGCAACTTCTGACGTCTTGTCAGGGTTATTTTATTATCTTTTGCATGCGCAGGTTCTGACTTTATTTCTGCAATATTGCTAACAAGAATATTAGTTTTATTTCAAATAACAAGGAGCCCGTAAACCTGCAAAAAAGCCTCTTTAGCATCCCGCAAGGGCTTAATCTCCTTAAAAACCTTCATTGCTCTGTTTTTCATTGGAGAGGTTTAGTGTTCCACATGATGTACAGTAAACACATTATCCCAGTTAGAGAGATTTTTGGGGCAGTTTTGTGGTACCAAAATGCTCAAATTTGAAGAGATTCACCACATTAGGAAATGTTCATCAGAAGCAATCAATGATCAATAGGTATTAGTTTAAACGTAAAATATGAATACAGTCCAGATCGTGATAGATTTTGTATCTAACCTGGCCTTGTGTATAAGTGGCGCACCCAGCCCTTTGTTGTCTGTTTCTGTCAACATGGTCCTGCTGCATCGATCCCTCTCTCCCTGCCCTCCTTCATTATCTCCCAATCAATTCAGGATGCTTCCTCTTGTAGCCCTGATGTGGAGAGAAATACTGCTTTAAAGCATGTGGGAGTGTGCTTTCCGTTTGCTATCTGATCTGTGCCTTTTTTCTCCAGATCTGTAATGAAAAGATAGCGAGGGGGGGGGGCAGGAGGACAGAGTTCTGAGGCCACCAACGTCCAAGGTTATGGAGGCCATTATTCTACCTGATGTAGGAGATGCAGGATTGAGCCAAAGCTAGAGGATGGATAATAAATACGCCAAATGATTCAATGCTCCAATCCCCCCGCCCCCAACCACCTCCTCCAATTCACCCTCACTCCACCACATCCCAACAAATAATCAGTTCAACCCTCGTGACTCCACAGTAGATCTCCCCGGACTCGGCCGCTATCTGCCTGCCAAAAGGAATGAATGTTACGAGGTGTGTATAAATTGCTGCACTCAGATGTTCAGGGGGACATTTAATGATATTACATTAATAAGAGCGTAATAAGGCGATGGCATGCAGGGAGCTAGAGTGGAGCGGAACAGCTGCCGAGCCAAATCGAAAATGTGCAAATCTCCGTATGTGTGTTGACTCCTGAGACACACCTGTCCAGATGTGTTTGCAATAGCGCAGCTTTCAATCAGCCCTGCTACGGTGGAGTCAAACTTTTCTCCTTGATTCAGTTAGGGGAATGCTTGAGTCAAGTGGGGGTGCTTCATATCAATTACACAATTATGTTTTTTAAAGACTGATTGGGGTTTTGTGTTCTTTTTCCAACAATCAACAGTCTTCACACTCGATGTTACACATGTTTATACAGCTGCCCAGTTCAACCATAGGCTATCACTGCTGGCCACCAGGGCCACTGACAGTTAAGTGTCTTGCCCAGAGGCAGCTTGATTGCAGAGGCGGAGAGAAGAGAGAGCTTGCTCCCTTTTTTCCAACCACTTATGAGCCCACTACTCAAACCTCAAGGACCTCCAATGATTCTACACAAGGAATGCTTCTTATTTTGAAAGGAGGTTTATTTTGAAACTTGGAAGCAACCACTACCCTGAGACGGTCAACAGTCAGCCACAGACCACTGAGTACATGTCCGGCTCACTTTTCAAAATATTCTTTTTATCTACAATTTAGTTTGAAGGTGCAGTGCACCGATTTTATACACAAGGGGCCAGTTTACTCATCACATGGACTACCACTGCCTGAAAAAGCAGTTAATTTGGAAGAAATTCATTAAATCACAGAAAAGAATCCTGATTATGTCATCAGTGTTTGACTTTGAGCCCCTATTATGAGTACACCCATGTATTTCAAGACCGAAAGTCTGGATATCGCAACCTCGGCTGTTCTATTTGATTTTATCTTTCTTGTCTCTCAACTTTATAAAAGAGAAAATCACTGGAGTACCGTTTATCATTTCTGTAAAGGTCATCTTACTGTCCAGTTGTCAGAATTATCAACATTTAATCTGCAGTGGGTTCCAAGCTGGCAGTGAACGCCACGGCCCAGGTTTAACAGATCATTGAGCATCGGTGACATCACTGATGCTGCGTCCATGTTTCGTCAGTGAGTCTACAGACACTGTATTTGTCCAGATTAAAACATCAGTAAATGATCACCTTGTTCATTTTGGGCAATGCAATGTTTCATAAAATCAGTTGATGTAAGTGATGATACAAGTCACATAACTTATGTAACTTAAAATAACTATATAAGTTTACTTTTGTTACACATTCTCCTGGATGGAAGTCCTACGTCACATCACCTGACATGGATGAGGTCAGGCTGTTTATGCAGTATTGTCTTGACTCGAATTAATGAAATAAAAGAAGTGTTGCCTGTCGGACAACAAAACTGTTTGTAGTTGTTCCGAACAGCCACAGTGGAAGTGAGTCTCTATGACGGAGCCTGCCACCACAGAGAGGGAAATATCATATTATGTACAACCCCTACAAGTACAAACAAGCAAGAATACGGATTAATGAACTGATGGCTGTGTGTAGTGTTAATCGTATTCAGTAGTGTTTACTGTATATACATAATGCATAAGTGCAACTTGAAAAACAACACTTAAGATAAATATGCAATATTTAGTTTTCCTAAGTAAGAATATGACGATTGGGTTCTACTTACACTGCAATGCTCACTTGTATAATTACATATTCATCAGGATTGTTGAGATGACTTACTAGTGAACTGCACGGCTGTTTGGAAACAATTAACGAGAAGATGATTTTCCATTTTTGATTGTATGAATTTCCCCCACTCAGAAATTTCACACACAGTGATGAGTGTGCGGATGAGCTGTATAATCTACTTATTCCATAATCACCAGGCTCTTTAGAGGCCTCCAAACCTCTAAGAGCCATAAAAACTCACCCTGGACTAACATCGCACTGTCTCGGAGGATGCTAATTAATTTTACCATTAATGTATTCTCGCTGCCTTTGCAGCTGGATGCTATTCAGACTTCTCTTTATCCTCGAAGACAGTCTTATTACATACATGGTGTCCTTAATTTGTGCATGGTAAATTTTGTTCCCATGGAGCAGCTGCCTGACGGTGCTGTGACGTCACATATTCAATCAGCTTGGAGCTGAAATTTAGGGCCACGAAAGCAGACAATCTTTTTCAAAATGAAAATACATGGCAAATTACTTTCATTTGGATAAAATGCTAAAAATAAGACACTGACAGGAACTCAGCTGCACATAAATCAGTCTACTGACTATTCTACAAATGTTAACACCCAGCACACCTATATAAGGCTGGCATTAAGATGGTGGGCAAAATAGCAGAGACACTAAGTCATTAAAGACTTTGAAGTACTTCAATTACATTTTCAAAGGCAGCTGCACAGGAGAGTCAATTTGCAGGATGGATCAGCCTTGACAGACATCTAACCGTTATCGCTTTCATGTGTAAACTTTCAAAGCAACTAACAGAGTCACAGCATGTAAAGGTAGGCTATTTTTATGGTTCATTATTTTGGGGGTTTATGTTATAGGTACAACCTTTATATTTACAGAGCACTGAAAGTCTTGGGAGACAGAATGTCAAAGTGGAAGAAAACAGAAGCACACATCTGTAATAAACTGAGTGGGAGGCAGTGCACACATGCCAAATTCTTGAACACTTCATAAATGACATCAAAAAGCAGGACTGTCAGTAAATTCTGCAACTCGTCTACATTTAGGGAAATCAACTTCCACAGAGTTAAGTGAGAATATCAGTACCACTCTTATGTCCGTGTGTTAAAGTTCCCATGAAACAGCTAGCAGAGTGCTTATTGCGTCTGCATATTTATGCATTCCCTGTAAAAGCAGGCAGCTAGGGAGGGAGTAGCTGCATGGTTAGCCAGGCTAACAACAGTTAGTGGTTAGCTACTTTGCAACAAGTACAGCTATCTGTCCATCGGAAAGAAAGTTAACTCACAGAGAGCTCACGCTAAGCAGCTGGACAACAGTTTCACCAAAATCAGTGAATAAAGTTGGGTTTTTGTACAGTAATCAGTGAGGCGTGTAAAAATTCCGAAAATTACTCAGAAAAATGCTCTGGAGTCGGCAGAATCTGATGCATTAGAGCTTTATTGGAGTCAACAAAACAATGAGTGTGGTGCTGGGACCAGACAAACTTTTCTGCATTCAAACACCCTGTTATACACAATCAGCCATAACATTGTGACCACCTGGGCCCCCTGGTGGTCACAATGTTCTGCAGCC
>NW_023339651.1:19055969-19067015 GCF_004916995.1 Morone saxatilis
AGCATGTGACAGCGAAGAAGATCGCACTGGCCACAACAGACTCATAAAACATCCTCAGCATCGTCCGGCAGATGTTAAAGGACCTCAGCCTCCTCAGGAAAAAGAGTCGGCTTTGGCCTTTCTAAGAAAGCGAGAAAGGGTTCAATTGGATGCAAAATTAGTAAACGTTCCCAAGTGCAGGATGAGTCATGAACATCAAAGGTGTATAGCGCAATACATATGTGATAAAAACATGTAAACATTTGACTTCATGTGAACCTTAATGCTAAGCTTGGCTAACCATATCCCAGGTGGACGCGGATGAAACAGCTAGCCTGGCTCTCTCCTTAAGGCTGAATTCAAGCAATGTCTGGGAACAGAAAACCTTCCCACTAATGAGTGTTCACACATTATTTCAGGATGGTTATTGCTAGCCTTGTAGTTACACCTTTTAAATAGAAGATACTTATGTTCCATCAGTTGCTTAACTAGTGAAACTAGACACTTTAAAATGAGCTCAAAGTGTTACAGTGGAACTGCCAGTTTGCAGCCATTTTGCCACAGGTTTCTTTACACTTATATAGTTGAGCCAAGTGAGAAATATAATGACAGTGCCAATATCTCAGGCTCAGAATAAACAGGAAGTTGATATAATAGGTGTGAACATGAGAGGGGTATCCATCTTCACATTTCACACTTGGAAAGAATGCAAACTCAAAATGTTGAACTATGTATTTAAGGAGGAACGCCACAATAAAGAATTGTTGTTGCACTGTACACATAATCACAGACCCTCCTGAAACTGAACTGAATTGAAAACTAAAATTAAAAATGAAACTCAACTAAAACATGACATAACCCTGTATACTCCTATGTCCAGGGATGTGACGATATACGATATTATTGCTTATCGTGATCAAAAACTAATACATTTATTGGGATGAATTTTCATTAACATGATAATGGTGAATATCCTCACATGGCTTCATTTGAAAAAGCTGTCTAGCTCTCCAGCATATATTCCTATACTGATTTCCTGATTTATTTTGTACAAAGGGAGCCTACATCTTTCCACTCATTCCAAGATCCTAATCCTGTCACCATGGCTGAAGGCTGGGCTGGCCTTTTGTGTCCCTACCTACGCCTCTCGTTTTAAATATGCTGGGAGGGAGAGTCTGGCAGGGTTTGGCAGTGGAGTTACTATTTCAAGACAAGCAGCATCCGTAACTAAAATGCTGATAGACTACATCTTCACCTTTGCTACTGTTGAAAGAAAAACTGCAATTCTGTCTTCTTTACTTGATGTAAACACTGACAATTAACAGTGACACAAACGCTGAAATAGAATACCTCATATCTCCCTATAAACATGTAGTGGAATAATCCAATGAGGACCTTTCATAAAGGATTTACAGGCTGCTATAACCACTCAATATATATATATATATATATAGCTACACAGAGTGCTGCCATTCTCATAACACCTTATAAACCTTCATGCAAATTGGGTAGAAAAGCCATAAAACTTCCCTTTGATATTTGACCTTATTAAGTACTTATCATGTCTTATGTGTATTTTATTACAACACCAGGCTTACAGCAGCTCTCATAATAACACAATGCTTTATGTATGAGTTATATTGCATCATTCAGGCGTAGATATGGGCTTAGGGAAAGAGGCGCTGAGCTTCTTTTCTTTGCTCCTGCCTCCACAGATGGTACTAGATATTTTCAGCGTCACACCACATCCACAGCGACAACAACCATAATGAGAGCACCGGATCATCTCACTGGGCCTGTGGAGTAAGTACGGCCCAAAACTACACATTTGTGGTTTGTCCTTCAAATCGACGTGTGAAACACATGTTATGGGTTATATTACACAGACTCACACACAGATAACGGTCTTTAGATCTCCAAAACAAGCCTGCTCTATTGATGCATGCCATAAATTCCCTCCATCGTGTGGGGTTGTTTTAACAGCTCAGCGTGTCACTGGCCTGCTAGTAAGCAGAGGTATAAAGGCTGCAGTGGGGCAGTGAAACATGAAGGACTGCTGCCTATATTATGACCTTTCTCTCTCCCTTTCTCGCTCTCCTGCTTGCTTTAACCTGGTTTTATTAGCCGACAGATGGGCTGCCCTCTCTTTGCTGTTTAAATGGCTGTAGCCTGCAGCCACAGAAAATACACATCTCCTGTGTGCTGTTTGGTTTTAACACCTCTGCTGAGGACGGAGGAGTTCATTTAGCCAACATACCTGAAGGTGTGTTCTGCTTCATACAGACGCTTCTTGGAAATCAAACTACTCTGAATAATATCATTCATAAGGGGACCTCAGGTACTTGCACAGCCAGCAGTGTTTGCATATACTGTACATCCCTGTTTTCTGATGCGCTCACATTTGTCTGAACGCAACTCTAAGCCTCCCCATGTTTATCTGCTGTAAATTAAGCATAATGTAAATTACCACAGCACTAATTACACCTATACAGCAACAAAGTCCCGTCATACTTTACACTATTATTAACAAATTATTTCCAAATGAGGTACGATCCAAGCCATGGTAGATGAAGCAGAAACCTTCAATGCTAAGAGCCTCAGCACTGAGATCTGTGTTCCGACTGACACAGGTGCCAAAAGACTGCAGGTGCATGTAACCAAGTGTAAGTGCCTAGTAAATGGCGGGAGAGAGAGAGAGAGAAGTGGTGGGATGGAGCAACAGAGAGAGAGAGAGAACAAGCATGCTAGGTGAGTAAATATTGAGGAGGGAGAATGCAGAGAGCGATTCTGCTGACTGAACTGAGTTTGGTGACGCGTTCCACCACTGAGGGAGCACACAGGAAAGGAATTTTGATTTTTTGAGAGAATTCTTTTAACTGCTGTTAAGATACTGTCAGTGAAAGTCAACATATCCCACACAGATGCTCAGCCCTGTCTCCTAGAAATTATGTTAATATACAAACCAATATGCAACAGCAAATATGTTTTCAGGAAAACCTAACACCGTTTTCTGTTAACAAAATAAGGAAATGTTAATTAACATATCTGGCAAGTCTTGTAAATGTTGATACTTAACATACCAGTGAAACTTATTGAACTTGTTTTCTCATAAAATAGGCAATCTTGCAATACTATCCACCCGTAGTGTCTACAGCATTTTTTCCATTTTCAGCATTCATTTTTATTTACATTTAACCGATCTTTCCCTTAGCTTACCCAAAGTGCTTTTGTTGTAGGAGTCAGGACACGAACCATTGACTGTGGTGTGACAGTCCTGCACTTTATTTACCTCCTTGTGACTCCACCGCATTACATAAATGTATTATGGCAGGTACTAAGTTGTCACCACAATGTCATTATAAAAATAAATGAGTAATATACAAATAATATGCTGTTTTATTAATATTAACATTTTGCTCACCATTGATGACAGAAAACAGCACAGTGGTGAGTATATTGTCCTATTAGAGCTTTTAACTCATGGTGTTTCCACCCGCTCAAGTTTTTTTACCCAGCCTTTGTTTCTGCTCAGCCCTGCTATTATTTGAAACTCAGCCATTGGCCTTCATTGGAGGAATCACTCTGTGTTCTTAGGCTCCGCCAACTGAGGTTGAAGTTGTTGTATTGTTTATTTCTGCCTCCTACTGTACTCACTACTACAGTATTTGATTCTGACTGCCTCTGAAACTTCTCAGAATATGTCAGTTTTGTAGGAAGAGGCATTAGAGGAAGTAAAAAGCCACCAAAAAATTGGTTTATATGTACCACCAACCAATAAATGTAACAGCAACCAATTTTTCACAACCTCAAAAGTTGTTCTTCTTAATAACTAACAACTATCTATACAGTATTGATAAATCATCAGTTACAACTCATAAATCCTCATAAAGGGTTCCAGTCAGTTAGATATTCATGAACTAGCACAAGCTAATTGCGTGTAACCTAGACAACAATTTGACCATGAGTTTCTGTTTTCAAACTAGACGTGACAACACCTTCCACGAGGCAAGACAATTCTGCAAAGTGATCTCTAAAATGTGAGTTTCATTGGAGGCCTGAGAACATGACAGAGATCAACCAGTAATGTAAGGTTTACTGACAAATCCACACTGCAACACAGCTCGAGGTCGGCTAGTGGACAGCGTCTTTAAAAAGGATGAATAATTAAGGCTGTACTGACCACTGTTCCAGCATTGCCAGCAGCATGAAAATAGTCTCTTGATTTCTTATTTTATTACCTGTTTCTCTGTTCTTTTTTTTTTCTTGAAATCCAATTAACAGAAGGAAGGAGCTCTGTGGCACCGCACGCATCTATTATTCATTGTGGGTTTTTTACAGCCGATTCCTGGGAGTTCCTGTGAATATTAACGACCCGGGAGCAGCCGACGGGCCAGATGTGTTACATCGCTCTCATCTGACAGACCTCTCTGGGATTGAACCAGTTCCTCCTCTGCCTCCCCCCACCCTCCCCCTGCTTGCGTTCACTCTCTGACACGCCACCTCTGCCAGGCAGCTGTGAACTGAGAAAGTTCTTTGATGATTACTGATATAAACTGCTATGGCTGAGAGGCAACTGGATTTGAATATAAATGTCTTAATTGTTATTTACATTACTCAAAGTGAATAAAAAAAGGCTTTAAGTTTAATTGTTCTCCCAGTTCTTGCAGGGTTGTTTTACAAATTGCTTTCTACACAAAAGCCTAAGTAACTATCAGCTGTGCTGTAAGTCTGCAAGCAGTGTTTTCCATAAAATAACATTTTGAAAAGTGCCCCGTTCTCCAGTGAATTCCAAATGGACACAGATTGCCACTAGTTTATTATTTAAAATGACAGTGCAAAGCAGTACATGACTTGTGCATCTGCTACATGCTGGCTTTACTCATGTCTGCATTATGTGCTTGCTGCTTTGCTGACCAGCAGTCTCTGGATAAGCCAATCTATTATGTATATGAGTGCTTGTTAGGAGTAGTTCCTTTGCGTGTTGTTGGGATTGAAATTTACAGTAGCGGTCTTGTCCTGACCTAACTGGGTCAAGCAGTGTCATAAACGTTTGTTTGCTACTGTCTCCTGGTCATTGCATCATTGATTTTTACTTAAAGATCCCCTCCAGATGTGTCAGGACATATGTAAAAATTGCCTATTTGGAACAATAATGTGTGTCTGATTTGTTTTCTGCAATAAAGGTATTATTACCACATTAAATCCCTTCAAAAGTCATCTCCTCTTTCTACCTCATGTCTATTGATTACTTTGGCATTTAAAACTGATATTTTTAAATGTTTTGGTTCTATATATTCAAGGTGAAATAATAATATACTGTAAATTCTCAGATAATAGCCAGAATAAATAAAGATGTTAATAACGGCCGGGTAAAAAGATAAAGAAACAGCGCACATGGCAATTTCAGATTTAAGAAATACTTCTTCCTTTCAATAGTTAATTCCCAAATGGTCTACTCATCTGTTGCTTTGTGGGGTCTGTCAAGTTACTATCAATGAAACTGAAGACTTCCTGCTTTTGATTTACATTAAGAGTACCCCACCAATTTAGCTGTGTACTCCTATAACACTGTCTGACTTATGATGAGCAATTTTTAAATAAAAGGATCAATGCAGCAAGAAAAATAAATTCAGCAGAACCAGTCTTTTAAATTTCTGCATTATTCTTCCTTGTCAAAACTCAACACCTGTAGTTATTTTACTTAACTATCAAGTCTTGAAATTACACCTACATACTAAGATCCATTTTCTTGCCTTTTCTACATTTTGCAGAATCTACTGACTGACAGGACACCTATCACATCAGTCTATATTATTGAAAATACATTGTTTCCAGAACACCTTTCAGTTTTCAATGCCAGAAAAATGTATGATAAAAGAAATCTACACATTTCTGTCATGTTAAAGCTGCACTAGGTAATTTTTGGTCATTATTGCTGAAACCTTCACTATATCCTGACAGCAGTAGTATAAAGGTTCCTCTGGCTCCTCCTAGTGCTCCTAATGGCATTCTCCTTCCCAGGGCCTCAAATACCGACACTTTGGGACACTGGGAACGAGACTCAACAATCAACCATCTTCAAGCTTCCAATCCAAAGCGTCTTTATATCTTTCTTGGCTGTGATTGGTTGTTTTTGACCAGGTCTGGTGGATTCTTGCCAATGCTTCGTCAGTGCTAGAACGAGCCAGAGGAACCAGATTTTTTCACAGATTATCTGTCTCGTGTACTATTGTCAGGACACAGTGAAAATTTCAGCAGTAATGACAAAAAGTTATTGTTATAAAAGTTACCTACTGCAGCTTTAACCATTTTGTACACAAGTTAAGTTAGTAGGAAGGATGTATGGCATCAGATGAATCAGCCTGGTCTGCAGCTTCAAATTACAACGCTGTAGGTATCCTTCTAGCATAATCTCTGGACGTGCCTGCTGTAGTAGTATGAAGAGCAAAAATGTCAAACCAACAAAAGGACTTTAAAGGGCTGTCCACACCAAGAACAATATTTATAACAATACCTATACAGCTTTTTAAAATCATTCTAACTCAAGTGGATGGCGAAGTCTACACCACAACTATAACTACAATGACAACAAAGCAATTTGATGAACGATATTGTGGTATTCAACTTATTAAACCCATATAAAACATAATATTAGGCTGCAAATCACACATAAAAACCTTGATTTTACATGAGACATACTGCCAAACGGTGTTAGCGCTGGTCTCTGAAGTCCTTTCTGATGACGCTCAGAGTGCTGGATTCTCCTCTCGTCTTTGATCAACTTGATGAACCCACATTCTACTGGTTTTATTTTAGTTTCTCTACACAATGTACAGCAGTAACAGTATCGTTAATAATTATCATTATAGTTATTGTTCTTGGTGTGAATGGCCTTTAACTTTAACCCAGGAGACCACGTAAAACCAAATATAAAAAATGTTACGTAATGTAAACATGTAACGTATGTAACATCATTTACAACCTTTTTCTAAACCTAACCAAGAAGTTTTTGTGCCTAACTATAACCAAACTGCAATGAAACAATGGAACTGTTTCATGTTACCCACACACGCTTTATTTTGAAAGTATAACTGGCAGTTGCATATTTATTGTTGCTTACTTAACAGGGGAGCCCAGAAATGACACAAGATAGGCACCTAATGCGTCATATTTTGATGCAGAGGGCCAAGGGCCAAGTGGCAGTATTTTGTTACTAAGTTACTTAAGTTGAGAGCGTGTTAGAAGAATGTAGACCAGCTACGCACAGTTCAGAGGATCAGTTTAATGCAAGTTGGTAAGAAATAGATGCAAATTGCTGCTAATGTTTTAGGCTCCTGAAATCTTTGTGTTATTCAAACCAGAACTCTCTCTGCTGTGCTAACCACTGCACCAACAGTTAGTTCCTATTTATGGTTCTATATTTATGAGCCAGTGGTGCACAGCATTAAATACAGTCACAGGAGTAGCTCCGAGCATGTACGACATAAAGATGGATTTGTGGTGTACAGCTGCTGCACAGCTGGAAATGACGTGGATTCTGTATCAGTCGTGAGAAAACAGTGTCACCTCTTTTCCTCTTCAAACACAGCTCTCTGTGGCGTCTCATCAGTACTATTTTCTGATGGGCAGAGCATTAGGGAGCAGACACACCACAGAAACTTTACCCAGAAGTCATGTCCTTGATGGAGGTGTATAATCACCAAATGATAATTGGCAGCTTAAATTAAATTAGCTGTGGAGGTGATTATTTGCTTGGTTACAGTGCTGCTCTGATTCTAGGAGAACATTTGCCCATTAAGAAAAACCATTAAGTTACAGCAAAGACCTAAACACATTGTGTCCCCTTTGGATTGTGTCCCCTTTGAATGACAGCCGTTTACACCACTGCCATGTGCACTGAGATAGAATGACAAGTGTTGCTTTTTATTCATCTGCTTGAGCGATTCATAACTAAATCCATTCTGACCAGCATATTGTAGCTGCCATAGAAGGTGATGTATCTATTATTAAAGCATTACCAGTACAGCTGTGCATGGTGCTGTGTGTGTCATTAATCCAAACAGGCAGCAAATACTAACTACAAATTGCTACAAATCTTAACACCACAATGGCCCTGCTGTATGATCTGGATCTTTACACTTTTGTACAGTTAAGTTCACTGTGAGTCACTAAACTGACAAACCGGTACAGGGGAGATAAAAATACCAATTTGCAGGCACAAAGCCCCACAGTGATGAAAATACTCTCTCTCCTTAGCTGTCTCATTTAAGTCCCCTTAAAGTTACATTTTCATACTGTTTTGTCAGATATGTTAGGGGGAAATATAATTGCTGCCTGGATTATTTTCACTGACAGGTTTTTTTTTTCCCATTTCAAGAAGTGTTTTATTCTTGTACCACACAAAAGGTTGTAGTAAGGTGCAGAAGTGGGACCACCACTAAGTAAAGCCCATTGCAAAAATATCAATTAGGGATGCTCAATAATTATTATAATGAACATAAATTATTGGCCGATAATTGGAAATTTACCTAATTATAAATTATCCTGATAATTTAATAATAATAATTTAATTTGAATTCTTATGCAAAACAATTGATGTGTTTTTTGATGATGATTTAGATTTGGTTAGAACTGAGCTATGGAATATTAAATCATCCATCTTTGCTCACTACATCTTAGCCATTCTGACCTTCAGGTGTGTAAAAACACATTAATAACCTATATTTAAAATACAAAACTGTGACATGATTGGTTATTTTAGTGGCATTGGCCATGAGAAACAAGTAATTCATTATTGGTTATTGCATCAGCTAAAAAAAATCCACATTGTGTATCATTTTTACCAACTGTGGTCAGTAACGTAATGTTAGTTCTTCAACTAACTTTATTGGTTGCTGTAATTTTTTTTTTTTTTTTAAACATACTGTTTAATCTTTGGGCTCAAAGTATCAAGTATTTTCGAGTCAAAGGGCTCATGTCCAAGTGAAGTCACGAGTCACTGGTTTTCATACACCTCTGGTAATAAGGATTCTGGTTTACTCACACCTCTGTTAGGAAAAGCCTTTTGGAACACTGAACACATCCTTTCTCATTCCTGTAGTCAGCATAGACCTTTTCAATATTTAACCAAGATGACAATCTGTGTTGATAAAACAGGGCAGCATTATGTTTCTTTCAGAATGGATTTGCTGTTGCAAATTAGTATTTTATAAAAGTCATTTAAAGGAGACAGGGTTGCATCGACCTCATTACATAAATGTGATGGCACTTTTCTGTAAAAGTCACATTGAATCTCGTCACACTAACATAACAGCTACAAGGTTAAACACACAGTTAGTTAATGTGGGCTACATCTGGTTCCTGCTCCAGATAAGTAATAAATTGGTCACTTAATTATTATCTCTTACGCAAGAAAATAAAATCAGTTCAATAAACCTGGAAACAATGAGCAAACTTTTGACTGCACAAACAAATGTACTGAGATTTTACAGTTCAAAATTAAACTCTAAACTACGTCACATTTTTGCCATTTCTGCTGTACTGTAACTTTTGTTACTTATAATGAATCAAATTATGAATAACCAGCAAAAGCAAGCTTTTGTTAGTTAGTAGGGTTGGGTACCATTCACATTTAAACTGATACCAGTACCTGGGATTTGATACTCAATGGTATCTTTTTTTCTGTACTTTATGCTCTCTCTGTAAAGTTTTCAAAAATAAGTCCAAACTCCTCTTACTACCAGAGTGCTTGCATACTGTAATATATTCCTGTAAACAGTATGCTCTTCACATACTACTGGTTTCATACTGAGGGTTCAGACATACTAAAAAACACATAACGAATAATCATTAATTATCCTGTTAAGTTGATCAGCACAACCTCCAGACATCAGAACCTAAATCAGGAGAGCAAATCTAACCAGGGTACCTTCCCAATTACACTTGTGATTTTTCACAGGCTTATGAACCTAATAATAACCTCTTATTGGAAATCATGAGAAAGTTTCAGAGCTACATAGTCACAGTGTCCCCGTTACCATGGTAACTCACTCACTCCTGCCTGCACACGGTGCGAGAGGAGGGGGAGCGACACTGTCTGTCGACCAAGTGAGAAAAGCCCTGTTATCTCCAGCAACTCCAACGTATTAACTAGCTAATTAATAACGTGAAGATGTCAATGAAGTTCTCGCCCTGACTTATAGTTTCATCTTACATGTAGGGTTCAACTTCAGCCCTGGATGCATTTGTGCTAACTTTAGCTACCAATGATGCAGGGGGCCGAACTGGCTTTTAGGCAATCAAACACAGTAATGTTACACTTTGCATTTTGTGTTACAAAGTCTGCGTGTCCTGACTTTATTGTCAGTAGTGTGGGAAATTGACCCTTCCTTAGGGTTTGGAACCTCTGCCAATCTCTCCTTTCCTGTATGTTGCATTGTAGATGTTACAGACCATAGTTTAAAGCTAGAACTCAGGAAAAACAGTCCACAGGCCGAGGGGTAAGTTTGAACTGCCGGCTTATTTATGGAAAACAAATTAGTAGTAGACATACAAAAAGACTGGCACCAATTCACACATCTCATATACACTAGTGCTGATTGATAATTCTTATATTCATCGTCACTGCGATATGAACACATTGCAAAAAACAGCCTAATAAAAGCCACGATAAATAAGAAAAATCTTTTTTTTAGGGATGGCTACAGAAACCAGGTATTAAATGGGCCCCAGGGCTAAAGACTGTAGTATTTATGACACTGCAGCCTCTCTGTCTGCTTTCTGTCAGAGCTGCAGCTCCTCCACACACACACACATAGAGACACACGAAATCACAAAAGCAGCACAGCTTAAGCAAAGCTGATGTATGTAAGTGCAATAACTGCACAATTAATTGAAATATTATCGAAGTGCAATATGCAAACTAGAAAATTCCTAAAGAAATTTTGAGTGTGCCTGACTCTGGCCCATACATTACTGACACTGCCGAGTAGTTTACAGTATGTGACCTCTACCATTGCTTAGGTATGTGACAGATGTGTGTGTTTTTCTCCCATTGAAATAGTGAGG
>NW_023339651.1:19067115-19070987 GCF_004916995.1 Morone saxatilis
TATTATCCAGCTAATCTCATCGAAGAACACTAAATCTTTCAAGTTGTTGAAGTAAAATTCAAAATCACAGAATCTGGAGAAACGTGGTTTTCACTGGACAGAAAGGGTATGAAAAATCATAATCTGAGAAGTAACTAAATCTGTCAGACAAATGTAGGGGAGTAAAAGTGCAATATTTTCCTCTGAGATGTAGGGAGTAGAAGTATAAAGTTGCAGAAAATAAGAAAAAAGAAAAAGTAAAGTACCTCCAGACTGTACATAAGTACAGTACTTATACCTACCACTGCTCAAGGGGTATTTACAAACTAAAGCTAATTATGGTGAAATTGAATTTCACTGAACATATCCTGCCTTAGCACCCTGTTTTCATCCTTAATGCTCAGTCTTTGTTGAAGTTTCACAATAAAAACTTCTGTCTTCTATCGTCACCACATGATGCACAGTATGGAGATACGCTGACCCTGAACATGTATTAGAAAAACTGCCCCACTGTGAGGAAGCAACAGATATGAGAAACTGTTCTTCCATCTCCCACCAAACAACCGCAGGGCAATGGTTCGCTTTCAGACCTTGTCATGGAGGTGGGGATTTACATAAAGCTGCTCTGGCACAGCCGTAGTCCCCCACAGTTCCTGACAGCAGGGAGTTGTGTACTGTGAAAATGTGGGCTGGGTCTCAGCTTGATCTGGAAAAACTTCATTGTGGCCTATTGACTTAACATTGTGTGAAAAAACAAGGAATTTATGTATTTTGAAGTTTCTGAAAGCCCTTAACAATATGGTGTGACCCTTTAATGTTCCTATTTGAGCATCCATCAAGTGTATTTGTAGGTGGAAAAGCTTTTCATAAAAACACTGCTGACCTGTTTCATATTAAAAGGTGGGCAAGTTTGTTATTTTTGTGTAAGTCTTCACCGTTTTTGCTTTATTGTCCTGAAATGTAACCTCTTCATGTCCTCGGATTATCCCACCTTGCTGACTCTCCTTTTCATTTCCAATTTATTAATTGCAGTAATCCACTCATTTTCCTAAACAACGCGGCCATCCAGCCTTAATCCTGTGTTGTGTCCATTAGGTTATTACAGCAAGTTGTGTGTAAATGTCCAGGCCACGTTTTGTTCACTTTTACCTAAATTGCTGCTTTCCACTCATATCCGTCCACATACACTGTTAGACAGACATACATATACAGGTGAAGTCCATTAGGATATTGTGCAAAAACAAATCAAGGTAAGGGGCTGAAATGAGGATCCAGAGATAGACAGACATCCACTTAGACCCAGTGAGTGAGCAGGGAGGTTGAACAGGGACAGATCAGGTAACTGAGGTGAGCTACAGTCGTCCCAGACTTCAATGAGTGGGCGACAGTCTGTCTTAGCAGGGGAGAGTGGTTAAAGCTGCCATTCAGATGCTCCTGACAGAGTTTCCTCTCCCTTCTTATTGATCCATGTACTTGGAAGAGATGAGATATTATCAATGGCTAGTCAAACATTAAACTATAAAAGTAAGTGCACAAGATGTCAGATAGGGCATCTATACTGGGGATGCAAAAAAAAGAAGATTACAAAAAATGCATGATTAAGACAGTTCCACATTGGCTTGACTTTGTGAACCCAGGCTCTGTCCATTATATATACTGTAAATGTTTGTTACACAGAACTATCTGTGTTGTCGTTGGAAATTGTTTGGAGAAGACCAGGCAAAAAATACTCTGGATTATTTTATCTTTTATTTTATATTATCTGGGTTATTGGATGACCCATCCCTCTATCACCGCCTATCACAGGTAAACTTCCAGCAATCAGATCAATGAACGATGTAAAGTAGTCAAACTCTTACTGAAGCCAGTCGGGGGGAGAGTGAAAACATGTTTTCCAGTGCCTGGATAGCCTTTTTGTTCATCCACTTTCAAAGAATACTTGGCAGGGGATTGGATGAACCATCTGTCTGTTGCCATCTAGAACAGGTGAACCTCAACTAATTAGATCAACAAACCATATAACATAGTTAAACTCTTACTGAAGCCAGTTGGCAAAGACTGAGAAGGAGAGGAGCAAAAATATGTTTTTCCATCAACTCAAGCCTTCAGTGCCGTTCCTTGCTCTTCTTCCAGTAAATAAATACTCTCCAGCTCTGATATAACTGATGCTAGCAGAATCTACGCTAACCTTTTTAGTAGATCTTATTGCCTTCAACAGCATTAACATGGAGCTGGTTCAGTTATCACCATGTGATAAGTAGGGAGATCGTAAAACCCTGTCCAAAGATGCTCTTTGGTATTAGATAGATGGTTAGTATTTTACAAAGAGAAACACATACACACAACATATAAATATAAGAAAGAAAGATAAAGACATTAATACAAAAGCTGAGTATGACAACAAAGCATTACTCAAATCAACACTGGAGAAACCTTCTCTTCTCTCTTGTTGTTTCACTATCACACAGCCTATGGCTTCTCCATTCCAGGTTTGATTTGTTAAAAGCAAGTTGATGTTTCTCTGTACCCACGCAGCAGATGAGTAAACAGAAGTTTAAAATGTGTTGTGAAATATTAAAAATGAGGCAGGGACGCGGAGCGGAGCTACAGGAAAAAGCGTGAGTATGACGGGTTGCGGGGTAATCGCAAACACACAAAAAAATTCATCAGTACAGAGGCTCCATGCATTCACTGTGAATTACAACATTTACACAAGCAATATCTTTTGCACACACCATTTCTATTTCACTCCTGTGCTTTTCAAGTGCCTGAAAATGACTTTATCCTTTCAGTGCATGTCAGGCTGACACAGATTACATGTGGCAAGAGGAATCGCCACATTATTGTTGTCTGGCGTAAGGAAAAAGCAGCACTAAGGTCTTCACTCAATATCATTTCAATTACCTCCTCAGTGGGACACACAGTGCAGAAACAAGGGCACTCTCTCAACATGAAGACAGGAAATCATACATTTTGGCGTTATGTTTCAGAGGGCGTACTCCTCTTCACCCTCTTCATCGCCATTTCCTCCCCTCTGATGTTTGCTTGCCATATATGCAAGCTGATGTTTACATGTCTCAGGGAAGCCAATTAAAAGCTAGCCTGTGGCTAGGCTGCACACGATAAAAGTGCATAACGTGACACATCCTGAATATATTCATCCGCGATCATCTCATAATTCACCTGTGGAAGTCATGATGAGCTGATCAAACGTTTTTGGGTCTTGCATGCATTTGCACGTTGCAGATTCAGTTCAATGGCATCAGTAAAGCTCAAAAGAAAGTTAATCCCTGTGGCCATAAAGTTACATACAAATGTGTTAACAGCCATTGATTTACTCCAGGCACACACACACAAATGAACCTTTGAACATTCTAATCATTGTCAGTAGCAGCAGTATGCCTGAACAACAGACAACACATTTTCCGCCATTCAGCTTAGACTTTCTATGTATGGACTAGTTTAAGTGTAGTAGTTCAAGTGTTCAATATTTCTGATTATTATCACATAACTTGTGTAAAAAAATATAAATGAAACGATAATTTGTGAAATAATTCAAGAAATTATGAAAACTCAAACTCATTATGAAGTGTTATTTCATCATTCTTATTTTCATAGTTTGATTAGACCTCATTTTATTTAAATTTTGTTTCTTTTTATTTCCGAATGTCCCGTTTCAAAAGTCACAATGGCATTTTTCCTGATAACACTTTTATTTCATGGATCTTCTTATTTTATAATGTGACTTTTTATTTTCATAATGTCACTTTACATGACGGTGGTCATCACCCGCTCTCCATTCAGCAAATCATATGCCCCATGCCTCTTAAAGGTCCAGTGTCTAACATTTAGGAGGATCTATTGGCAGAAATGGAATGAAATATTCATAGGTA
>NW_023339651.1:19071023-19072403 GCF_004916995.1 Morone saxatilis
TTATGTTTTTGTTACCTTAGTGTGATGGCCACCTAGCAGCCACACATTTAGAAAAGGTGGTAACTCTTTCATTTGTTTCATAATCTTTAGGTTTAGAACATTATATACAATACACAATAAATAACTGGACACAGATTGTGCTACATAATACACCGTTTTATTGGCCATTTTTACAGCTATCTTTTTGGGTGCATACAGTTAACTTTTGTCAATTTTGGTAACATTATTACGTTCATTAATTTATTTTTCATTGAATTAATTCAGTTTTATTTCAATTACCAGTTCCTGGGTGTTGCTGCTGGAGGTGTCTCTTGCGGCCACCGTAGTTCCTCCTAGCCTTTACAGCCCATTCTGTCAAATACAGATGTGAGCAGTGTTCAGTTAGTTGCAATCTGCAACTTCACCACTAGATGCCACTAAATCCTAGTGCTTTAAGCTAAAAAGCTAAAGGCATAAAGATATAGCATGGCTTGTCGTGCTTGCATTTATTACGTACATCAAGGTGAAGAACCCAGTGTTAGTGTTACTAGCTCTTACCGGAGCATTGACCTATTTCCCGGGTCTATGTCTCCGGGTTCTATTGTTCCCGCTTTGTATGGGACCGGGGAACACCTAACCCTCACCTTAGTGGGAAACATAGGACCCGGGGAACCATCAGGGATGACCGCCTCTTACCACCATAGAAAAACTCACTTTTTGCCTTTTCACCAAAGTTCTGCGTTTTCTCTGCAGGAACTTTTCTTCTTCATAAAGTTCTTACTTAAAAAAGCGTACTGCTTAATTGCGTACCTTAAAAGGTCACATGGTTGTACGCGACTTTAGTGCGCATCCTAGTGGTGCAGTTAGAAATTGCGAAAATGTGGTTTGGTCTGTCCCGTTTCAGGCCCTACTGCAGTAATATGGGCCCAAAAAAAAAAAAAAAAAATTCAACAATGGGATGGCCACCTAGCAAGCCACACATTTAGAAAAGTGGCTAAACTCTGTTCATTGTTTCATAATCTTAGGGTTTAGAACATAGTATACAATACAGCAATAAAATTAACTGGACACAGATTGTGGCTTACATAATAACACCGTTTTATTGGCCATTTTTTACAGCGTATCTTTGGGTGCATACAGTTAACTTTGTTCAATTTTGGTAAACAGTTATTACGTTCATTAATTATTTGTTCATTGAAATTAATTCAGTTTTATTCAATTACCAGTTCCTGGGTGTTGCTGCTGGAGGGTGTCTCTGCGGCCACCGTAGTTCCTCCTACCTTTACCAGCCCATTCTGTCAAATACATGATTGAGCAGTGTTCAGTTTAGTTGCAATCTGCAACTGTCACCACTAAGATGCCACTAATCCTAGTGCGTTAAGCCTAAAAGCTAAAGGCATA
>NW_023339651.1:19072428-19072584 GCF_004916995.1 Morone saxatilis
AATCCTACACAATGGACCTTTAATGGTAGCAATTAGCAGTAGCCTTTTAAGTAAGACTTTTTGAAGAAAAAAGTTCCTCAGAAAAACACAGAACTTTGTGAAAAGCAAAAAGTGAGTTTTTCTATGGTTGGTAAGAGGGGGTCATCCCTATGTTCC
>NW_023339651.1:19072690-19072964 GCF_004916995.1 Morone saxatilis
CCCATACAAAGCGGGGAACATAGAACCCGGGGAACATAGGACCCGGGGAACATAGGTACGCTCCCGGTAAGAGCTAGCTAACACTAACACTGGTTCTTCACCTTGATGCTACGTAATAATCCAAGCACACAAGCCGGCCAAGCTTGTTAGCTGTCTAGGCAGGTAGCACAAGCTGTTCTGTGTTAGCAGAAGCCTCTAGTCGGTTTGGTTCAGAATTACATTGTTGTTGCTAGCTAACACGGGTTAACTAGCTAAACCAGGTAGCAGTTGTCAA
>NW_023339651.1:19072984-19083044 GCF_004916995.1 Morone saxatilis
AACAAATGTTTGGAAAATGGATGAAGATGTCTATAATGAATTAAAACATCTAAGGGGTGCCCGGTTAGCTCAGTGGGTAGAGCTGGCATCCCATGTACTGAGGCTTGCTGCAGTGGCCCAGAGTTCAAATCCGAACTGTGGCCCTTTGCTGTGTGTCATCCCCTCTCTCTTCCCCCCTTTCCTGACTGTCATCAGCTGTCACTATCAAATAAAGGCAATAAAAGCCAAAAAAAAATACTTTTAAAAATAAATGATATCTAAAAAGATAACACTAAATGAAAATGACTTGTATTAATCATTTTGTCAGTTATTTCCCAAATTGTTAGTTCTTTCATATAATTTAAACACTTCATATTCATGTCTTTTTTATTTTTTTAATATTGAATACTGAACATTTGTGTGACAAGAGCAGTAAATTACTGTGAGCTCAGGTACGCACATGCGCACAAACACGCAAATACTTTTAGCTTCCATGTTCCTTGATGTAGAAACTCACTTTAATAATAGAGAGCTCCCGGCTGTGTCAGGCCATCTTTTATTCATATCTTCTTCTCTCTTTGCACTGGGACACTTTCTGCTGCTTGTGCCAATGACACCAGTGGCATTTTTAAGCTCCATTGTGAAGCAATTTGAGTCGGAATCTCGGCTACAGAAGCGAGTTGTAAAGTCACTGCTCAAATTGAGTGTTAACTTTAACGCGAGGTGAGAAGACAGCAACGTGTGAGAGATACCGCACATATACGCTAACACCTCACATCGTTCAGCTGAGACTAATTAATCCAACATTTGAATCAGATGAAGTGCTTTGGAGGGAAAAATTAAACTCTTGCTGATTGAGTGAATTGCAAATTAGGAAATGTGAGTGGTGACGAGTAAATGCTCATTTTAACTTCCAATAATGTTTTTTTCACATCCAACTGTGATTATGATTAATGCTAATAAGGGATAATATTCTTCTAAGCTAAATAGAATACAAAAGTACAATAACAATTAAGCTGAGCACATTCGCAAATCCGATCTTAGGGACTTATTTATACAGTTATGCATAAAGAATAAAGTAGACGGGTTGCACAGAGAAGGGGCACGGGGTGCAGGAGATGGCCTTTTTTCTTACTCCATCTTATTTGTTATTTGTCTATATCTCAGTTTAATAGGTATTAGGGATCACTGTCAGTTTGGAGAAACACAAGAATGCATCTTTGTGGATCTTTATATTTATTACGGATTAAACATTATCTCAGTGTCTGCATTACAACAGAGAGCAGAATTTACAGAAGTACAAGAGAGAAGACAGAAGCATGTTCACTGAAGAAGTAAATTGAAATTGTCACAATTTTATATTGAGTTTGGAAACAGACTAAAGCTCTTGTAATGATGTGCATTGCATAGTAATAACATAGTTACGTTATTGGTCCACACGAATAACTACAGCAGGGGTTGGGGTCCAGGTGGAAGGTAGAGGGTTAGGAGAAAAAGGAGAAAAAAAGGAGTTTATATAGTCTCGTTGTCATTTCTCTGGGAAATATTGAGCCCAGAATTCCATAGTGAAACTGAGGCTAAGGAACCGAATGCAGATGGTGTCATTATAGCCATTACTATGTGCAATCAACACTTACTTCATAGTGATAAGCCAAAAAGTAGTCTATTTCCAATTTAAAGTTAATGGCATTACATGCAACCATCTTGTTTTACTGATTGGTGATTTTTGCAATTAATCAGTGTTACATACATATTACTATGCTCTTGCTAACTTTCTTTTAGTCTCTCTTGGTTCAAAAAGACAGCAGAATAAATTGGACATGTCAATGGCAATTTTGGCAATTTTGTTGTGTTTCCCATATATTTGGCCATTGCTAATTTCATTCTCTCTAATGTGCAAATTGAGGGGCTATTGTGATAATTATTAAAGTACATCGGCTCGAATTCTTCAAACCTGCATTTATTGAGTTTTTAGCCACTTGGTAAAAACAATCTATTTTCTCATACAATTTGACAAATGTTTTAGCAAAGTGCCTTACACACACAAGATAGGTTTTAGGTTTGTTTTAGTAGGGTTCAGCAAGTACTCAGCTGAAACAAGCATCAGGTACAGATATGTATGAAAAACAGATAAGAATATCATCAGAGTAAGAGGTGTCAATATCTGTAGTCGCAAATATATCAGTGTTTATTAAAAACATTTTTTTTATTCTGTAAATAGTTCTATCACTCTTGTGACAAAAAGTAATAAGTAAAATAAAAAGATCCGAAGCTAAATTCTCAGGCTGTTCTGTAAATAGTTTTCTCATAAATATAGCGGCTTCTGATAAACCCATTTCAATTTCAGGCCTAAATGTTCAGTGTGTAGGATTTAGCGGCATCTAGCGAGCGGTATAAATGCAGATCACAACTTCCTTCCATCACCCTCCCCATCCAAGCATGAAGGAGAAACTACAAGGAAAAGCACAAAAAAACGCAAGCAGCCCTATCTACAGCACAGCCAGTGTTTGATTTGTGGACAACTGTAGAAACATGGCAGTTCAACATGGTGGACTCCATGGAAGGCAACAAAAACACAATGATTCCTATATTCAAGATTATACACTAATGAATACATTGTTATGAATATTATATTATATTTGGACATCCATTTCCACACACTGGACCTTTAAATTAACATTTCATTATCCCTGCCCATTTCCGATTTAAGCACTACCCATATTTGTGTTAAGCCCCGCCCGTTCCATACACACAAATACAGATTATTTCATTGGTTGAACAGATACAGATAACTTTGTACTTGCTCATCACTAGTTCTTACCAACTTTCAGGGAACTATCTGGCTTTAGACGTTAAATGCCCCACTATGTTTAAAAGCAAGCTGCTAACCTTATCGATCTGCTGTTTGGTGCTGGTTGTATAGTGTACAGTGGGTAAAGGTGCAGGATATAAAACCAAAACAGTGAGCTTAAAGATGCTAATGCTTCATAAATGGGACCTCTGTGGGTTTGCCACTGACTACGAGTTATCCCGTGTTGTCATTTGACCCTTTATTTATTAAAAAAAATACGAGGGTGTTGTTGTGTTTTTCCCTAAGTCAAGGCTGCAGGATATGATGGAAATATTAATAACGCTGGGGAGGGCCTTGCTTTTTTTTTTTTGAAAAGCCAAACATAAGGTTGAGCCCCCTCCTCACTCCTATCACTTTCACACAGCCCCTTACAACACAACCTTGTTTCATATACACTCCCATGAAGGAGGTGCAGTGATGCAATGTAAATTCTTTCATTGAGTGTCTTAGGGCTCCAGGGAACAGGTTTCGGAGAGAAGTTTCTTTAACCTTTCTGAGAGTGAAGAGCCTTGTGTTGCACAAAGAGAATTATTCAAGCTGCTCTAAAGGTATTCTCCCAAAATAGAGTCAAAGAGAGAAGGAGAGTGAGAATGCATGTGGGGAAAGCGTGTGTGCGTCTACAATGCATCTGGGCCTAACATGCAAGCGTGTGAATGCACGTGAATAGGTTTGTTCATGTGGGGATGGGTTACGTGCACCCCTCGGGTAACAGCAAGCAGAAGTAGTAGGACAGGGACAGACAAGGCCAGACAACTAGAATAAATCCACTGAAATATGCAGGCAGGGATAGGCAGAGAGCACCTTTACGTCCTTTCAGTTTCTCCCTGTTGTCTGTGGGGACCAGAGGCTGAGATGAAAACAGGAAATAGAGGGGATGAGAGGAGGAAGAGGGTATGGAGTCGTGTCCCTAGATGGACGCAGGTATGAATGGCTGAGAATAGACAAGAGGCGGCTTGGGCTGTTCAGGGGCCACCGGTGGCCTTTAAAGCAGCGCAGATTGTCTCTCTCTATAGCTCTCTCACCCCGAAGCTCTCATTTTCACTTTCTGCCCAGGTGTTGAGCAAACTTTGGAAATATTAAACACATCTTGGCTAATGTCACGCTGTCAAAAATAGGACAATACAGTCATTTGTAAATGTACAGGGCATGCAGGTCAGAGTTCATCATGCAGCTGGCCTAAGGGAAGAAGCTTTTGCTGTTTCTCTCTGCGTTGGACTTTGGGTTGGACACAGAGGCATTTGCCTGAGCATATAAACTGTCTATTGCTGTGGTGATGAGTGGAGTGTAAATTACCTCGGTACACGGTACCTCTGTTGTTCAACTGGCCCATGTCTGCTTAGCTGTTTTCAATCCCAGTCCAGTTTTGTTGCACACTAACGGTAGCTACAGCAGCAGTTGGCAGGCAGAGCAGCTGGAGGATCTTAGCTTTGTGTCACTCAAAGTTGATTGATTGATGGCTAAAATTGATTGGTTCAAGCTAATGTCATCACACGTCACATTCTAAGAGATTAGATTTTAATACAAGAATACAAAGAAATTAATGTTTGGTAGTTCTTTTGGTGTACATTGTTAAACAGGTGCACAGTATGACCCAGGATGTGATCTAAAACAGTTAAAAAGGCATTTTTTGTTTCCTCTAAACCAGTAGTAGAAGTAGAAGTGGCAGTGGCAGTAACTGCCACAATGTAATATAATGTGCTGTGGTTTAAGGAGTTAAATTAACATTATTACAATGAAAACCACACAGTCAATTTCAATGAGCTGTAGTTCCTTACAGTCTTCATCAAACCAGCAGCTAAGCGCTGCTTGTGCTTTCAGCCACAGCATGTTGTGAAGCACTCCACTGCTTCGACACACAACATTGCACTTAAGACACAAAATTAATTTTCAAATGGAAAGATTGTGAGATGATCAGCTTAGCGCATCCCCAGACATCCTGTTTGCCTCAGCACTGTTATATTGGATTTGTCGTCTCAGAACTGATAAATATGAGAGGATGTGCTGATACTGTGAATTTGAGTCTTCTTGTCAAGTATTTCAGAGTTTTTTTATAGGCAGGCCTTTCAGCCCATCACTGTATTCATAGAGCTGTCTCGTCCTTTGTTACCCTTTTCTTATCCTCCCCATATGTACTGTCTGCAGTGCATCCATTTATCTGCAGCCCGTGAAGCTCTGTATGGAAAAAAGAAAAGAAAGTTTTTTGAACCGAATTGGATTGAGACTCTGCCCTGGATTTGGGTTTGTGTTGCAATAACAGCCCTTCCTCCCTGTCTTTTTTTTTTTTAAAGTCATGCGAGTTCAGTGAAAACTCTATTAGTTGGCAGAGTTTGATGCGCTTTTGTGTCAGTGTGAGCTAAGCATTCATATATAAGCGAGACACACACAGAGTACTGAATAACTGGCTCTGGAGCTTCTAATGTGCAAAACGATATCGTGCTTTAAAAACAGGCTTTGTTTCTCTGTCTCACTGGGGAATGCGAGGTGATGTTGCTCTTTGGTTCTGGTTATTGTTTGTGCATGTATTTTCTGAAGCAGAAAAGAAAGAGCCGACACACAGAGGAAAAGGTTGGCATGGGTGCTGTGTGTGTTGGGGCTGTCACTATTTCAAAAAGCACCCACTCACCCACCCCACCACTGCTGTTTCTGGTGCCTCATGTCGGTTGCAGCTAGCACCTGAGTCCTCAGATTTCTTGTGGTTGTAAGGCAGCTGGATTATCTTGTGATTTTGTGATCTTGCTAGATCACAAAATCACAAGATAATCCATTTGCCACGCTACACGCTATGCAAACAGTGTCCTTTTAAGGAATTAGGCTACTAGCAGTGTGACCATTGACAGTATATATAATGGACAGAGCTTCCAGGTATGTGAAGTGAAGCCAACTGGAGAGTATTTCTTTATTCACCTGCCAAGTATTTTTTTTCGAAAGTGCCTGCCCTTTTCCAAACAGTTTCCAACTATGACTTCCCAGATGCTTCCGTGTAACAAACTATCTGGCACATTTTGACATCTACAGTGAAGAACCCAAAATACTTTCACACACTGCTTTTCAGATACTTACATTCTGAATATCCGTAATATGTGTGTGTTTCTGTTTGACTGTCGGCGTATGTACTCAGCTTCCGCCCTGTACCTGATCTTTTTAGCTCTCTGTGAAAGCACTCGTGTCATCTTCTCAAGCCATTCAGGTTGGCAGTTCAAGGTTGAACGTAGATACAGAAACAGCAAGTGAAGTAAAGGGGAGAAAAAAACGGAGCTAGTTTGCGCGTGACATTCGCTTTCTAAAGCACCGAGGGCACTAAAGTAATAAGCAGGATGTTATTTCACCTGAATGGGAACACCTCAGTCCTCCCCTCCCTCTCCTCCCTGGCTCAGAGCTTACAGTTTAGCCACAAACACGGCCATTGTGTCATTCCAAGATAAATAATGCTCAGTTTGGGATTGGTTTCACACTCGCTCTGATTTGATTATACCGCAGCCTCCTGATAACAAGTGAACTGTATGCAGCGTCCTTCAAATGTTACCTCTGCACGGCTCAGGTATTTGATTTTACAGCTGTATGTACACCATTGAATGTCTGACATCAGGGCATTTGGAAGCATATTGATGTCCTACTTTACATCCACAGTTTTGATGGAAACAGTAAAGCTTTTTACAGTGTGTGGAAATAATTTGTTTAGGGGAAATCATATTTTTTTGCCAGCCACCAGCAGTCCTGATCAACGCTGCCTCGTTGTAACCTTTCCCTCAAACTCAAAGCGAAACGTCCTTATTCCAGAAATATGGTGTGAAAATGATACAGCTTTGAATATTTCTCACTTTGAAGGCTACAACTTCACCTGCAGCAGGAGACAGGTGGCATCAAAACATGGAGCCAAAATATACTGTATATTTTTACTAAGAGGAGCAGAGTCTTTGCACACATTTCCCTCTTTGTCAGCAACTTCTTTTATAAAAGGCAGACAACAGGGCGTCCTGCCAGCACTTAGATGTACAAATACAAAATGTCTTCAAGTCCTCAACTACAGCTCTCTCTTTCCTCTCTCTTTCTCTTATTCACCACTCCTCAGTGGCTCCTTAGTGCTTGAAGTTACTCTCACACAGTCTGCACTTCAGAGGAACTATAGGAGGTATTATTTTTGCAAAAGGTGAAGGTCATCATTATGAAAAAGGCAGAATTTTCCAGCCGTCATGCATTATTCCAACTTTTCAAAATTTGCTCTCCTTATTCTTAAAGTTATCTTTGTCCTTTTTTGAACTGACTGTGGTGCTGGACAGCCTTGTTCCAGACCACTGAATCAACACCATCTCTGATTTGCTGAGCGATTCAAATAGATCTAGTGTCTCCAGGGACCGCTAGGACCTGCAAGTCAGTCAGGGATGGTTATAATTTCTGTATTACTGTTCCACCATCACAAATTTTTTTAATTTGTGGGTGGCCCATATATATGACATTGACAATCATACTCCCTCTACTAAAATGTGAACTAGCTAAAATGTATAAGATCGTCAAAAACAGTGGCAATCTACTATATGTAACATACAATTGCAATAATCAGTCAGAAGATGAGATGTTGTGATTGCAACAATTAACGCAAATCACTGCAACTTTTCCGCTGTTTTCCTTTCTCCTGCAATTTCATTGAAAAAAAAAAAAACGCTGCCTGGAGAAAAAAATCTACAAGTTTGGTATAGGGATTAAAATCTTTCTAACTTCCTGCTAGCTAGCAACATAGGCTGATAAATAGTGACACAAAAATGGCTACCAAAATTAGCAGACCCAGACTACCAGAAGTTTGTCGGGGATTGTTCCGGTTTTAAGCTGGGTGTCGCAGGTCCTGACACTGACACATACGTATATGTAAAACACTAAGATGTTCCGGTTTTCAGCATTCACTACCAAATTGTCCCAGTTTTCACCACAAGTAAAATTTTATCATGTCCCACTCATGATTACCCAATATAAAAACACAAACAATGCAGCACACCTGATCAATCAATCATTGAACCTGTCAGGCTAATTGTTAGCTGTCTTGCCAAAGAGAAAGTCAGTAATTCCTAAAAAGCTATCTGAGAACACTTACCACTTACCAATTCTTCAATTGCTTCAAACTTCAACTGCAACCACTACCACAGCAGCTGCGTATACTGAAAATAACTGGACTGACTGAGGTTAAAAAAGGACATTGCCACAAAATGCCATTTTGGTTCGTTCCATTCCCTCAGAGTTCAGCACTATGAAGACTGTTTGCAGGTAGTCAACAACATCTTTTGCCACCAACAAAAGTCCATGAAAATACAATTATTTCAACTGGATTATTACGTGAATGTAGAATATGTAAAGTGTGCTTGTCTCTCCCAAAACACCTTCTTCCCCCAAGGGGAATGTAGCATAGAGCGATAGCATAGCTTTCAGGTGAGCCAAGTGGCAGCAGGGATGCAACAAAAGAGTGAGCAAATGATTGCCGGCTTCTACCATGACCAGTTGGAGGAGTATGTGAGTGTAGCAGCAGTTTTATGGTTGGCTGTCTGAACTGCTATGATGCTGCTTGTGCTGTTCTTTGTACTTATGCTAATGATGTTTCATACGTTTTCCTTATCCAGATGAGGTACCCAGATGCAGATTTCTTTTCAGGCTGAGGTATAAATGGGATCAGTCTGATAAAACAGATGCTGTACATCAAACAAAAAAATTGCATTAGTGTTGTCGCAATTTCTGCAATACAGAGTTCAAGGCTCGATATGTACAAATGCATTTCAGCATCACATCCTCACCTCCCGGCTCATCCCACTGCCACAGCACATGATATTTAGTCCACATTAGGTAAGTATAACCTCCCATTTGTTAAAACAGAACGTCATTGACGGTCTACACTCAGTGAAAGAGGATGCATGAGTTTTATTTCCTCTACCATCTGGGTTTTCTGAGTGAACACCTTTTGTGATGACCCCAGGTTTTATTCATGGAGGAATAATGATAGCAGGTTAAGAAGATAACCTCTCAGTCAGTACGGCAGATAAGTATTTCAAAACAAGAGCGTTGTCTTTATGCACCAACTAATACGCTTGACACTGCCAAGAAGACTGCATGGCAGTCTGACTTAGGAATAAATTCTGCCAGGAAATGAAAAAACACCTTTTAAGAATTAGCATTTTAATCCTTTGGCCCAGAGTTCCCAGAATCTAGTGTGTTATTCTCATGTACAGCCTGATGTGCTATCAATATTAAATATGGAAATAGCTTAAGAAACCAAATGTTTTCTATTTTCTTTGTTGAGCCAGTAGTTTTTAACTTTTTAATTTTTGGAACTATTGTTCTCATCTTTCTGTATAATGTATAATTACTTTATACAATGATTTTAGATTTTTTTTTCTGCAGGTGTGAGGATTTTAAAACAATCTTTTCAAACCTGGAAATTTAGTTTTTACATCACTTATTTACAAGATGGGCTGATATCATGGATATAAATAACACAGCAGTTGGTGGCAATAATGCTCTGCTCTTTAAAAAAAGACCTGGCAGCAAGCTGAAAACAACAAACACATGTGCTAATGAGGTATAGTGTGTTCTTATTATTTTCTTTTTCTTTTTATTGGCAGAAAAATGAAACAGTAGTGACTTTACAGAGAGGAATAAAATACTCACTGACAAACAAAACAAAGAAAAACACACAAGGTGATGTGCAGGGCTTGATATGGTATGTATCTGAAAAACACAAAAAGATAAGTACAGTCATAATATATGTAATACAGTGGCATAAGGCACTTACTGCAGTTTAAATGGGTGTTTTAGATGGGATTTGTAATGGAACATAAGTTTTGTATGATTGTGAGTATGGGAGAGGAGAGAAATAATAATATTAACAGTAGATACAGTGAAACTATTCATAGCAATGACAATAATAGGAGGTGCACTGACAGTAGGCGAGAAAGAGTGTGTAGGTGTTATCTAGGGAGGGATGTGAGCATGTGTGTATGTATATATTGTTTTGCATTACATATGTATGCAAGCTAAATATCTATTATATATATAAAAGGTGCCACTGAGGTATTGAAAGGTTATTTTTTCTAGTGTGTACAGGTATCATCGTCCCATTATGTATAATTAACACTGGGTAAGGTGAGCTCTGTGTACAATTTTGTATTGAATAAGTTGCATTTTTTCTGAGTGGCTATGGTTGGTTGTCCTATGTTTATACTGTATATTTTTTATATTTCTTACACTGTTTTT
>NW_023339651.1:19083057-19084122 GCF_004916995.1 Morone saxatilis
TGGAGTTGGCTTTTAATCTCATTGTACATGTGCATAGTGACAATACAGGCATTCTATTCTATTCTATTCTATTGAACAATGGAGGTGTTTGCAGACTGTTATTTGACAAGCTAATTTTTCCCTTTAAGCAGTATTTCAGTTGTTAATATTGCAAGAAGCTGTTACCAGCAATACCATACTTCTGTTTTAGTGTTTCATAGGAAAGAATTGAGTCGTGATCAAATAAGTGTTCCAAATGTGTAATTCTTACTTTTTTCCATGAGTTGAAGTGGTTTATTTTGGATATAAAAGTCGGGATTGTGCCATTTGGTGTCAAGTGATTTGTTTGGATTTCCACCGGGCTGTCAGTCTCTGCTATGAATGGGTTATTGAAACAGTTTTTTAATTGAGGGGTGATGTGATTGTGAGTCTCTTGCAACCAAATAGGTGTACACTGAAGATTGTTTGCTAAGTGCTAGAGTCTGAAATTTGGTGTGTTAGTTTCTTGTGTTAGTTTTGTGATAGCTACTGAAACATTTATCTGTGACATGTTAATAATTAAGTAAGTAAAATGTATTTATAAATAGCGCTTTTCACAGGCATAAGTCACAAAGTGCTTTACAGAGGCAGTGTACAATTACATAATGCACAATTGGCAATATGTAACAAAAGCCAATAACAACAAAGGAAGGAACAATGCATAATCGAATAAAGCAGTGTATAAATATAACTACATACACAAACATACAAACACGACCTACGCAAAGCATAAAATATATCTATATATATATATATACCTACATACACATACACACATAAAACACAATAAATAGTATACCATATAAATATGAAATACAGATAACATATGACAACATATGTTACCCAAAAGCATGTCTAAACAGTGAGTCTTCAGCTGCTTTTTGAAAGAATCTACAGAATCTACAGATGTAAGCATGGGGGTAGAGCATTCCACAGTCTATCATTTTATTTGCAAATAAATTCTTGCAAGAATTTGGGCATTTATATTCTCAATTGTGATTTGAGCAGTGAGCTTGTGACTGGAGTTTAGGCTACATCTGTTAATAC
>NW_023339651.1:19084222-19086995 GCF_004916995.1 Morone saxatilis
AGACCTGGTTGTCTTACATCCCCCGAGGCACAGGCCGAGGAGGTGGAGTAGCAGCCATATATGATTCGAGCGTTTTAATGGACCCTAAACCAAAACTAAATTATAATTAATTTGAAAGCCTTGTTCTTAGTCTTTCTCACCCAAACTGGAAAACACTGCAGCCAGTTCTATTTGTTATAGTGTACCGCGCTCCTGGACCGTACTCTGATTTTCTTTTTTTTTCTTTTTTTTTTAAGTTTAGTCCTCAAAACAATTTCAATTCAATTCAGTTTTATTTGTATAGCGCCAATTCATAACAGAAGTGGTCTCAGGACACTTTTCAAATAGAGAAGGTCTAGACCGAACTCCTTATAACATTTACAGAGAACCCACAGTACCACCATGAGCAAGCACTTGGCGACGGCGGCAAGGAAAGACTACCTCTTTAAAGAGGCAGAAACCTAGGACAGACTCCTCGGCGACCACCAGACCCCACTGCTAGAGTGTGATTAAAACAATGGGTGGGTTTATTTATACTCTGACAGAAGCCAATTGAGTCTATTAATGAAATAAATGCATTACTAAAATGACTGAAATTGTCAACATCCGCATGAATATTAAAATCACCTACCATAATTACTTTATCTGTTTTAAGGACTAAACTTGATGAAAACTTGATGAAAACTCCTAGAATTCAGACAGAAATTTACCAGCTAATATAAATGCAATGTAATACAGCAGCCTGAGCATGGTTGCAGACCACTCTTGTCCTCCCCCAAACACTTTACCTTGATGGCAAACGTCATGAGATCAAGGAAAGATGTGAAGAAGAAATTCATAAGGACTTAGGAAAATAACTAATTTACACAAAGCTTTTTTTAAAACAATTTTATTTAACACATATAGTGACAAACTCAATGCTGTACAACTTATGGCTTTTCACACTGCCCGCCTGAGTCGCATGTCTTGGCTGTAGCAACGCTTCAATCCGGGCGTGGTTGCCAGCAGAAATAGACAAAATGGTCTGTTCATAGTCATATTGACACTATACCAGCTACATATACACCTTTCACTACAGTTTCAATGTCTATATCTGTAGAATGTGTCACAGACATGGAAAAAAATCGAAATGTATTTTTTAAACTCAATACCTCCAGAATAAAAGCTCTGTGGTGTTTCTGAGAACAGAATCCATTCATGTGTTAACTAGGTTTTCATTGTATGGTATTTCTCAAAGGCAAACTTAGTAGAGACAGATAGGGCTGGCAGCAGTGCTCTGCAGCAGCCACGCAGCTGTTCAGCACCGTAGCTGTCACATGCTACTCAGGTAGGAAGTGCAACCAGGGCTGATGTTCCTGTCTAAAACAGAAACCTTCCTAAGCCTATTTGAATACAGCCTGACATTTTCATCATGGTTACCATGTTCACCATCTTAGTTTAGAGTGTTAGCATGTTAAAATTTGCTAATCAGTACCAAAAGAAATGTGCAGCTGAGGCAGCTGGGAATGACATTAGTTTTGCTGGTATTTGGCCATAAATGAAAGTATTGAACCAATTCAAATTCTGATCTAATTATGAAATTAAAAGTCAGAGGATAACCAAACTGAAAACAACTCATCCTGAGGGGAACTCAAATGTCTGAACCAAATTACATGTCAATCCATCCAGTAGTTGTTGAGATAATTCAGTCTGGAACTGGTGAACCGATGAGTGGTTAAAATGCCTCTCACATCGCATTTACACACATCTTTATTCCATTAAAATGTGAATTCTCATGCTGCCAGTATAAACAGCTATACTGAAACATATATCAATATATCAAAAAAATTATGAATATCTGTTTCATTAGACACAGGCTGAAAAACATGATTGTCAGTGTTCATGTCTCACCATTTTTCTAAAAAACTGTGAACAAACATCCTATTCTTACAGTACTGGCGCTGCTGTTTGCTAAGGAGATTAGTAGAAGTGCAGCAGAAGAAATGTGCACAAGGTCTATCCTGTTTTCAAGCAATACAAGAGGAAATTGTGACCTTGAAATCCATATATTTCATCACAACAGAGAGGGAAATAACCAATACTGAAAGGTAGCATAAAACAAAACCATTAACTGCAAAACATTCTATTTGAGTTCTCCATTAAAGTAATCGATTATTTAATTTAACACCTTGGACCGATGCTCCAACTGACAGGTTATTGCGCTAACAACAAATGAATTTAATCTCCATCTAATGTTTTTCATTTCCCGTCCTTTTTTTGATTAACAACTAACACTTTTCTTTTATCTGAGCTTATTCTTCCTCCAGGGTCTCATTCACAGAAGCCTTCGCTCAGCAGTGTTCAGTAGTAGGAAGGAAGGAAGACTCAGCAAAAAACAGGTTTGTCCTTGATTTTATAAATGGAAAAGAGTTTTTTAGAATGTGGCAGAATTTTCATAAAGTGTACATTATAGTAAGCAGTCTGTTTAATTTACAAGGGTAATCAGGTTCAGGTGAACTGAGGTGCAAGGCTGCCAACATACTGACCATAAAAACAGAAAAAGCCTTCAGTGTCGTTCTTTGCTCTTCTATCAATGAAGAAATACTCTCCAGTTCTGATATAGGCAGCTGTGGTACAGAGGCAGAGCAGGTTGTCCCCTAATCGGAAGGTTGTTGGTTCGATCCCTAGCTCCGTCTGCCACATGTTGAAGTATCCTTGAGCAAGATACTGAACCCCAAGTTGCTCCTGAGTTTCTGTTCAATGGGCTTTGCCATCACTGTGTTTTGAGTGGTTGAAAGGCGCTATACAAGTACAG
>NW_023339651.1:19087004-19096590 GCF_004916995.1 Morone saxatilis
AGGTTCATTTACCATTTACCATATAACTGATGCTAACTAATGTCTTTAACAGCCCCTCATTACACACACCTAGCATTAAACCAGGCCCATAGCTCATGCTGTAGCTGCTGATGGTTCCTGATAGGATGCTTATTGGTCCACTGTCTGTGCACAGCCTGGCAAGAAGGGTTTTTCAAGTGATCTTGCACGTCCAGGTGCCTAGCAAGGTTAAGTTTGTACTGAACTGAGTTAAAACCAGCAACAGACTGAACTTCCAAGATCTGAGATTCAGCGATATAAGACTGAACTGAAGGCCTTGGTGCTTCAGCAATGTGCTTTTTGGATCATCTAACAGTATCTGAAACCTTAAGATCCTATTCACACCTCTCATTAACATGCAATCTGCATCTGCACATCCTCTCTGGATAAAGAAAAACACATAGTAATGCCAGGTGTAAAGGCACGCATTGTCATCAGTATGCGATCGGATCAGCCTCATCTGGAGGTTGTCTGGCTGGCACTGTGATCAGATCTCAGCAGGAGCAAATACAATCCGTACAGCATGACCACATTCGTAAGAAAGAAAAGCACTGTTTTTCCACGGAGGACAGACATGCAATAGCTTTTCGTGTGTTTGTGTACAGAACAATCCAACAGTATGGACAACCAGGAAATTGACAATCAGGAAACATATATGATGAATGGATCCAGGAGAATGTAGAGCAACTTCCAGGCGTCGCCAAACAGACCCATGACCTCCTCTCTACCATGGAGACCTGAAAGATGACAGACTACACAGACACACAAGAGTAAAACTCAAGCACACCATTCACACAGTGAGAAGAAAGGGATATATAGAGAAAGAGAGAAGACACAAAATCAACAGAGGGTTGGAGAGAAGCAGTGGTTTTCAGAAAATGTACCGTATTCTCATCTGCAGGATAAACACGGACTGTAAGCAGTAGATTTACTGTATTCACATAATGGTAACAGGTTCTAGGTCATCAACAATAGGCAGTTAACTGAAAGTGAAGGCGAACAGAGGAGTTTTTCAGCTTGTTCACACCACCCGTGTCTGCGTGGTGGAACGTCTTGAATTTGATTTCAGCTCCCATGATAACAGCGCCTGACGCACACTCAGCTGCGTCTGCAGTGAAGCTTCACTAGAGAGTCAAGGTCTCGCCTATTTTTACTGCAAGCCACACGCGTCTCCCAGCAAAAGGATCTGTTGGTAGTCATATCCACATATTTCACTGCAGTTTAAACTTAATTTTCAAAGTAAAAGCGC
The DNA here is from genome assembly GCF_004916995.1 of Morone saxatilis. Taxonomy (NCBI): domain Eukaryota; kingdom Metazoa; phylum Chordata; class Actinopteri; family Moronidae; genus Morone; species Morone saxatilis. The sequence goes on from NW_023339651.1 coordinate 19,088,272, forward strand.
TGTAGTAATCTTTTACTTTAACACAACTTCACTTGTGAAAGAATTTCTAGAAGTGAGCCGTATGAAGGGCAGTATCTGTGATTCCCGAGTTCCATCTCTGATAGAGATGAATACAGAGCAGATATTACATATTATATTTATCGCTGACCCTGAGCAACCAACTGCTTCATCTGTCAAATAATTCTACAATATCAGAAAAAGAGGACTAGATAGTACCTTGTTTACCATGTAAGGATATCAATGGATAAGGGAACATGGAAGGTCGACAATTTGTTGTGGCCATCCATTGTTGATGAGGCCTATTTTCTGTAGTCTGTCAGCATTCAACTAATTTCCAAGGATAAGCAATTAAGAAATGTCTTTGTCCCACTTGCTGTGTTTTGTGTTTGCAGACACTGAATAGGTTTTCTCCAGTCCTTGCTCTCCTAAGATCTGTGACAGCCCGTTGTCTGGCCCGGACTGCTGCTCTCTGATCCACTGGCTAAACACGTTCACACATCCAATGTGCTGTGTTCACAGCTGCTCTGGTGTAGCCACATAGAAAATTGGCTCTGATCAGCCAGGCCTGAAAAGGTTCAGAAGTTGAGATGTGTCCAAAAACACAGGTCTCCTTGAGGCTGTCTGCCACCATCCAAGCCGAGCTTTTATTGATTTGTGGCATTATCTTTCGTGCTTTGCTTGACATTTGTGGGGCATGGTCAAGTGTAAAACACAAAAACCAAAACTGACGGATATGCATTTGGACACACACATACACTCACACTGACTGTATGCCCTTATAATGTATTTTTATGCTTCTAAGAGAAGTCAACACAGTAGATAAGGGTGCTGCCCTCACACAACCTCATGTTAGTTGCTGCATAATAGAAAGTCTTAACATATGTCCTCACTTCAAAGACACACCATGCATATACACAAACACATGTGCACACCCAAAATATGCACACTAACCCACCCACTCACACTTTTCAGAAGCCGCTGTGCCAGCCTTGTGTGGGCTGTGCAGCCTAAAGCTGTTTCTGCATCCTCGGGCTCCTCAGTCCAAACCCCAGCCTCTTCCTTTGATTTCTGCATCCATCCAAAACGCAGATAACCCCAAAGCACCCATTTCAAGGATACAAAAGTTGGGAGATTTTTGCAGTAATGTACATGTCAGAACTCCCACCTGAAAGCTTTTATTCTTAAATTTAAGACTTGAATAAGCATCCTTTATTCATTCTGTGGCCCACTGAGCATGAGCAGTCGGGGGTTCAGTGTGCCACCTCAACAATAATTGCTGACATTGTACTTGAAGTGAGCTGTTGGGGTCTTTTTAAAGAGGTAGAGATAAAGTGTTTGCTCTGGTTTTGGAAAGGAAAGTGTGAGAGCTATTATTTATTTAGGTATGTGTTTTGCCTTGTATGCAATGATTCCTCTGAGCAGCAGCAGTATTTATTGTGTTTGCTGTAGTGTTTGTCTCTTTCAGGACCGGTGAGCTCTACCGCACACATTGGGTCTCATGCAGCCTTCCTTACTGGTTTCTCTGGGAGGTTTGCTGTGTTCCAAGTCAGATTCAACAAACTATTTGAACAAAAATGTCATAAATCATTTGTTTCAACATGATGAATACTGTTGTTTCGTGAAGAGGTGATTTGATCATTAACATAAAGGACTACGTTCCACATTCGCCCTTTCATACACATTCACTCAGTGATGGCAAAGCCCATCGAACAGAAACTAACGCATTCATACACATTCACACACCGATGCACGGCATCGGGAGCAATTCGGGGTTCAGTATCTTGCTCAAGGATGTTTCAACACATGGCAGGAGGAGCCGGGGATCAAACCAACAACTGGACGACCCTCTCTGCCACTGAGTTACAGACGCCCAGGGTGAATAGTGGGTCCGGTCGAATACTCTTTTTTTCTATAGAAAGGTTCTAAGTGAAAGGAACCGGAAGTATTTGAGTGTCAGCCGTGATAAGAGCTGTTCAAATGCTCTAAATGCTGAGGAAAGGAGCTTTAATGCTTCCTTTCGCACATCCTTTTAGAGGACACTCTGGGCCATTTTTATCTTATGACATAACTTGTTAATATCTTCTATGTTTTGAACTTGTGTATACATAAACATTATATTAAAATGATCAAAGTTTATATCTTGTAGGGTTTGCATTAGTTATTCCTCTTTTTGGGCTCTGTTGTGTTGCCAGCCTTTAGGAATATCATTTCAATATCTTTGTTATTGTTCTTCAGTCACAGATGGTGAAGATTCAGAGTTTTATTTCCAAGTAGGTTTTCAAATACAAGGAATTTGCCTTTGTATATTGGTTCATGACAATAAACACAGGACAGGGAAAAGAAGGACTGCAAGTATAAATAGAAAAATTGAAAATTAACAATAATTTATGAAAAAATAATATAAAGACAATAATAGACTATCTGTATAATATGGCTGTTATTTTAAATAGAATATGTACAGTTTGTGCAGGAATGTGCAAAAGATTACAGTATTAAGTATAAAGAATATCTTCAATGTCCAGAAGATTATGATATGTACAGTACAGTAGTAGGTTTGTATAACTGGTAGTCTGTTAATGAACCTTGGCAATGAAGTCATAGTTTTCACTGGGTTGTGTATCACCTATATCAAATAACATGGTTAGAATGCAGGTACAATTTGATATTTTGAGTTAATTACTTTTTTGATTGATATATTTGTGTGTGGCCTACCTTTTTATTGCCAGCCTTGAACTGTTACATAATTAAATTAATTCCTATTAAAGCATTATGGAGGATCTATTGTTAGAAATGGAATATAATATTCATAGGTATGTTTTCATTAGTGTATAATCACTGTTACCTTAGAATGAGCTGTTTCCGCCCCCCACCATTGTGGCCCCATGTTCAAAGAAGGAGTGACGACATGCTTCTCAGGTATGGAGTTATTGCTTATCTTGTTGACAGTTAACCAATATCAGATTATATTTTTGGTTAGTATTTCTTTTTCCTTTTTCTTAAATACCCAAAACTGAATACCAGCAGACGTAGCTATCCACTGCCTTGGAGAGAAGGAAGAGGACCGTTCTCAAGGAGTTTAGAGTAAGTAATTCAACATCTTGAAAGAAAATGAAATCCACATTGGGCAGTGTAAATACACAGGGCAGAAACCTGCTCCTTGTTGATTAAAGTTTTAAGTATATTACACTTCTGGCCACACCCCAATCTGTAATATCATAACAATGGTCTGTTCAGATAGGTTTGACAGCAATGGCATGGGAAAATACTCAATGTATTTAATAAATCAATGGTATTTTTATATTTTCAATTTGCTATACAAGGACACAGAAGCGTTTGAGGCAGGCCTCGATAGACAACTGATGAAAACTGCTGCCATCGGTGACCGGTCCACCCCAGAATCTGACCATATGACAGCATCATGGTTGAGGGAAGCAAAATCCTGGAGGGAAAGGATATCCCAAGGTGCTGTGCTTTTCTGATGGGAATCTGAGCTATTGGAACTTAAATGTAAATTGATAATGACAGTCAGCTGCTGTTTGTTACAGTTTTTTGTAAATTGATCTAAAAGGTCTTTCCTATAATGTGTAAAAAAGACTGCAGGACCTTGAGAAGATGGCCATGTATGGGACAATTTAAATTTGTGTTGTTATTGTTTTCCAAGTTGTTTTTTAAATATTGTGTTCAAACACTGTTAAACTGCAGTTCAAAATAAAAACAGTTAATTGCCAAACAGTTTTGTTATCGAATTAATTAATTTCTTACATAAACAAAATTTTAAAATGTGTGTCAACTTAAAAACCATTATTATAGTTATTAAGTACATGACACTTAAAATGCCCTTTAAATAATGTGGGGAAACTATTTGGAACAACTTAATTTTATGATAAATCAACTTAAAAACTTAAAAACTACCAATTATTAAGTAGGTGGTAATTAAAAATACCTAATTTAATTTGTCTTACTTAATATACTTCATTAGTTGAACATAATTTCATCCTGTGTTGTCACAACTCAAAATGAGAGATGGAAACTGTTGCGTTGATTTTCTTCATTGAGCCAAGACATTTGTTTTTAGAGTGTAGGTGCTACTGCCTCAAAAGCTCGATCACCTGCTATGTTAAAATGATTTATGATCTGACCCAGGGTCAGCAAGTATAAAGAAAAATCAAAGGCCCCAAAATCGAGCCCTGCGGGACACCACAAGACAGAGGAGAGGAATCAGATACAAAATATCCACTAGAGATAGTGGAACTTCCCTGAGTGAGATAGGATTAAAACCAATCTAATGACAGATATGCCTACCCAATCATGTAGCCTCTTAATTAGAATATCAAAGGGAATTAAAATGGAACCGACACCGAAGGAAATGAGAATGTCATAAGAAACCCTCATAAGAGCAGTTTCAGTGCTGCTTCCAAAACACTGATGTTTATCAAAAATATTGTGCCTCTCTAAAGCAGCAGTGAGTTGATTGGCTAAATTCATCAAATCTTGTAAGCTGATGGGTTGGAAAGAGTCAAGAATAGTAGCAGGTGTAGAGGGGCTAGGGTTAGCCATTATCAACACAGAAGGCAAGGAATTGTTACAGTCATCATTTGAAAAACATGGTAATGCTAAAGCCCCTTGCTAACTTGAATGGGATAAACTGCTATAATTGTGTGGTTCTTCTAGACTTTCCAAATGTTTTTGACCAAATGGACCAAATTCCAACAGTGAAAGGAATCGTTTTGTCTGTTTGTGATGCAAAAAAAATTTATCCATTGTTTCTTTTTGGGCCAGTGTGCATCATGTGATGGACGCTATTGCTGCAAATACATGGTTTTGCCACTATGTCAAACTGGCTTCAAAGCCTAGCCCCCTTCTGCAGGGCTTGACCATATTGGTAGAATGGGAAGAACAGAAAAACCTGTCTTTGGAAGTGTTTGTGGAAAGCATAGCTCACTGCTTGCCTTGAAGTCAAATTATTATTAGCCCCACACCTAAAATAGCTATGTTTGGAGTGATTTGGTTACAAATGAAACCAGATACAAACTGTGCATAGGTCATTTTATATGAGGTTTAATGAGATTTACTTATGTCGCTAATTTCACCAAGAGGGAAATATCCTTGCTGTCAGAAATTCACACATGTCAGTCTGGGTGTTAAGAATTACAACTCGCAGACTGACGTGAACAGTTTTTGCGACTCTGTCATAATTACAGTTTAAGCAATATGACAGGAACATGGCTATAAAAGACTAAGTAAGACTGCCACAGTAAAATTGCTTATGACTTTGGAACTTATCTAAAGTTACAAAGTCTTTAAGTGTCCTTGAATGTAGGAATAAAGAACAGAATATGGAAATATCTACTTTGAAACATGTTGAACTGTCTGAGAACCTCCAGCCTTGATGAAATATTGCTCTCTTTGCTGAATTAGAAGAGGATTCAGCTAATAGGACTGCAGCAGTGTAGTGGGTCCAGTTGTGTCTAGACTGCACTGCAAAGTGACCTCCGCCCCGACATCTTGACTGTGCAGCAGTCAGGTTAGAGGCTACCTTAGCTTCGTGTTCATTCCTGATTGGAGCTTCCACTTATGTCTTCCACTCCAATCATCAGTCTGGACAGGAGACACAAGCACCTGTCTCATCCACGTCCTGTTATGACCCACAGTGACTGGTGTGTCTGAGACAGAAACAGAGCATATGTTCAAGTGTGTGTGCATGCAGGAGCAATGAGCCTGTGAGTCCATACATTGAGCTAGCACCCAGAGAATATATTCTTCTCCCTTAGATTCGGCTGTTTTTTCATTACTATTCATAATTCTGGTAATATTGATACAGTGATAAGCAGAATTGAGTTTATGAGGCTTCTCCTCTGAGAGGGATACCAGCACGCACCTCTGGTTGAGTCAGCAGAATAACATCAAAACTAATCACAATTTAATGGATCTCCAAGTCCCAAGGTCACAGAGATGTGAATAAAGCATAGCCTGCAGCGCACTCGGACAACCCCATCCTCTCTACACCAGACCACTTCTGATGGGCTGAACATCGGGGTTGGATTTGCTCAAAATGGACATTGCTTGCCACAGGCTTTATTTAAATATGTACTTTCTCAGCAGGCATTCCTTCAGTAATATCCGTATGCTAAGACATTCCCCAAGCTATTCTATTTAATTCCTCACTATAACTCAAAACCACCAGTCTAAGAGGGTCAATGCAAAGGAAGAACTATGAAATTGGATTTGTGTCTGGTTCAAGAGTTTCCAGCCTTTGCTTCTTCCTCAGTTCAGGCCAAATCTACAACACTTTATGAAAATAATTATGATGATAAAACAAGAGAGGTCCAAATACAGACCTTCCTCCGAAGACCCCGGGTCTGTGAGCCAATGATGAGTCCCCAGGAGTCACTACCATTTGTTCCCACTGAAAATGTAAATCTTATTGTAATTTAAAATTTAAAGGCAGAGTAATTGCCTAAAACAGCTTGTTAATTATGCCTGAAATTGTGTAGGTTGATCAGAACTTGTATACTTATTAGAGAACTGTTTACAGAAGAGCCTCAGAATTGAGCTTCAGAGCAATTTCATCACAAGAGTAAAAGAAATACTTTCAGGACAGGGTTTTTCCTTTTTTTTGAAAAGTTGCTATATTTACAAGTAGGCTACAGATATTGACATATTGATATTTCCCTCTAATGATACTCATACTTACATAAAGTACATGTACTAGAGAAATATTCATTGGGTGGCAGAAATATATGCTGATTTTAATCACAAACAATCACTTATATTAATATTTGCTTGGAAAAGCCCCCAAATGAAGATATTCAAACTCAAAAACATTACATTGTTGTGCCTAATTAGTATTATTTTCAGACATTTTTACAAATACATGTCTTTTGCCATTTAAGTTAACCCTCTCACTTAGTCTAGATCATTAAGTAAATGTCTGTTTTTATTTATATATTTTCAAAATTATTAAAAAATAATGTGTTCCATTTGACACCAAACTGGAGTGGCAGCTGGGATGAGCAGGTATTTTTTTGGAGGGCAGCTGCCACCCCATGCCATCCCTTTAGATTCACCCACAACGCTACTGGTCGCTGTAGTTTGTAGCAAATCCAAGTCATAGAGATTGTATTCGTTAACAGTATGAAACATTTTTAATGTAGTTAATGCTAAAGTTAGCCACAAAAGATTAGCTTTATTACTTAAGTATATTATTAGTAGTAGTAGTACCATGATAATGGGTACCGTACTTGTTCTGAGAAAAAAATTGTGAAATTGACGAAATACTTTTTTACATTTTTGCAGTTTATGTATAATCACATAAAAGATCTTTGGTAAAATAAAAAAAACTGAGCTTCATAACACAAAAGAGGTTTAAGGTTTCTGTTTCATTCAAGCGGATATCTCCATGACTCATGGTTTTATAGCCCTGAGCAAAGAAATGTTACCTTGTCTAATTTTGCATTTTACCCTTTTTTTAAAATAGCTCAGCCATTTAAATGAGTATTTCTGTGACACCAAGCTGACATATTACAGGCAACAATGCTTTTAAAGGCATCCCAAGCAAGTGATGTACTTAGTCTTAGTTGTAGTCTTTAGGAGTGAGATGCAGTTGGAACAAACCAATACGTATAGTGATGATAACTCTGCAAGCCTGACAACAGTAAAACCATGTTTTACTGTTCCTGTTATTAGAAAGAGCTCGGTAAAAGCTCCTAAATGTTGATCAGTGCGCAGAAGATCTGCTTCTGACTTTAAAGGCAATGTAGGATTAAAAGAGGAAAAGTGTTTATGGCATGATGATGAGATTCACACAGTCTGAGCCAAAACAATACAGAGCTGAAGCTTTGTTACAGTTAACAATGTGTCCGCTGGAGATGGTAGGAATATGTTGGTGGAAATCACATTATGGGATTTCTGACATTCCCCTTTATCTGTGAAACTTTGATAAGTTATACCCAAAGGTCTCTAAAGTGATGAGAGCTTCAAAGCAAGGGCTTGAAATGTTACAAGCAGTTCATGCCTTCAACTCACCATTCTGTCACATACACCTATTGGTGTTGTAGATAGAGACATAAGGATTCGAGGGCCATGTGTGGTTCTAGGGATAACAATGCTGTTTGGTCCTTGATCCACCACTTTGGTCCAAAGTGAAATATCCCAACAAGGGTGTTGGATGCATTGCCATGAATTAAAAGCACCAATGTAAGGTCAAAATGGTTAATGACAAAACAGCTGCATAACTAATGACCTTTTTAATGTCAAAATTGGGAAGGTATGTAGGATTTGAACTTGCAGACAACTAGTTCTGTCACTTTTTTCATCCGC
>NW_023339651.1:19096690-19097877 GCF_004916995.1 Morone saxatilis
GTTCTAAACTTTATATATATATATATATATATATATATATATATATAATTATATTGCATGCATATTATAGTTCAATCACTCAGTTCATTCAGTGAAATCTTTCTTTGCTTATTATTAGTTGTTCTGAGCCTATAGTGTAGCCTAAACAGTTGGGTTCATTAAAACATGCTGTAAGATAGATTTCAGTGGGAAAAGTTAGAACATAAATACCTAGTCCCTCTCCTGTTCCTGTTTTATGTATATCATTTTTAATATTTTCTACTGGCTGTGTATCTTTGTGGATCTGTAAATTTAGTTCCAGATGGCAGTAGTAAAATTTAATTTTTACTTTGCATCGTAAACTAATTTGTGTGAGGCTGCCTCCCTGTTGCTACATCCCTATAATGTTCAGAGTAATGTTTCTTGGTGGAATGAGTCTTCACTGCAGGACTCAGCACTTTAGGAGTGACGGTGGCATTTTATTTTAGCTCATCAGGCACAATGTGAAGAAAATGAAAATTACAACCGAAAATGATACAGGTGGATAAGGTGCTTTAGAGATCATCAAGAAAGCAGCTCATTAGTATTGATCACAATCAGAAATGACTTGTACATAACAGCAACTGTGATTGTGATATATGGTGTACACAAAATCCACATGATAGCTGTACTAATTACAAAACCAATCAATACTCATCTAGTTCAAAAATGCTTTGTGGCATTTTGCTGGTGCCATTTAGTCATTCCCCTGCAGTTAACAGTCCCTATGACAAGATAAATGGAGCCATTCAGAATAATGAGTGCCACGAGTACGTAGGTCAAAAGCTCTTTTTCGTATTAAATTAGAGTAAGGGTATTGAGTCATGGGTATTAAGTCAATTGAAGGGTGAAATTTGCACACAGCGTGAAGCCATGGAATTTAGGACAGCGTGGCAGTAATTGGACTAGATGCTTTAGCTCATAACCTCTTTTTTACCGAGCGCAGGGGGAAGGAGAACAATTTGCTATGTAAATGTTCTGCCTGACACAACCTGCAGAGACTGCAGTCATGCCATGGACCAGAAAGCTGAGAAAAGGGTCACTTTATTCAAGTTTTCACTGTAGACACCTCTGTAATAGAAACTACTGTTGAGGGTAGGCACTGATTTATGCAGTGGTGGCATGAAGTATGTGTCACAGCTTTTCAGTCATTCCCAATTTATGCAATT
>NW_023339651.1:19097884-19102029 GCF_004916995.1 Morone saxatilis
ACCCCAGTAAAAAAAAGTAAAAAAAATACACTGAGAGAAAATAATACATTTATACCACATACAAAGAAACTGCATGGTTTTTGCCCAAAACTACATGGGATTAGCATAAAGTCGGCATGTCTGCAAAGGAGAGACTTGTGGGTATTAATGTCAGACGTCAAGGGACCCCTTTGAGGCCATGCCAGTCTTTCCATGAGCAAAATTTAGCCTAACTTTGGAGCGCTAGCATGACATGATTGGCGACATAGACCCACTGTGAAAAATTTAGCCAAAATATCCCGGATATGGTCACTGCCATCTTGTGCTGGTGGCGTCATTTGGAGCCAGAGTCTGTGCAGTAGTGATAGGGGTTGGCGCCAGGGTATCGAAGTCCCAGCCCAAATGCCCAGCAGACTCAATGTCTGACAGACAGTGCAGGATGTAAGAGATAAGGATAATGGGGTGTCTAATCAGATTTCAGGGCTCTATTGTCAGAAATAAAATATAATATTCATAGGTTTGTTTTCATTAGTGCACAATCACCTGAATATAGCAATTGTTGTGTTTTTGTTACCTTAAAATGAGCTGCTTTTATCTACAGACGCCTTCCATGGAGTCCACCATGTTATACAGACAAACCAAACACCGGCTCTAGATATAGACTGTGGCCACCATAGTTTCTCCTACACACTTCACAGCCTGTTCTCATTCCAAGGCCATCAGCGGTATTCAGTTTCTTTCAATATGCAATTTTTTTTGTTCAAATGTATCTTCATCATGAATACAACATATATACATACACAAGAAAACAGTTTCATGTGGCTGCATATGAAGATTCATTTTACACTTCATCTCTGCTGTGTCAGATTGTACAAACACTGGCGGCAGCATGGTGTGCCACCAATTAACAAGCAGCCCCCAATGACAAATTACCTATTTTGCAAGACAAATGCTCCCGCTGTGTTGTGTGTGGCTCTCATGAAGAGATTGGCTTCGCACACTTACAGTAAATCCCACAGAGGTGCCGCAGTGGTTAGATTGCAAAAGACATAAAGTGAGAGTCTCACAGATAAGCAGTGGAAGCTGTAGTATTCAGATAAGCCTTCTGCAACTGATGTTATATACAGTAGAGCTTCATATCATAAACTATCCATGTCAAGGACACGCGATGGGATCACAATGCCACACCCGGAGAGATTGACACAGCCGGGACACGTGTTGGCCTAACTTATGATAACCTTGTCATCACTTGTCAGGTCTGTAAACTTCATCACCGTTTATATTTCATCCCGGTGCTGGGGAAGCCGGCAGTTAATAGAGATTTAGACCTTCAGTGACTCCTTATCTGCTCTGCAGCATCTCGTAGCACACTATTCCCCTGCTGTTCACTTGATTTGCCTTTTGTCTGAGAGGCCTCATGACATATAATAACTAGTGTCTGATAGTAATTGATAGAAGCATATCACACACTTATCAGTTGCATTGCATGTCCTAAAGGAGTGTTAAATGGATATGGAAGTACTATGAAGAATGATAAAACTCGCTCCATAAACTCTGTGTTTACTACGGAGACAAAATAAGTCATTAAGGGAATATTATAAGGATTTATAGCACATTATGACAGGGCTTATTTGTTTGGCAAATTTTGGTATTTTCTGATTAATCGCAAGGAGAGACAGTCGGGAACCTAATATAGAGCTCAAATCTTTAAAAGCAATAATAGAATGAAGGGACACTGATTACCAAAACACAAATCACGTATCAGTAGCAGCTCCACTCTGACAGGATAGCAGGATAGTGCTGTTGAGAAGGTAGTCATGGCAACAGGATATCTGTGAAACAAAAGCATGCACACACATACACACACGCGTGCGACATGTCCACACACAGACACAGAGATACAAGTCTGAATTCTGTGTTTTATGGTGACAGAAAAACACACACAGGGCAATTTTTTTGCTGCCAGAGAAAAACACAGAGAATTAGTGAAACATTGTTATGCCACTCCTGACTCTAGATTATCCATCTCAGAATCATCATTTGAATTTTGCTGATGGATGCGCTAATTTACATTCCTTAAAAAAGGCTCAAAGTTAGCTTGTAAGCAAGTCAGTAACACTCTTAAACTTGATCATTCAGCCTGTTTATTTCAGTCTTACAGTTTGTCAGCAACTGATTTGATACAAACTCTGTCATATTAAAAGTCAAACTGAAACTTGAATTGACTGCATTTTTGTCATAGGAAATATTAACTATAACGACAATGCAGCCATTGAGCTTATTTTTCCATTTCCAAACAGACTCCAAACAGAGTGTGACGTTTTTCTGCGACTATCCTACTAATAAAAAGTGGGTTGACTTAGACTCCAACTTCCACTTTAAGCTAGTTAGCCCCGGCTTGCTAATATAAGCACTGTTTCCTACTAGATTACTTTTCATTCATGTTATTTTAATATCTTCAAAGTCACTGGCACATTATACAAAGGATGATGTCTAGCTAGTGTTAGCGTTAGCTCCCTTTCATGGTTACACTTGTGGTAATGGCAATCTTGGAACCCATTGGATATCGTCTGACGACAATTTAGCCCTGTAGCCAGACAGATAACAAATATCCGGGCCAAGACTCCCTCTGCAGTCTGATTAGTAACTTTAGACGTGAGAATAAAGAAAGAGACACAATTTGGCTACAAATAGAAACAATTCCAGGACGATTCCAATACCAAAATCATGCTCCGTTGCCTACAGATTCTGCATTCATATACAGACATCTGTTTATGGAGATAATGGTAATGGAAAATGATCATAATGTTAAACTCATAGCAAGTTCGGCACCGCATGATCCAAATCACAAAACTCCATGAAGCTGCAGATAAACGTGATAATTCTCTGTAGGTTTATCACTAAAAGTGGCCCAAATGTTTTCCTGTTCTCAATTGATACATTGTTACTGTAGAAATCAATCAGCAGCAGGAACTGAAGTGTTCGCCCACACAGTTTTTGCATCTATTAAATTATACTAAATTACACAATCCTTTTAGGGTACTAAACTTGCACATCTTCTTTTTGGTAACTACAGTTTTGACCAAACAGACCACTGCACAGGGCAAAACGAACACCAAGAATATACATTCTGATTTCTTGGTTTGGCTTTGGAACAGCAGTTTGGCTTTAAGTTCATTTCTCCTGGCAGTCCAGCCATAAAGAGCTCAAGAAGTAAAGGAACCAGGGTGCGCTGGAGTGAAAGGCCCAATTCAGTCACACCTGAGCGGAGGTAGCCTCTCAAACACCAGACTGCCATCTCTTTGCTATCAGGGTCATTTCGAAAGTGCTACTGAAGCCTGAATTTATCTGGCAGCCCACATCAGTCTTTCTAGTTACACATAGCACTTTGCCAATCCTGGCAGAAGAAAATGACTTAGCACTTTTATTTCCACACACTTGAGACTGCAGCCCGGCTCAGCAGCAGAAGGCATTATTTGCAGGCAAAAGAATTCTTGTAACTGTTTGAGATATTTCTGATGCTGCCTTTTGTTGTTTTTAAAGAGAGGAAAAATTAGCAAATCAAATCCACAGGGACAACAGCAACATTACCCAACTTAATAGCAGTTACATCCGAGTCTATATTTGATAATCACCTCATTATCTTATCAGCCAACATAAGGGTTCAGTAAAGTATATGAATTGTATGAATTCCCTAACTGATTCCTAACATGACTTTTTTTGTGCAATATCTATCAGTGTCTGTCAGCTGATGGCTGAATGGAGCAGCCAGTTGGAGTGATGGATCTTCCACTCCATCATGGGTAATAGGGTAGAAAGGGGGGAGTAAACAGGGGCTGAAGTAGAGGTAGGTCTGAACAAGAGAAATGCCGGGGGCCAAGGTTGCGTTCAATACCATTTATTCAAGTTTTTATGAAGCGGAAATGTTGTGCGAAGGTGCTTGACAGGAGTCATTTGGTGCTTGGTTATCAATCACAGGGGCTAAACAGGGGGGGTGCCTAAAGACACGATGTGCAGTCAGATGCTCCTTAATCAATATATTTTTGTATTAACAATGGATCCAATGTGCATTATGAAAGGTGTTGCTCATAGTAGCATAGCTCATCATGTTGGACTCAATGGAAGGCTAAGATAACAAAAACACAACAATTCTTATTTTCAAGTGA
>NW_023339651.1:19102038-19106717 GCF_004916995.1 Morone saxatilis
ATACCTATGAATATTAAATTCTATTTCTGATAATAGATCCTTCTAGATGTTACACACTGGACCTTTAACATAAAAATCCTGTTATTTTGTTATTTAAAAAAAACAAAACAATTAGAGTTGAGAAAGATATAAAGACACTTTGTGTTGGAGGCTTGATGATAGTTGATTTTTGAGTCTCATTCCCATGGACCCAAAGTGTCAGTATTTGATGACCTGGGAATGATACAACAATCAACTTTTTTTCTTCCAGGCCCGTTAGATTTTTGCAAATGTCATTAGGAGCACTAAGCAGAGCCAGAAGAACCAGGATATAATAAAAGTTTCAGCAAATATGAAAAAGGTGTTTTTATAAAAATGACCTACTGCAGCTTTAAACATACTACAAAGAGTTTTTAACTGGTTATGAAAGAGATCACCTGTCTCAGATACTACTGTCAGGATATAGTGAGTTTCAGAAAATATGACAAAAATGCTGCTTTCAACTTTCAAATATTTATGTTGGCTTAAAAAAATCCATTATCTAATAATCTAATAATAACAAGCTTATTTTAACATATTGCTATTAGGCCCCTCAAACCATACATCACTGCAGGGCATCGATCACATCACTCCCCTTATCCCACCATATGTCCATGTTATCCTGTGTTTGTCTCTCTGTATGTTTCTGAGCTCCTTCGGGTACGTGTGTGTGATAATTTTTTTTTTTGCCCATGCTTTATCTTTATGCTGCTCAGTTTACAGAGGCTCGCTAGGGAGGGAGGCACACCAGCGGAAAAGAGGTGATGATGAATGACACAACACACATTCTCTTACTCCTTTCTCTCTCTCTCTCTCTCAGTCCACCTTTCTTCGTCTGCCTTGTCTCTTTATCTCCCCCGGTCTCCCTGTGAGGAGGAAGAGGCCTTGTCTTCTTCCTGTCGTGCACGGCGGATGTCGCTGTGTAGCTGCATAGAGAGAGGAGGACGCTGTCTAGCAGCAGTAGAGCCAGACATGATGGTGCTGGCAGCCGGATAGAAAGAAAGACCTTACACATCACTTCAAGGGTCTGTCACTCTCTGCCATGCATCTCAAGGACTGTGGGGAGCAGGCCACTTCATGTCCAAGGAGCTGTGGTGTCTTATTTGAATAGAGCTCTCTGAATGGCACTCTGTCTGCTGAAGGCAAGCCAGGGGTTGACATATAACAACCAGTGTGGCAGTCATAGTGCATCTCCTCTCAACCGGGGCTTGTGCATGTAAAATACATGCATCTTTGTACTTTTACCATTTATTTGCGCCTGCCCTTGTGCGATTAGGAAACTGTGCTTCTTGTGTCTCTGTGAACTCCCTGGGAGTGTTTTCAACTCCTGTATCAAAGGCTATTCCCAATTTGTTTCTGTGGATCAAGCAACCAGGACGGCAGCTGAGTGGAATGTTAATAAAAAAAGATTGCCCTGCGGGAGCACCCCGGCCGCTGTCGTTACCGGTGTGGAGTGAATACTGAGTGCTGAGGATGCAGACAGCAGTGGGGCGGGGTGTCCGGTTTGATTTTTCCACTCGCCTCTTCAGGGATATGCCTAAACCCCTGAGAGGGTCTCTGTTTGTGTATTTTTGATGAGATGAAAAGTTCTATTTCTCCACCGGGGCTTCACATTGTTAATTTCTAAATCTGCGTGGAGTAAACAAGCACAAGAGTATCTGACAGCATGCTGATAAAGAATGAGGAGACGGCCACTGATTGGGTGGGACAGGAGATCAATGGAAATTTGATGGGTGTAGTTTGTAGCTCCCAGTGTCTGAGGCAGGATGCGTGGTTGCTAATAAATCTGCTGTTCCAAAGGCAGATTTCAAACACTGCTGGTAAAATTATGATTTAGGAATGTAGGCTGGATAAGTGCCTGAGGGCACCTGGTCCTGGTGTGTTGAAAAGCTAACAGAGTAAGCTTGGCTGTTAGCACTTTGTCATGACTTCTCCAACAGCAAAGAAAGAACGACAGTAGACACTAACACACTCCTAATGCTGACGAGAAGAGGTTTCCCTCCATTTTGCATTTCCGTTAGCGTTAGCATGTTTAATCTTACTACTCTGCTGTAGCTGCATACTATGCGCTCTGTTCAAAGTGAAATTTTTCACATTACCATTAGCATTAGCATGTTATATCTATAATATATAGCTAAAAATGCCTCACGGCCCCCTGAGAAACTTTGGCAGTCACTAGTGCGGGGTTTCTTGCTATTATAGCTAATATCACAACAACAGCATATTTTGACTAACTAGAACAAATGGATTAGAATCGCATTACCTAGAATCCCTTACCCTATCTTTAAGTCTGAACACACCTTTACACTGAGACACAGTCTGGTGGAACAGTTCTTAGGCCTTCAAAACACTGAAACGATTAGCCAATAATTGATTAAATTTAATCAGTAGCTAGTTTGACAACTAGTCAATTCTTTAAAGAATTTTTCAAGGATTATTATTACTATGAGGATTTGCCACTTCTCATTCTCTACTGTAATAGCAAACTGAATGTTTTTTGGGTTTTGGACTGTCGGCTGAACGGTTTGATGACCTTGGGCTTTAGGAATGAATAGAATTTCAGTGAACCAGACTTTAAAGAATCAATTAAAGTCTGTGTAAAGCAAAACTATTTATGATTATGAATAAAATACTCAACAGGTTAATGGGTCTCTACTGTGGGTTGTATCTGACATTTTGCCAAAATAATGTCAATTAAACCTTATAATAAAATAAACAATAATATACATTTTAAGATTAAGATTAGAATTAGGGATTATAATCCCTGTAATTATAATAAATGCCATAACTGTCAAGCAGCCAAGTAGCTAAGCTTATGTTAAGGCTTATGGGTGTAAAGGTTTGGATCAAAGGGTAATTTCATGCAGGGAAAAAAACTGAAATGTTCACCACAGGTTGAATATATTTAGCATGACGCACATCTAGCCACATGTCAAGCAGTGATGTCACAGCAGGTATTTTCCATCAGTTGTCAATGGCAATATACCTGCTGTGACATCATTGATAAGTGCATGGAGTGAATGTAGTCTGGAAAGAATGAATGGATGCAAAATAGGACAAATAGAGGTGAGAGAGTTAATGTTTTCCTTTTCAGGTTTGTCTTTACATGCAGCCACACAAACACATTGACTGTGCATGTACACGCGAGACAGCCCAATCCCCTTGATAGCCTGACATTATATCACACTCCATGATCATACATCTTTAATGGGGCAGACAGCCGGGTTGAAGAACCTGTTTCACCTTTAATCTGTGCTGGCACCTCCTCCTTATTCCACACTGAGCCCTAGAAAACATGAATGAGCCTCTCTTAAAAGGCTCCACGCTGAAAAAGCGAGGCAAGCTGCGAGATATTGCGCATCCCGTGTAGAAATAAAACACTAGCTGACACGCCCTTCACTTTGCAATCTTATCTTAGCATATAGGAAATCCTCCCAAACTTATCTGAGCCATTTATCAAAATCTTCAGCAGTTTTCTCTGTGCATATTTATCTTTCCTCGTCCTTCAGTTTACAGGATACATTTTCTGCCTGCCTGATAATTCTTCCAGCCTCCAAAATCCTGACACATGTTGATGTTTTTCTATCTCCCCCATCTGACTCTGTAGTATAAACCAGGTTATTTATGTGGCGCAAGCCTGCCCCCTAGTGGCTACACATCTGTGAAGCTGGCACAGCCAAGACAAGAAGAAATAACATACTGTAAATGCATGATTCATACAGGGGATAGTAACATGTAATTAGGCATGTCATGTTTAACATACTACACATTCTGCTAATAAACATCATCAGGGGTTTATTCAGAAACATGGTTGGATTTTCAATCAGGCAAAGCAAAAAACTGCCCCAGGGCCTCAGGACCCCTGGGGAGCCAAAAAGGTTCCAGGTTAATCATCAGTTTGTGAAAATTGTCTCTGTTTTTGTGCTGTTTTGTGGTTTTTAGCTGTGAGCTAGCTAGCAGACCGTGAGCCTTTGTGTGTTCTGCTCTGGCCGAACTCTCCAGAAACCCCAGTTCTATCTGTTATTTCCCTCTCATTTCTGCATGTCTTTGAAGCACATTTTTAAAGACTCGGGATACTCACACAGTTTTCACTTGAGTTGAAGCATTTTTAATTTGCCAGGATGTCAGGGGTGTGTCCAGGCTTTTTTGACTTGGGTGGCACAAGTGGGGAACTTATGCAAGGGTGGGTTGAAGTATATGTGTCTCAGCTTTCCAGCCATTCATGCAATTTGTACAATTCTAATACTGTTTATGGACCCCTAATGTAGAAATATTCAAATACACTAGGAAGAAATAACACTTTTATATCACATGCAAAAAAACTGTAAGGTTTTTGCCCAAAACTGAATGGGATTAGCATAGTGGCATGTCTGTCTTGGGGAGACTTGTGGGTACATAACACATATTTCATTCAGATTCAGTTTGTCGGCCCCTGATCTTTGTCTCAATGTTTGTGAATGTGTATGAATTTATGTCATTTCACTGACCTTTAAAGGATCAGTGTGTAGGACTTAGTGACATCTAGTGGTGAAGTTGCATATTGCAACCAACTGAATACTGCTTAGCCAAAAGCTACGGTGATACAACAATTCATATTTTCATGTGATTATACACTAATGAAAACATACCTATGAATATTATATTCAATTTCTGCCAACAGA
>NW_023339651.1:19106817-19125382 GCF_004916995.1 Morone saxatilis
AACTGCTGTTAAAATCTAGTATAGGGACCCTATTCTTTTCAGTTTATATTGTGCTTACATAGTACACATTCATAAATAAATGAGTATTCAATCAAGTTACCACAAACTACATACCATTACTAACAAATGACATTGCTGCCTTCATCTATCTATTAAAGTGACAGCTTTTTGTTATTAAGACACACTGTAGGTATCTTTTATGTTAGCTACAGCTTCATTCACACGTGACAGCTCATTTACAGTAAGAGACACAATTTTAGCATGATATTTGGTGCACAGAAGGGAGCGATGGTAGACCATTAGCTATGATATCACAGAAGAAGAGTTCTCTCAAAAGTGATGAATTTTAAAACATATTTTGCTGTGAGAGCCTTAAAGTCGCCCTCCAGTCAGAAATGTGTGTTTCTTGTTCCAACAGTGTGGTGTTTGATCTTCACTGTGCAGAATGCTGGGTCATGTGCAGAGTTTGAACACTAGAAAGGGATGTTTTCACATTCATTCCTGCTGAAAGTTGAGAAAGTTCCTCTGATGCTTCACTTTGAACATTCTGATTTTAAGGGGTTGTGGGGCCTATTTAGCACGGGATTTTTGGTGACATTCACAAATTAGTTTTAGAAAGTCAGTTCTCTTTTTGGTCCAGCTATCCAACTTGTACAGTGTGAATGTAGAAACTGAAGCCCACCCAGTGCACATCCACTGAGAATGGACTTTACAGTGAAGTAGGAGACATCTTGTGTCCAGCAGGAAAACTTTAGAAATGAACAACATTTACATATTCAGAGATTCTGGAGTTTTTAATGAGGTAGAAGGTATAGATGACTTTTTAAGATATCAGACACACATTATTGTTCCAAGCAGATTATTTATATGTATGTCTTGATACATGTCTGGAGGGCATCTTTAATTAATGACCATTGCGAGCACACGGGACACTCATCACTCTCACAGTGAAGCCACTAATGAACGTTTTCAACCAGGCTGTAAACATATTTATTTCTGCTGTAAAGTTGGGCATTATAAAGGGGCTTTATAGAGATAGACTCACTTCTGGAGCCAGCCTCAAGTGGCTGTTAGAGGAACTGCTTTTGTTATGTCCGTGTTGGCTTCAATTTCCTTAATCTGTCAGTTCAGACCTAAACCGTGTTAAAATGCTACTTGGTCTGACCTAAGAGTGCTGTGAGGATGACGAATATGTAAAAGACATTGCACGTCTGAAAAGGGTGTAATACAAGGGCCCACAGTCCTTGAGTCAGTTAATGAGACCCTGCCCAAAACACCTGCATTTGTGTATTTTGTGTTTGTGTAAAATTGATGAAAATATTCCTTTATGAGCCTGTAATGTCAGTGGAATGATGGTAGAATATGATGGTGCAGTTGCCCTGTATAAGGTTAAAATGTCGCCTTTTTAAGTGCAGTCTTATCACTAAGTGTGGGGTTGCCATACATAAATGCCACGTTTACATGTTTTCGTGTGCATCAAACAGAATCTTAAAGTGAATATGTGCCTGTTGTAGATAAACTGACAGTGAAGCTCTGAAGCATTGCTCTTCATATTTCTCAATTTTTAAAGATAAAACCCTCTTTCCTTTTGAGTTGAGGTCAAAGAGACATACACATCTTCTGCTTTTTGCCCCGCACCATCCCTTTTTCTGTTTTCACTCTGTACCATTGGCATCTTTGAAGTCTCCTCCACCTCAAAGCAAACAAGAAAGGATGAGAAGCCTGTCCTGAGGTAGAGCAAAGCTGTGTATCTTTCACTGTAATTGCCAAGTTCTGTGACCTGAACTCAGGGTATCTGGAGAAAGCGCACTGCTCCTCCTGCATGACTACATGGACTAAAAGCTACTGAATCATGTAATGTAACAATAGCTTTGGGGCAGTGATGCCAAAACCCATTATAGATCACACTCAGTTGCCATACACAGCTGATGTTGCAGTACAGTATTCTCTACAGCAGTGCTGTGTGTATTCGGTCCAACCGAAATGACTAAAAAAAAACACATTTTCCCTGGCGGTATCTAGTCATGAAGATAGTTCTGGTTTTATTAGCCTAGGTTTTTGAGATGTGAGGTTTCTGGCTTCATCCCTATACAGTATGGTGGTGAATGTACTGAGCCGATATGTTTCTGAAGATCCTTGGGCAGAGGCCTCTTGCCTGATCCAATCAAACTGCAAGAAATAAGCCTTGCTGAATCATGATTGTATTGGAGACTGTAAACTTAATTTCTGTTTACTTATTTTATGGTGTTTTACTGAAATTTGTTCAGTTGCATTGTGAACCTGCTTAAAGCTGCACTCATCTTTTTTTTTTGGGACCTTGGACTTTGTATTATGGGCAAAGAGCGAAAACATCTTTTCCATGGATAAAAGCCTTCAGCACCGTTCTTTGCTCTTCTTTCAATGAAGAGATACTCTCCAGTTCTAATAGAACTGATGCTAGCAGCATCTCGGCTAACCTCTTTAGCAGCTGCCATTGTTGTTTTCCAGCAAACAAACACACGTTAGGCGTTAAACCACGGCCGTAGCTCGTGCCTTAGCTAATAGTAGTTCCATATAGGATGCTGATTGGTCCCAACCACTGTGGTTTTGACACAAATGCGTAGCTTGAAGCCTGGCAAGACGGATGCTGCCGTGATCCAGCTGCCTCACGAGGTTACTTGGACTAACTAATAACCATGCACATTTAACACATTATGACCTTGTAAAGTTTGTAAAGTTTTAGCCTTTTTTCTAGAGTCTTGCTTCTGGTGACTCAGTGAATCACTATACTTTAAGCTTTTGGTTTCCTGAAAGGAAAATAACTGACTGATCATAATAAAACCATTTTTTTGTAATTTGGTAAACCAGCCCTTTAAAGCTGCAGTAGGTAATTTTTATGAAAATTATGGTCATCATTTTTGTCATTTCACTATATCCTGACTGTAGTACATGAGACAGATAATCTGTGAAAGAATGTGGTTCCTCGGGTTCGTTTTAGTGCTCCTAATAGCATTTGTAAGAATCCACCAGGCCTGAACAAAAACAACCAATCAGAGCCAAGTAACAGTAATTGAGTCTCATTCCCAGGTTGTCAGATACAGATGCTTTGGGACCCTGGGAATTAGACAATCAACTATCTTCAAGCCTCCAACCCAGATCCACTTTATATCTTTCTGGGCTCTGATTGGTTGTTTCGTTCGGGCCGGTGGATTCTTTCAAATATCATTAGGAACACTAGGAGGAGCCAGAGGAACCTGATGTGATTTTTTTTACAGATTATCTGTCTCATGTACTACTGTCAGGATATAGTGAAAGTTTCAGCAAATATGAAAAAAAGTATTTTTTTTTATAAGAAATAACCATGCAGCTTTAAGTCCCCCCTGCAAAATAGCTTTCTTTTTATTTAGAAATAACACTCCAATGTGAAGTGTAAAATCTTGTGTGCTAAGATCACACTATTACCTTGCTACATATAAAAGAGAGTCTACTTTTAAGGGATCACTGGAACCAGATTGGGGTTCATTATGGGATTGAGGGATGTGGTCTATGTAGCTGTACGTTCTATTCATTTCCCAGCTTATTTCAGTCCTTTCCCTTCTCTGAACCTCACTAGTCATTATGGACTGTTGTACCTCTCAATGTCTCTCTGTATGCAGGACCTGGGGTGAGACATGTTGTTCATCTCTTAAGCCCATTTAACAGCTCGTTACCCATTCGTCTCTTTTGCCCTCTTTTTCTCTGTTCCAGGCACTCATCACTTCTTGGTCAGGTTCCATTTTTGCTAATGCCGCGGAAATGAGCCGTGGGCACTGCAAAGTAAAGTAGAGCAGATTTGTGGTGGCATTTTACCGCTGCACTCCATGAAAACACAAACAGGGCCAGGTGAAACAAGGCTCAACACACACAGGCGATGAAGACACGGGAGCACCCAATGACACAGAAAGCCCAGAGGTTGGCCACATGTAATTTAATTGGACAGCAGTTAAAACACATAAGGGGTAAGGTGTTACACTGAACATAATGCTTCATTAAACCAGATTAGAGGTGAACAACAGAGATACTGTTCCACACAGAGGTGAGTGGCTTTATTAGTGTGAATAACACTGGTTGGACCATTCTTGCCTAAATACTGCAAATAAAAATACTAAAATATAAAAATAAACATACTTGTAAAAGGTACAACTTCAAACAATTATTAAATATACCAGAACATAGTTTTGAAAAATTACTCTTTGATGGGAAAGTCTTCTTGTGTTCAACATGGGTCTTATACTCATACAATGCTGAAGGGATAACGCATTTTTATAGTTCAAACTGGAAGTAAGCATTGCTCTGGTTTCAACAAAAAGTAAATAGGATTTTCCCTTTGGATTTTGGATTATTGCGGAAAATAAGCTCTGTTAAAAACAAAGGTTTCAGATCACTTCAAACTTAATTACATTTACTGACATATGTTGCGTTACTTCAGGGTATCTAACCAGAAACGCCTCCAAAAAAGTCCCTGACTTCAAGGCAACTCATTTCCAGATTTTAGGACTCATGCAGCGCTATGGCTATGCTAACTAAGAGCCATGCTCAAACTTGTTACCTACATCTTGGCTCGTAGCAGTCTCCTAAAACCTTCCTAAGAGATTTCAATTTCACATAAAACAAGTAAACAGAAATTTTACCCAATTTCTAACTGCATAGGGCTCCATCTAGCTTAACAGCAGTGCAAAGCTATAGCAATATAGCGGGTGAACATGCTAGAGTAAAGTAGTAGCAAATTAGATTTTTGTAATATATTTTTATCTTCATTGAAGTTATTAATATATATATACATATATATATATATATAGGAATATGTAATACAT
This sequence comes from Morone saxatilis, assembly GCF_004916995.1. Lineage (NCBI taxonomy): Eukaryota > Metazoa > Chordata > Actinopteri > Moronidae > Morone > Morone saxatilis. The sequence goes on from NW_023339651.1 coordinate 19,111,650, forward strand.
TTGTATTACTCCAGCTGTGGAAATAGATCCTTTAATAATTGTAATTGTTAATTCAGCAGGCTTTCTTTCTCTTCTTCAAGCATAGCCATGTTAACTAAAGCTAATGATGCTAAATCATCAGCATATCACAGCCTCACACGTAAACAAACAAATGAGAAGCTAGTTTGGTTAGCCACAAAGTTACCCTAGAAGTAGATCCCTTAATGATTGCAATTGTTAATTCAGGAGGCTAATTTCTATGTTTACTTCCTGAAGCATGGCTATATTAACGAAGCATGAGGCTGTGATATGCTGAGGATTTAGCTCATTAGCTCTAGATAGCTAGCATGTCAGGAAGTAGATTCCAAAGGTGTTAGCCTTTATTCTCTTTAGGTGAGACTCTGAGACAGGTGTTGGAAACAAATTAGAAAACGTGAGCTTATTTATATAAATGCTTCCCCTAGTGTATGCTACAAGAAAGATGGCGAGTGTAAAGTTGAACAGCCGCCAGCATGGCCGAATTTGAGAATAAAACCCACATTGAAAAAAATGAAACTTTCCCTTTATTAACTGTATATGATGTTTCCTATTCCCCATTATTTCTTAATGATAATGTTTTTAAAAGATTCTATAAAACTTTAATATATACACAATACATGAAAAACAGAATTCTAACTACTTCGTATCACATTCAGTGTGAACAGTCCGAAGCTGTTGGGAACATGATTAGAAACAAACAGATTTCAGAGGTCAGACGGTGGAGTCCAGAGTCTGTTCGGGGTCAGGACAGTTCATCATGAGGAAGAGGCGTTTGGAAAGCTCCGGGCCGACCCGTCGAGACGTGGAGGTGACGCCTTCTCCTCTGCGGATCAGAAGGTCAGACAGCAGGGAGATCTTCTCGCGGTCCGTCTTGCACAGTTTATAAGCCTGTGGACAGACAAGGAAATATTCAATATAAAGAAAAAGAAAAAAAAGTTGCATTATTCTAATATGTTCACAGATGTTCCTCTTTAGATAGGACTGAAAATGTTTGCCTTGACATTTAAGGACTCATTCCCTTGTGGGCTTAATTGACACCCTGATTCAAAAGTGTACTAAAGTGTGTTATTTATAAGATGCATTTACAATAGGAGGGACGTGGCACTTGCCTTGAAGCTGCTTTTAAAAATGCAGCTATGATGCTTTTAACAAGGATAAAAAGCAGTTAATATAAAACATGTAATCAACAGAAAACGCAGGACAGTTTAAAGTGTTCAAATTTGAACATATTTGCTTTCCTGCCAAGGTTGTCAGACTGAAGTTGATGAAATAAAAAAAGGAGAAGAAAAGGAGAGGTCTGGACACACACCCTGTCACTGCATAGGTTGTACAGTCTATATATTAGCAGTTTGAGGCCAGTAATAAACACAGGATTTACAAATAACATGTAAAATGGGTCTGAACTAAGGCTGCACTCTTACTCAGTTTAAAAGCAATGATGAAACAAAAGGGAACAGCAGTAACCCTAACAAAAGAAATCAATTCAATGTATCATTACACAACAAAACAATATATTTATATTAGAATAATATAGTTTTAGTCATTACTGCACACCAAATGATTCATTTTTTTGTATTGTAATATAGTAATATAATATATATATTATAATAATAGTAAACAAAAATGGTAACTTCATATATTCTTATATTTTCTTATATCCCCAATGTAAATAGGATTGTCTATGTCAGCCACAGAGGTCATGTTATTTTCCATCATCGATTGAATTGTTAACAATGACAGAAAAATCTGAAGGCTGTCCGTCATTATGACTAATTAACACTGATGGGGGTTCTACTGAAACGTTAAGTAATTCACATCATATAGACCAGTGGTTCCCAACCTTTTTCATTAAGGAACCCCTTTTCTATCATTGAGTAAACTGAACCCTGACTGAGCTTTTTTAGTTTTTTTGATATTTTTAGGAACTTTTTATACAATTCTCTGTCTGCATTATGCATTGTCTTTATTTTGAACAATCATACACTCTCAATAGACTCCTTTTTCTGACAAATTCACAGTTTTCTTTGCCTAGATGCTTGCCATTTTTCTATTAGCTGAATACTTTTCAAATACAGGACGAGGCTATAAACAAAGTGAAGGCCCTGTAAATATACATTGTGCTTAAATAATAATATAAACTTTAAAAGTAACAATTTCATTTTGTTTTCTTCACAGAAATGAATGAAATGCTGAGATATAGGCTTACTGTGTATGTATTTAAATAGGAGAACACCAACCTGATTACCTTGTCTGGGGCTTTGCGACTAAGCTCAAATTAAACTTGATACTGATGAGATTCATGATAGCTTTGCGATACAAGCAGATAAAAGTGATAGTAAAGGTTTCAGGTGCAGACAGCGTAGCATTGGTGATTAGCGTACCTTCTTGAGCAGCTGTGGGGAGGGATACGCTGCCAGGATGGCGGAGGCCATGTCTGGACTGACTCGGTTCAGCTGTTGGATCTGTCTCTTCCACACCTGCAGTAGCCCCTTCCCGGCTTTATCCACCCGCTGCCCTCCCGCCCACTCACTCTCCAGGTAGAAGGAGAAGCCCGTCTTCTCCCTCTCTCGCCTGAAAACACACAGAGGAACGCGGGAGGATGAGTGTTTGATCTGACAGGGAAAAGAGACGTGCGGAGTTGTAAAGAGCTCGCTCACTTGAAAGGGGCTTCTGCGACTGCTTTGGTTGTCATGGCGATGTGATCCGAGAAGTCCTTCCAGGTCGACAAGAAGCGGACCGAGGCGCCAGTGTGAAGCTGGAGGTGCACCACTGCCTGATGGGATATTGAAAGAAGGAATGTGAGTCACTATGAACACTAATTAACCCCTAAATCTAAATCATCCTTAAAGCCGCAGTAGAAATGAATAGATTATATTAAGGGGGTTTTAATGGATAATCTGCATGGTTGAAGGGGTTATTATAAATTCACCAAACACCATTAAAGCATTACTCTCCTTAACAGAAAGTCAAGGTCCCTTAAATGTAAAAATTGAAGGTTCAGTGTAACATTTAGGAGGATCTATTGGCAGAATTATATATATATAGTGAGATGGCACTAAATCCTACACACTGCACCTCCAAGGGATGGTTTTATTTTTAAAAATTCTGGGTCCATCTTAAAGGATTTATACCCTTTATAAAGCCCACACAATGCAGATAATCCATTAAAAATACATTCATATCTTAAAATTCCATTTGTTTTTCATTGATTATTGCCCCTCATTAGTTAAAGGTGAATTAATGGAACTTTAAGCTACAAAATCTAGTGAATACTTTAACAAACATAAAGTGTTTTCTCATTAAACATTTCTTTTTTCTCTAAATAGTGAAAAATGGGGATGTACTTCCTGCAGCAATCGACCTACCTCCTCCACTTCAACTCGTGACACCTCAGGTAGCGCCTCAGCTCCGCCATTCTTCCTCGTCTTCTTCGCTTTCCCTCCCCCTCGCTCCTCGCCCGCGACCGCATCTCGGAACCTCTTCTGGGTTTGTGACTTGTGGGATCTGAGGACAAAAAGTTGATAAGTACTTTCACTCCGGACATCGTCTGTTTCTCAAAGTGCATTCATTTCCTTCTTCTCGCACATATTTCCCTCTCTGACGACTCTCTGCCGATGGTGATAGGTGACATGTTCCCACATGCTAAGGTGGCAGCAGACGTGTTTGCGTACACGGTGTCTGAGTGCTATTCCTTGTTGTTTTTTAACATGTCATTGAGTGCTATACTTCACACTATTGTGCACATTCACACCAGGAGCCACTTGTCTCCTCTGCCCTCTCCATCCAATCAATCAGTCAGACTCTGCAGCAGCTTTTAAGAGACTGGACTCCAATCTGACTGCAGAAGGATTGCTGAAATGATTGGTCAATTATTGATCAACAGAAAATATGTTTTGATAGCTGTTTAATCAGGTCAGCAGAGACTAACTGGGGTTGGGGGTTCTCATCAGTTTACTCAATGATAGAAAAGGGCTCCCTTAGGGGAAGAAGGTTGGGAATCACTGGTTTTAATGGTTTAAATGTTTAAAATCTCTGATTCCCAGTTCTCCAATGTGAAGATTTGTTGCTTTTGTTTTCAATCATTGTAAACTGAATATGTATGAGTTGATCTGTTGGTCAGACAAAAAGATACATGTAAAGATAGATATTTCATTATTTTCAGACATTTTATAGACTAAATAATGCAATTGGAAATAATTGCTACTTGGAGCCTTAAAATGAAATATTACTGAATTTAAATGCCCAACAGCTCCAAATCCAGGTCCTAATAGATCCTTCCCTACCTGAAGTATTTCTCCATGTCGATGACCACCAGGCTGAGGGTCTTCCCGGGGTTACGCCTCTGCTGCTCCTGCACCCAGGAGGTCAGAGTGGGGCCGGAGCCTGGCCCGCCGTTCCTCTCCTCCTGCATTACAGGGTATGTTGGTGTAGCAGGAAATGTACTGATGTATGAAACAGCTGCAATGCAGCTATAATCACAATATTAAAAATTAAAAATAATGTTGAGTGCAGTGAACCATTTTTATGCACTGCAGCAAACAAAACTCTACGTGTACAACTAAAATGTTAATAACAATCTGTAAATACAATTTGCATGGAACCACTGACTTGGACAAGAGAATTTAATACAGCAATAAATAAATAAAACTTAATATGAACAGAATTGTGTATATAAAACTAGTGTATATGCATTTCTAATTATAGCGTACTGCACCCGCTGAAAGGAAAGGACCTGATGATATTCTGTGTTTGTCTTCCTTTCAACAAAGGATTTCTTTTTAATAATCAGAACCAGTAGTTTTTTTAGGAAAAAAACGGGAATATATATATATGGAAAATATCAGTTCCATATACCTTTTTGAGGAAATCAACTGTGTAGTAAAAGACCTGGTTTGATCTGTTTTAATCAGTGCTGCCCAGTTTCTCCCCTGAACAGCTCTCATTTCATTGGTTCATTTAGCCAACAATTTGTGCCACCTGATTGTTTTTTCCTTCTCATTTTAAGCAGCTCAGGGTTCACTGACTTTTACCCCTATTTTTAATTAAGTCTTGTCACTAATTTCATCAGAACAGTATACAATAGAATACTCTGGTTGTTCACATACTTTGAAGCAGCACTGTATCTACATTAGGGCTGTGCGATATGGTGAGACGGACCAGAAAACCGTACTGTAGGAGCCATTTTTGTTTGTTTATTAAAAGAACTACAAGGCGTTGCATTTTAAGTTAAAAATGGCTGCACGTTCAGAATGAGATAAAAGCAGAAACAGGCATTGTTTTTTAACTGCTTACAAGCGAGCTGAGTTGTTTTGCTTTCCTTTAACATCTTCAATCACACATTGGCCGTGCTGCAACCGAAATACAGACCTTCAGTCAAATCATCTCATCAGGTAAGATACAGATATTGTGGATATAAAAGAAGCGTCCATTAAAGGGACGGGTCGATATACAATATTATCATGTAGCATGATAACACTCGTGGTCCAACATACAGTCCTATACTGCATCAGTATCTTTGTAAATTACACTGCAGACCGGTCCCCACGGCAGACTCAAAAAAAATTCAAGTATTTCTGATTCTGAAACAGCTACATGTGCATGTTCAATTGAAAATCAGTAAAAAGGTTCTAAATAAAAGCAGGAAAACAATCAAATTTGGTATATATTATATAAGTACCCTTTATTTGTCAAGTATATAATTCAAAAAGTAATAAGATTGGCCATTTCATTTGGTCATTCATTTTATAGAAACTATTTATTCATTGAATTTACAGAAAATGGGATTAGCTGACAATGAGAAGAAGAGAACAGTTTTGATATTTTTTTATAATAACACAAATCTCAAGCTCATGTCAAACATTACTCCTTTATATTTGTATATCCGTACTGTAAAGGATGAGGAAAATGATCTCGAATGCCACTGGTGAGTTCTGCCTGTTGTAGCTGCTGCCATCTGGAAGACGCTATAAATCACTGCTCACCAAGACAAAGTATTTCAACAGCAGCAGGTTTATTCCGACTGCAATATGGGCTCTAAACCCCTCCTCCTCCTGCTGCTGCCCTCTGAGAGCTGCACTGGAGCTGTGATCGTTGTGGATATGTAATATGTTGTTGTTTGAAGCTGATGTATATTATGGCCATTTGTTTTTTGCTGTTTCACACTTTACAGGAAACAAATACCATCTTCTGAGCATTCAAATGAATTTAGTTCTAATTATTTATTGGTTGTAGTTCATATTTTTAATTAACATACTTCTACTTATTACTTTATTACTATACTCTGATGTCATGTTTGCATTCAAATTTGTATATACACCAGAGCTATGTTCTATATGTATATGAAATCTGTCATTTTATTCAGGCAACGCTGTGTTTCACAGGTTGCCTGTCGATGGCGTCATATCCCCTGATATGCCAGAAGCTGTCATACATTGACTTTATATCCAGTCTGAAGCCACATTTTTACCATCCACTGCTTTTTAACTCGCTTTTTAAACCAGATGAAGGATTTTAGTGATCAGACGTCTGGATCTTAAGTTATCAGAGGAACAAGCTGTGTTTAAAGCAGCGAGGTCAGTCGCTCTGTTAAACTGTGACCACCAACCTGAATGTAGCTGTGGATCAGAGTGATGATGTCTTCAACTGTCATCTGCATCACAACGTGGTCCTCTGGCACACACGCTCCATCATCTGGCTGAGGCAGACAGGGAACAGATAGGACTTCAGCTGCTTCTCGTTTGTTTAAGGCAATTACAGCAAGGTGTCACAAGAAATATGACAAGTGTATATTCATGCTTCACCTTGAATAGAACACAGCGGCGGGTAAATGATGTGTGTGTGTTATCACCTGTGCACAGGGAGCCCTCCTCATCCAGCTGACACTGCGTGGGAGGGGCTGTTTCTCGATGGCGCAGCTGCAACCCAGAGCCTGCACCGTCGCCAGCAGAGTCCCACCACCTTCCAGCTGCAAGAGAGCTGCAAACACACACACCGTTAGCAAACAAATCAAGCCCACAATAAAGCCACGACACAGCTTCAATAAGCAGAAAACAATAAGCACACAGGATTTATCGGCAATATAAAATCATCTTCGATAAACCTGCAGACACCACCAGGGCACGACTGGCTTCAAACTGATTTTGTTATCCACTTCTGCACAGTGCCAGGTATCCTCACCTGGGTCCACAGCCACCACCATGTGCTTGATGCACTCCTCAGGCCTCAGGGCCTTGGCAGCCTCAGCCAGAGCTTTCTTCTCTGCTTTCTGTCTCTCTTGTTCTTGTCTGAGTGCCTCTTTGCCCTTCTGCTGTCTCTCCCTGGCCTGTCTCTTACTCAGAGCCTCCTCCCTGGAGGCCTGGATCTCCTCCACTGTCCGCTTGGCAGGTTTCTTCTTGGCAGGAGACGCGCCGGTGCTTTCTGTGCCGGAGAGAGGGTTCAGAGGGAGAGCGGCCACCTCCACTGAGCCGCCTGGGACCCCGTGGCTCACTGTTCTCACCTGATGGAAGCTGAGCGGGCGCTTTGGCTCTGGAAAGCCGTTCTGGCAAGAGAGAGGCAAGCCGGCCAGATTGGATGGCAAATACGGCTCAGCATCTTTCCCATTAGTGACAGCGGAGGAGGCACTAATCAAATTGTCTTGCCTCTGTTTGAGTCTCTGTGCCAGAGGGACATAAGGTGCATCGTCATCAGAATCGCTGCTGATCATCATTACATCGGCCGTTCCCTTACGTGCGTCCGCATTGCCCTTTGCCGAGAATGTGGCTGCCATTTCCGCGTCAGAGCCATTCTGGTGTGGTTTCTCTGTGTGGTTCTGGGAGGATTGGCTGAGGTGTCGACCCCGCTGGAGGAAGTCAAACACGGGCAACTCCTCGTCAAGGTCACTGGTGGAGTCGCTGTAGCTGCCCATGTTCTGTCATGTCCCAGCAAAAGTTACTGTGTATGAAATATGAGACCAGAATTATTATAGTATCAATAAAAACAGGCCTTTTCGTATCCTCAGAAATTCCAGCCCACCAAGCTTCATTCAGAAATCAGTCAAATTTATTTTGCTTCGTGTTAGTAAGTTATTGTGTTGTCTGCCAGATCAACATATAACATATAACCCACCAAGGAGAACTTATTTCAGTAAAACTGTGTTTTTTTAGAATTGGTACATTATATATAGCTTTGCCCAAATCAGCAGAACTTGCCCAAAAGAAATAAATTACTTTTTTATCGAGGTTTGGCACAGAAAACAATGTTCCCTTAAAAAGAAAAGGCGAAACACGACAAAGGCAAGCCGAGCTCAAACACCTGACTACAGCTACCACTAGCAAACGCTGCTAGCTGGAAGTGGCTTTACAACGTAACTTACTTTGCGTACTCACTTTCTACGAAATCTTGCATACAGTATTAATTAGTAACGTTAAGCTATTTAGGTAAAAAAAACATAAAAATACAAAAACTGCTACTTGTACTAGGTGCTAGCTGTAGTTTGTAATGATTGTATTCAATAAACATACATCACATTGAGTTGTGTCTTTCAGTTGAGCTCGTTTGATTTCCCCGGGTTGTGAGGTAATGGTGCATTCACGTACATGGGACGACCCTAAACTTCCGTTCCAAAGACCAGTCTTTTAACATTTAACTCATTCGCGTAGCGTACTGTCCCGGAAAGTAAAGACAAATACTAACATTAAAACAGATAAAACATTCAAAACATTCAAAACATTCAAACAATTATAAAATAAAAGTAAAATAAATTTTAAAAAGAAACTACTCAACACTAGTATTACATTGAAGACAATTATTAAAAACAATAATTGTAATAAATACCTGATTAAAATATACATATATATATACAAATATCCATGCGTTTAAAATACTATTTGTAGTGTTTTTTTATCAAGCAGACGCACTTTTAATGGCATTTGGCTACAATTTAGGTGCTAATAGTGAACAGATATTTAATGTGTTGTTTCCATACAGTCACTATGTTGTTTCAAGGGAGCCCTGAATGCAACCAAACGTATCCGGATGTGACGCAAACGCGCAAAGGACGTAACGTCTTTCAAGATGGCAGCGCTGGCGTCCTTGATGCTGAAGTCCAGAGCAGGTATCAAATACATTTAAATAAGTATTTCATACATTGTTCCAATATTTCATACATTGTAACAGTTTACAAATAGCTCGGGAGAACGACAGAAGTTTGCGTATTTTTTCCCAGCAGCCCCGTGCTTCCTGTAAAGGTGCGTTTTAAACACGGGATGTTCGACGTGCTAACGTAACTAGCTCTGCTGGCATTGTGTAAATGAGCAATGAATGTCACACACAGTGATAACAGTGTACACATAACAACGGGTTGTTTATGTTTACACTCTCATACACAGTGACAACGGTGTGAACATAACGATGTGTGTTTACCACTCTTATTAGAAATGATTTAAGATGTTCGCAGATAATTCCTGACATATGATCAATAAGTAAAGCACTGATAGTAGTAATAATACTTTCCCCAGTAAATAGTAGTGTAATTAATTAGTAATACATTTCAGTAATAATATCACAGTCACCGCCACAAAGAGAGTTAGTTAAATCCTTACTTCCTTATAGACACATCTGTATAAAAAAAGCTCTTTATAGTGTACATCTAACTGTTATTCTCTTTATTCAGTTCTTATTATATCTTGTGTATTTACTATTCTATTTTTTATTTAATGTGTATTTTCTTATCTACTGTGTTGTGTTGTATCTGAAGTTGCTGCAGCGAGTGAATTTCCCAGTGTGGAATCAATAAAGTCTATCTTATTTTATCTTTTGTTGTCACCCCCTACTCATTTGAAAATTGTTGGATTCATTTTTGTAGTCATAGAGGAACCTGGTTTGGAAGATGGAACCATTCAGCAGCTCCAAATACTCCATTACTTAGATCTTAACAAACAAACTGGATTTTAATTGTCTTAAGTCAGAATTTTGTGGGGAATAGCAGTAATATAACTGGCAATGTAACTAATTACTCTTGGCAGGGAGTAATAAGTAAAGTAATAATATTATTTTTGAAAAGAGTTATGAGTAATAAATTCCATTGTTTGAGTAACGCCCAACACGGCTCATGAGTTAGATTGAGTGAGTGCCTGCTCGATATCAGGGCTGGAACTGAACGTGTGTGACGTCACATTCATTCTCTGTGCTGCTTTCAGGCCTGCTGGTGCCCGCTCAGTGTGCTCTTCTGGACTCTGTGAGGTTCGCCTCTAAGAAGTCTGGCGGAAGCAGCAAGAACCTCGGAGGAAGGAGCGCCGGCCGAAGATACGGCTTCAAGAAACAGGATGGTAATAACAAATGACGTCAAACCACCCTGTGGCTTTGGTTAACAAGAATGATATGGAAATGAGTGATTGTTTAATGTTAGGATTAGGCTTAACCTCTGATGACATTTTCATTCATCATTGTTGTAGGCCTTAAGTGATTCTTACATTTTCCAATTGTAGAAATGTGTAGCCATTATACAGAAAAGGTTATGTCCTGATCTGGTCCCATCTCTATATTTCATCCTCAATAGCGGTGGCTACTAGTCTTGAGTCTCCCTAGGTAAATTCCAAAAATCCCCCAAAAATCTTAAGGCCTCCGCACACCAACCGGACGGCCGACCGTCGGCAGAAAAGCAGTCGGACTGATCAGTCGGCTCCCGTCTCCTCGAGTCGGTCAAAAAAGTGCCTCCGAACACACCAAACCGACGCCAACTGGAGCGTACGTTCTGTAGATTAACACCGGCCTTCTAATTTAAAACACCATTGTGTGGGATTTAGTGTCATCTAGTGGCAAAGTTGTAAAAACACGGTGGTTTAACATGGCAAGCTTCACTTAAAGAATATCACCAGAATGGTTTTTTTATATTGGGTTAGCTGTGAGAGTGTCTAACATGTTGTCTGAATAGTGAACTTGTAATGCTGTAACGATAGCTCTCCTTTCATTCTCTCACAAGGTAACTTTGTCCATGCCGGTAACATCCTTGCCACACAGAGGCTCCTGAGGTACCACCCAGGAGCTCACGTAAGTCACACCTTCTGCATCCAAAAAGAGTGGATCTGACGCAGGGAAAACACACACGTTCTCATCGCGTCCCCCGCTCCCTCTCCCGCAGGTCGGCCTGGGAACCAACAACACGCTCTACGCTCTGGAGGACGGCCTTGTCAGGTTCACCAAGGATGTCTACATCCCGCACCCGCGCAGCCGCGAGTCCACCAAGGTCATCACCAAGCTGCCGAAAGGAGCCATTATCTACAAGACCTTCATCAACGTCCTGCCAGTCAAACAGGAGGGCAAGTTTAAACTGGTGGACATGGTCTAAAACTAACAGGACTAGACCTGGAGCTCATTATTTCCCAGGTATTATTGCAGTGGTCCAGGACAAAGACGGACTGGCTGACATTTTGGCTCGCGGTCTGGAAATCAGTCAGTGAAATCTCCTCAGCTCCCTGTCTCTGAGTTCCATAATGATGTGACACTCTGTATTGGACACATGAACCGGTTAGAAGTGTGTAACTATGTGCTGGTGTCATTCATTAAAGTTAATGTTCTCTGACGTCCTTCATGTTCACCCAGGACTTCCCACCTTAAGGAACTGAGGTGCCATTGCCGCAATACTGAATATGTACATTATTTACTGTATTAAAGTTTTATATGTAAAAGTCTCATTTGATGACTTTTGTGTTATCTGTTATATTGGAAGTACGTAAAGAACCAGAAAACAATGCTTTAGTGAGTCCTTAAAAGGAATCTGAATTTTAGGCCTTTAAAATGTCTTAAATATGATTTCACAGGTCTTTAAGTCTCCATGAAACAAGATCTGAGTGCTATTTCTGTATTTCCTGTAAAAACAGGCAGTAATGGACGGGCTTGTCGCAGTAGCCATGCTGTTGCTAGCTAGCTAACCAATGAATGACTAATGAGTTGAAGAATGATTGACCGGTTGAGATTGGTTAGTTCATGCTTATGTAGGCATGTGTCACATTTTGTTTAACAGGAAGAAAAAATGATTGGATTTCTACATAAAAATACAAAGACAGAAAATTTGAAGGGTTGAAATGACATTTTCCCAGACTTTAAAAATGAATTGGATTATGAAGTTAACATTATTTTTAAATTAAGTTAAGTTAAGTAAAAGTAAATGTTTTTGGTAAAAATGTGTGTTGATCATGCTGTAACTATGATTAGGATTAGGAATAAGGAACTTTGGCTGTAAAGACATTAGAGTCGCATTGGAAGTCAGAAATGTTCAGTTGAAATAGTACAGTAGTTCCAGGACTCCAATTTTCCTTCATTTTCTTGCTACTTTTTTCACCACTATGGACATGAGATAGGTCTTAAATTGCTTTCATAATGGTCTTAAAAAGGCCTTATCTAACTGTAGCAACCCTGTCCTTGCATAGCCCATAAACCATTAAATACTTATTTAATGCCTTATAGTCATTTCCTTATTTTGTCACATTCATCAAAGTTGCAGGCTGGTTTGTAGCACCGGGGAGACTTGTTATTACATAGATATTTAAAGGAAGGATATTGGTTCATTTTGCAAGATTAAGGGGTACATAGATTTTTGTTTTTCAGTCTTACACTAACAGTAATTTATCAAAGGATGGGTCTTTCAACTTTAACTACAACTGTTGCTAATGTAGCCACAAATATTAAACATAATTGAAGAGAGTCAAATAAGATTTGAAAGAAACTTATGAGGCGCTTCACAAAAAAGAAATCCGGTATGGTTAGAGCAGTGCAGTACCAGAAACTAAACACTAGATGTCATACAACCACTACTACATTATGTGCTCCCTTGATTTTAGCCTTACACTATGTGCATCAGGGTTGCAGTCGTAATTTCACATGTCACTGTCCTGCAAAAAACAGCAGTGAAGTCTTCAGTGCATGCAGATGGACAGAGGGGACGCTCCGCTTTAATGCAGTGAGCTGGCAGCAGATTCACCATCAGGCTGTTCGGTTCTTCTCAACTTTTCACAACCTTTTGACTTTTTTGGAGATTCATTATGAGCTAAATATGAGCAAACCACATCTCCACTGTCCTTTTAAAGCATTTTTTTAGTGTTAAAACAAAGGACAAAATTTAACTTTGATTGTTGCTCATTTTGATCACAAACATTTAATGTTACAGAAAAGAGAAATTCCCTTTATTTGGGCCTTCCCCACTTTTCATTAAGTAAATGGTAAATGGCCTAGCCTCTTTTCATTGGTTCCCTGTTCATTTTAGACCTCTGATTACCTTCAAGGCTCTTAATGGTCAGGCCCCATCCTGTATCACAGCCCTTACTCACTGGCACTCAGCTCCTAGCTCTCTGAGATCTGACAGTAATCTCTCCTGAATGTCCCACATGTAACGGAGTTACAAAAAAAAGACGTAATGAGAATACTGTTACATTTAGTAAAAATAGGGATTATTTAGGAGGATTACAATTTTAAAATACTCAAGTCTTTATTTTAAAATAGAGGAGAGAGTGAGAGACAGAGAGAGAGACAGACAGACAGACACAGACAACAGTAGCAACAACTACATTAATAGTAGTGACTGATGATGATGACCATTAAGAAGATGATGACGACGACAACAACAATGATTGGGGACAATGAGCAGTGATTATAGTAATAATAATAATAATAATAATAATAATAATAATAATAATAATAATAATAATAATAATAATAATAGCAGTGGGAGTCAAGCAGGACCA
>NW_023339651.1:19125482-19134784 GCF_004916995.1 Morone saxatilis
TAGTACCCTATACCCCTCTTAGAAAAACCACTACGTTCTTCTGACATGCTGGGCTCCCCTTCGTGCGTTCCTATAGTCTCTAAAGCAGAACACGGACCAGAGCTTCAGTTACAAGGCTCCTTCTCCTGTGGAACCAGCTTCAGTCGGGTTCGGGGAGGAGATCACCCTCTCCACATTTAAGAGTAGGCTTAAGACTGTTCCTCTAAATATGATAACGTCTAATAATAAAGATTAGCATAGAGATTCAGTGAATGTCCGAACCATCCCTTAATATAACATGCTGCATATAAGACCTAAACGTATCGGGGAAATTTCCCATGGTGCACATGAAACTCCTCTGCTCTCTGATCTCTGCATTATCGTGCAACATCCTCAATTCATGTCCATAAAATGCTGATGATTACTACCTCTCACTTCATCCCGGGGTTCTTGTGCTTGTATCGTCCGTAGCTAGATTCATGGATCCTGTGTGGGCCTCCCTGCCATGGTCCTTGCTTGACTGCCATTGATTAATATCACTAGATATTAGTGATTAATATATATTCATAATCTATTATACAGTAAGTATTAAATAAAATGCTCTATCTCTCAGAAATAAACTACTATATCAATGTAGTGTGCTGAAACTGTAATGTCCTGGTGTCTGGTCCCTCCTCTCCGTCATCTGTCGTCATCATCTCTCCTACCTATTTATAGAAAAATCATATATCTTGAGTACTGTAATGTACTGAATCTGTTCACTTCTCCTCCTATATTATAAAATCCACTTATTTAATAAACCAACTAAATTAACACGCTCACTTCCTCATATATCCGTACCCTCTTTTTTTTTGATGAATCAGCTTTAACAATTGTGTGAGAACATGTTCTAGTGAAGAGAATTACTGTCAGATCTCTTAAGATATACTCTGACGCATAGAGAGCTGCACTGACAGTAATAGCTTATTAAAACAGTGCCTTATGTATGATTCGTTTAAAAGGGCTGTTCGCTAACAGGATGGGAATTCTGACCCATATGAAGAGAGCTGTGATATGGTACCATCGAGGTCATTATATCGATATTAAGCAGATGAAACATATGAAAAGGTCTATGAGCTCTTCAAGATATGAAGGGGCCTGACCATGAAGAGCTTTATAGGTGAGGAGGAGGATTTTAAATTCTATTCTAAATTTAACAGGGAGCCAATGCAGAGAAGCTACAGGAGAGATGTGATCTCTTTTCCTAGTTAGATCGGCTTTTTAGCTCTAACTAAACTAAAAGGTGAGTCTTTGCAGTTGCTGCTCTACAACTGTGGAACCAGCTGCTGTTAGATATTAAACGTTCTCTCTCTGTTACACACATATTCGATTCTTTAGACTTTTTGGCCTACTAATCTTTTAATCAGTCGGTTGTCATTTCTATCACCTTGTCGTTTATTGTTGTCGTTGGTATGTTTGTTACCTTTTCACTGTATGTTAATAGTCTTTTGTACAGCACTTTGGTCAGTTTAAGCTGTGTTTAAATGTACTTTATAATTAACCTTAACTTGGCTAATTAAGATTTGACAGCAAGTGCTTCATATTGTTGGAAAGATGCAATACCAATACTTACCACAAGATGTTGAACAGTCACTGCTGGAGTAATGCTCATGCACGGCTTGATTTTATCTCAGTGTGCAGTATTATTGTCCATAATGCACATTTATAATGATTGAAGTTACAAAGTAATAATAAGAAAAATAAGGTTTATGATTACTCAGTAACTGGGGTGATTATCAGTCTCCCTTTATCAGGCTATGTTCTTCTAATGAACTATCCCTCTATAAAATGTGTTGTGAATGGTACGAGCTTATCAGCCAGATATTTTGTCAGCATTTCTTTGACAGAGCTTTCAGCAGAAACAGTTGTATTTCAGAGGCTTGTGGTATGCTGGGGGAGTGTGGGTAACGCCTGGTACACTGCATGGGAGTGGGAACACTGTCATGAAGCAGAACCAATGATGAATGTGAGGAGTTTGCAGACATGGCGCTATAACTCCTAGATGGCGGAGGGTAAATCGCTGTTTATGGGTCAATGTGCATTCCGCTGGCTGATTGGATAATGTAACAGGGAGAAACTACTGAAGAATATTTCTATAAATAAGTGTAAGCATATAGATTCTTTGATATCTGCTACTTTGTGCGTGTTTTCCCAAAGAACAAATGAGTCGTGAAGTTACTGAATAGCCAATGGCCATTGTTGGAGAGCTGCATTCTTGGTTCAGGCCACTATCAGCGCAGGTCATCCTCAGTGGATGCACAACAGAAAGTACGTGCAATCTAGTCCTCCCAGATACTTCCTGGTTGAGGTGGGTTTGTGTTTTCTGTGGTTATTGTTTGATCTGGGTTAAAGAGTAACCTTGCACGGTCGTACTTTACCTCTCAAACTCAAACTAACAGTCATTAGTGATGAGTACAGGCCAAACAGAGTTACTGTTTAAGCAATGCCTGGTCTTACCTAAGACCTCTTTGAGAGTGAAACTTAGTACTTAGTTTTTTTTTAGTTAACCAATAAAGATAACAATTTTACATTTGCTGTCTGGAAATTTGTGTAAAAAGTCAGTGCAAAAGACAACACTGACCTTAAAGGAAGAAATGGAATATAATATTCATAGGTATGTTTTCATTAGTGTATAATCACCTTTATATAAGAATTTTTGTTACCATAGAATGAGCTGTTGTTATGAGGGAGCGGGTCTCCTACGGGGTGCCCCGTGTTTCTACAATAAACCAAGCACTGACTCTGGTTGAGGCTTTTTGTGTTTTTTGTGAGTTTCACTGCCACCGTAGTTTCTCCTACACGCGTGGAAATCGAGTGGTATTTAGTTGGTTGCAATCTGTAAGTTAGTCTCTATTGATAAAAATGTCAGTCACTTTGGTCCAGACTACTACTGGATAGTTTGCATTGAAAGTTTGTTCAAACTTTGATGGTTCACAGAGGCTGAGTCATGGAATAAATGAAGAAGAAATACGGTACTATCCAAGGTGGGGATATGGACACATGCTGTCCGTATCCAGAAGATTATTTCAGTTTTTATTTTTATTTTAATATGATATGATATGATACACAAATCTGGATACATTTCCATACCATTAAATCTTTCTGGATGCAGGTCCTTTCTGTCCACTCAATACAACTAATGGATGGATTGCCAAATTTGGTACACATATGGTGCCCAGAAGATGAATCCTAATTTTTTTGTCAATTCCCTAACTTATTGTCTAGCACCATCGGCAGGTCAAAGGTTTTGTATATCCACTGAAATATCTTGACATCTACTTAACAGATTGGCGCAAATGTTTATAGGGATATTGATGTTCCCCAGAGGATAAATCCTACTGACAAGTGTTCCCCTGACTTTTCCTCTATAGCCACCAGCAGGTTGATTTGTGGTTTTTAGTTAAATATCTTGACAGCTGTGGGATGGATGTCATTTGGTACCGATTTCCACAGTGCCCAAAGGATAAATCCTAATGACCTTGTTTTCACCTAATCTGTGAAATATTTCGACATGTACTCAATCGATTGGTACGAACGTTTGTACAGGTACTCGTGGCTCTCAGATGATGATGATTTTGCTCCACCATGAGGTTGACATTAATGCTTTGAGTGAAATGTCTCATCAACTTTTGATTAGATTTGCTTGGAATTAGGTTCAGACATTTGTGACCCCCACAGGATGAATTGTAATAAATTTGGTAATCCTCTGACTCTTTATCTATAGCGCCAACATCAGGTCAAACTAGACTCCAGTCCAATAGAAATGTGAACATTCAGGTTTTAATCAGTATAAAATCTGTAAAATTCACAGACATTGAAAAAAAGACTTCAGTACAAAAATATCTTGATCAGTATCAAAGGAATCATATTTGTCAAAATAAATCTAACCTCCCATTTGACCATTTAAAAAAAACACAATTTAAAACCTTCCAGTAATTGCATGGACAATGCAGAGATATATCATTCTCAGCTTGAGTTACACTCATTATCACAATACCTTCAAGCAGAATCGCCTATCAACAGCTCTGCCTCAAAGCACAAGCACTCCCTTCCCAAAAACTCTCTTCTTGTCCCTGTTGACGTCAGTCTCTTGGCTCTAACAACAGCAGTCCTCTTCCTCATGCTGTGGCTTGGCAGCGAAATCTAGGACCATCAGATAGACAGAAACACATTGCTCTGTGCTGTGCAGTAGGAGGAAGACGGTCCCTGGAGTGCTATGGATGGTTGATGGGGGTTGGTTGTGTCTTCACTGACGTATGAAGAGTCATCTTGGGTGTGGATTGACAGGTGAACATCCAGAGTGTGCAGATGTACAGGTGAAACTTCACAGGACTGGCGAAGGGTTTCTTCATACGTTGGTGGTGGCTAGAGTGGAATGTGACAAAGGAAATATTATCATTACTTTATAGGGGAACTCTAACTGATGTACTAATACAGCCAGTGCAAACAGTTATGAATAGAGTGCTGCAGGGTTGATGCATTTTTGTAGGCCAACCTGGAAGTTAGCATTGTCCTGGTTCCTAAGGCATAATTGTGTTGCCCGAAGAAAAAAGATAACGTTAGGATATAAACAAACTGCACCACAGTTGCAGGACTTCAACGTCACCACTGCTTCCAAACGTAATTAAATCTTGTAATTAAAATCTACAAGTTACAATAGTTAGCAAGTGTGCAAGTAGAAACACAACAGGGCTGTAAAGGGAGACTAAAAAGTAGATATGTCTCCTCATTGAGCCACTTCTTAGCAACTGCCTTTTTTAAGATACGTAATAGCTTCAAAATTCAAGTATGGGGTGTATACTGACATATTTTATGGCGTAGAACAAAACATGAAAATCCCTTACGGCTGTGTTAACCACAGATCTTATTTCAGGCTTCTAACCAAAAACCCATTCCAAAAACCCATTGACTTTGAGGCGAGGGAATTGGAAGTGCCAAATTGCTCACTCAGTTCTGGGTTTAAGGATTCCTGCAGCCTTCTATAACTATTGTGGCTGTGGAGACTACAACAGAAAAGCTGTGTTACAAACTGGGGGCAAAGAACATGAGCATTTCCCAGTCAGGGAGGATCTAACTAAAAAAAATGCAATTCATAGCAATGTTAAACACTATGCCTAACACCTCTAAAACTCACTAACCTTTTGAATGTTGTTTGTTTAATCTGTATGTGAAAATGAACATTTGTGGTTTTGGGGAAGTTAGATCAAACTATATTTACTAGAACTATTTATTGGTATAAACCAGCCAAGCGCAGCTTCTTCCCAAAGTCTTCACAGTGAGGTTGTCAGGTTTGGTACCATCTTTCTTAAATATAAACTGTTCTTCAAGAAAGTAGTTACATCATGTACTGTTCCGGAAAAGGACAAATTATCATTGCTTGTTTTAGAGTGCCTGTTCTTAAACGTTAAAGGGGGCTATTGTTTCGCTCTGCTTCTAGCCTTTATGCTAAGCTAGGCTAATCGCCTCCAGCTCCATAGCCCACAGACACAAGAGTGGTATCTATCTTTTCATCTCACTCTTGAAAAGAAAGCAAATAAGTGTATTTTCAAAAATGATGAACCACCCTTTTCACATCAAGGTGAAGTGAATTAGAAAGTCTTTTTCAAGGCATTTGTCTGGGGAAACTACCTGGAACCTCCTGAATGACCATACAGTATATAGCGTTCTGTCTGCTCACCTCCTCCTGGCAGCCACTAAGGCCGAAGCGCTGTGAGATCATGCTGTGGATCTGTCTCTGCCGGTCCTTCTTACGGACGCTCTCATAGGAAGGCAGCCTCGGCAGAGCCTCGTTCAGGTGGTAGTCATTCGGCTTCCCTATTATAAACAGCCTTCCAGGATGCTAGATTACACACACACAAATATGTGATATGAAACATCTGGCAGCTGCAAATAATCCATTTCAAATATTTGCAGCAATCAGTTTTCTGTAAAGTCTGTGAAGTCTTTTACCTGTGGTCCAACAGCTCCCTGGTTCATGGCCGCCCTGTGCTCATTAAGGCCCATGCCAATCAAAGAGTGCTGGCTGTGGTAATGGGGAGGATCATCCTGGGAAGAGAAATCATCAGGGATTAGTTCTGATTTTAGAGTTCATAATGTCTGCTGAGTTACTCTGAACTGTATTATTTCTGATAGTAATAGTCTATAGTAATGTCTACAGCAACAATGGCCATTATATTTCACACAAATGGGACTTTTGGAGGTAATCATTTTTGTAAACCAGCTCAACAATTCATAATAAACTGAGCACTGTTAATATTGAAATAAGAGGACATAGAATTATACTAAGGCTGAGGACTGTTCAGAAAGTATAAACTTTATTAGGTTATTTTATAAAATAGGTACAATAAAGACAAATATATAGAACTCGAGCACCTAGAGACAATCTCATCCATAGAAGCTACAGTAGTATAAAGGGCTCATAGTTGATGTCTGAAGTCTTTCTGTGGTTACTGTAGTGGATTCTTACTGTATAGTTATCTGTCCTGTGGGGTCTGAATCTGCAGCACAGAGGATCTTTTCTGTAGAAGACCACCACCAGCATCAAGATCACTACACAAAAAGCTACACAGGACACTGAGGTAGAGGAGAAAGACACACTGTTACTGCTTCAGAATAGATTACACAGCAGGCTACATGTGGAGACAGAAATGGTAGATGGGTAATATTCATTTATCTCACTCTGGATACCAAGTACCAGTTAAGTTCATGTCTATGTGACGCCAATGTACGTGCAGTGGCTGCCATTTGTCCTCTATAGCTTCTGTTTTCCACAAAAACAATTTTGGGGGTATTTAAGGATCTGTGTGTTTTGGTCTATGTGGAGAACAATTCATTATTATGAAACAAAATGTTTTCTTTAATGTTAATAAAAATGTAAAAACATCCCCCTCATTGGTTTGGAGCAAAATCCCCCCTGCATTGACAAATTAGAAGCTGGAAATGTTGAACTTCTATATGTAATAACTTTAAAATGTCAACACATACAGTACAGTATTTGTAAAGTCACTAAGTTGTTACACCTCATATTAATAATCATAAAAATAAACATTCAGATATCTTTTAAATCATATAGGCTGTATATTCCTTGTTGATATAATTCCTCTATAATGTTCAAAAAGCACAAATGATTCAAGCCCTGCTGACAGAAATGTCCAATCATGTGACACTTTTATGCTGTTTTTATTGCTTTTATGTTGTGTATCAGCTGCTTCCAGTAAACGTTTGACTAGAGAAAGCAAATAAAAAATGTCAAGTCAAGTGCTTCTAGAGAGCTTGCTTACAGCAAAACCTGCAAAGCATTTGTGAATAGCATAATTGCAGAGCAAAACATGGAAAATGTTACTACCATAGTTTACTTACTGAGTTCTGCTCAATTCCTTGATGCTGGTGGGATCATGATTATGTTATGTGATCCCACAGACAATTTAGGCAACATAGCCAAATATTGCTGTTTGACAACTTTAGACTACACCAGATACATAAGAAACATCTGTTCTATAATGCGTTTATTAGTTTATCACTCTGACAGTGGGAACTCAAATTCCCCAGAACTGCTGTATCTCTTTAGCCCCCCCCCCCCAATCTCCCCTGTATTATTACTGATGTAATGGTAAATAAATCAACTCCTAATGGTGGTCATCAGTCACTAAGGAAATATTAGTATAAAAATAAGCAAAAAACATGATGCTTTTCCTCACTTGTTGAGCCAGTGGAACATGAAGGTAAACAAAAAATAAAAGGAGCTGAACTCACCTGACGCCACAATGACAGTCAGCAGCTCTGGGGCCATCGCAGGAGAAGATATAGAACTTGAATATTTCTTCAATCAGTTGCACACATTATCTTCCAAACGAATCACTCCTTTGCCCTCCAGCTGGAGGAAAACAGCTGATTCTCTGGCTTTCTCCAAACTCCTAAAGACGACAGCAGATTCCCCAGGATCAACCAGCAGCTAAATATTAACACCATGTCAGGAGAGTGGTTCGGCTTCCAGCAGAAATAACTAATCTCAGACAGTCTCGGAAACACTCTGCAAAGCTGACTCTTGTGCAAACTCTAGTGGAAGTTGTTGGAGACGCGCCCAAAATCGACCTTTTCAAAAAGAATATAGTGCATCCACTCACTGAAATCACTGCTAGATACAATAAAATAAATAAATAAATAAATAAATACTATCACATTGTGATTGACGGGCTGATTTGTACCTGTTTAAAGGAGCTCAATGTAAAAAAACAAAAAATAAAAAGTGTATAATATATTGACAATGTCAGGTCATATTTTCACAATTAGGGTTGTACAGAATGGCCACAGACTTGAGACTCAGACTTAAGTTGTTGTGAAATATTCAGATTACTAAAAGTAGCACTCTCACACTGTAAAAACAACTCTATTAGTCTTGTTAATTAAAAGTAGGCTACATACAGTAATAATTATCAGCAACATTTTTTACTAAAGTATCAAAAAGTATTAATTATGCAGCAAGATTAGTCCTATTAGAGTTGTATTAGTATAATTATTATTATTATTATTATTATTATTATTATTATTATTATTATTTTTGATGCACAAACATGTAAGAAGGGTGTGTAACAGGTTGAGGTGGAGCTCATTTGTACTGTTGGACATCTGTAAAAATGCATCAAGCGATCAAATATCACTTTGATAGCAAAATGTTTAAACTTTTGAAAACAATTTTTCTCCAACCTTTAATTTTTCTTTAATGGTATTTTGAGTGGTGTTCAGTAAAGATTTATAATTGTAATTGTTATTGTATTAAGGGTTTCTGGCAGATTTATACTGTGTTAACCTAAAAAAAATAATTAGTCATATTGAGTTTGCAAAAGAAGGACAGTACGGGGGAGGAAGTGTCAAACTTGAAAAGGTTCAAAGACAATATGCAGAAAATGTTGACAAAAATAACCGAATAAACAACAAAGTCATAATAAAGAGATGTTTAAAAATGTGGAGACTAATAATAATGAAATATAGTGTCGTTAAAGTATGAGGTAGCAGAACATGGAAGAACTCTCTGAATACACACCTGACTTGGATTTGACTGATCAGACCAGACCCCTTTAAGACATTTGAAAAAATCAGTTTCCTCTAGCTCCTCATAATGTTCCTAAAGGCATTTGCAACCAATCAGAGCTGAGAAAGATAGCTGATTGATGAGTGTCATTCCCAGTGTCAGTATTTGACAACCTTCCTCTACTCATGCTTACAAATGCTATTAGGAGCACTAGGAGGAGCCAGAGGAACCTGATTGTTTCACAGAGTATCTGTCT
>NW_023339651.1:19134884-19171657 GCF_004916995.1 Morone saxatilis
AAAACACTTCAAGTTCCTAAAGCTTGTTCTGGTATAAATTATTTTTAACAAATACCATCAAAAGACCAAAACCAACTATAATTAAATTTTCTAGAAATAAGTACAGTAGTGCCTATGTTCAAAGCTGGTATACTTATTCCTCTGTGCTTATAAAACTATTAAAAACACATCAAGGAGCCACTATTTGAGAAAGCCCTAATTCTTTGAAATGTTAAAATCTTAAAGGTCCAGTATATATAATTAATTAATATTTGTTTTTGTTACCTTAGAATGGCGTTTAGCTCTTTTTGTTCTCCACCGAAACTACTAGCAGCTACTAGTGGCTAACTGTTCTGTCAGACTGTTTTAGTGCTAGGACAGGTGGTGTACAAGTGGGTTTATTAGACGACTTGTATACTAAAAACAGCTCCTGCTGCTGCTGGAGCAATTGTTGAGAGCGGTGAGAGTGAAACCCAAAATAATGAGCTAAAAGACACTAAATTTTGCCATGTAGGACTGAGGGAACTGCACGGTTGGGTAATATTCCTCTGTTGGTTTGTATCACTGTAGTGACCCCTTTTCACATTACATAGTATATTTATCCAGTGTTCACATAACAATAATAAGATTCAGTGCCGCTTTAAAGATCAGCCTTCAGTAGGAACAATGGGCTTGGGAGAGTAGATTACAGTACATGTTGGTTTTAGTCTTTTCAATAGGGCTGTTGCAATAAAACACCGAGCCTATCCTTAAGTAAAATATATCAAATATGAATTGGTATATACACAATCAGTGTTAATATTGGAAAGCTTTGCCTCAGAGACTAGATACCATCTTTTCATTTTTTTTTTTAATTCACTAATTTATTTGTTTTATGTATTTTTTATGTATCTTAATTTTGTCTTGCTTTGTCCTGGCTGTCTGTTGTATATGGCCTGTTCTGGCTGTCTGTCAAGCAACTGTTTTAAGGGTGCTACATAAACAAAGTAGTATTATTATTAAAATTATTATTATTGATTTTGGAAGTGCGTCCAACCATTGTGGTTAAGATGTAAGGAGGAGTCCACTACCCTACCACAACCTCTACCCTAGCCAAAGAGCACTCAAAGCACCCCCTCTTTTTTTGTTGATGTAAATCATGATCCCGCTGGGGCTGGAGCAGGTAGAGTAGAGAGGGTAAGAGAGAGATAGAGTGAAAAGAAAACTACCACCCCCCAGAAAAAAGAGAAATGTAAAAGAAATACTGCATTAGTGAGACAAAGGCAGAGCAGACAGACGTGTGTTCACCTGAAAGAACTGTCTGTGATGTTTGGAAAGAACAACTTGTATTGCTCTAATTCAGCCCTTCTGCAGAGCACCCTGCCCACCCGCCTTACAATACAACCTCACACACGCGCTTTCATACTGCTTCCAGGCAATTAAAATGCAGATGTCAAAGTGCGATAATGGCTGCATTAGGCTAAAACCCGGTCCATGTCTCATCGGATCTATTGACCTTTGGGAAACTCTCACTAAAATCCCCCACTGAATGACAGTAAATATTCACTTATGGCAGTCCTGATGAACAAAATCACTCTTTAAAAGAATTACTTCAATGCAATGGACATTATAGCAGATTGTGTCTGCATCTAAATGATCAAGAGCAGTGATGAATTTTCTTTTAAGACCATCAACCAAATGGGAAATGTATAACGTAGGATGTATTTACAGCGATCATCAATTATTCAAAACTAAAAAATAAATAAATGTTCCCTATTTATAAACAATTAGTTTGGTATATTTCAAGGTTTTCTCATTTCAAAATGAAAATCCATTGCCATGGAGTACACTGACCCAGCTCCCTCACCGCTGAACGGAAGCTGTTCTACAATACAGCTTTCATAAAATATCAAGTGACATTTCACTGAAGACCAAGGGAGTGTGTCTTCCTCTCTGTTCCATCTACATGAGGTCAAAGGCCAGCACTCCTGAGCAACGGGGATCACTGTGGCTGACTCTAAACACGCAGGCTTGTTTCAGCTCACTGTTCCAAAAAAGTCAGCCCAAAGCTTCTACAATCACCATATTACTGCAATGAATATTGTATACAGAACATCCAAAAGGCACACTTACAACCCTCCTTATCTTTCAGCTTATTCGCAAATCCTGCCTCCTTGCTCTGCCCTTTTATTCCAAGATATTAGGGTATTGCTGAGAATTGGGGAACATTTAGGGGAAGCTAAACTTTACAAAAATAGTAACAATCATGCTTTTAACCAACTCTGAATATTTCAGTCTGCAATACCGGAAAAATGATTCATCCCTGGACTTTGTTAATGCTTTGGTTTGCACCGTATCAATGTTCAAACAGACCAAACACATCTGTCACATCACTCAGTTTTAGCCCGTTTGCCCTAATCTAACTTCATTTCAGTCCATTACACTAATTTCTTGAGCTTATTTGAGTGTTGTAACTCATTATGTTCATATTATAAATAATTTTGAAAGTACTTCTAAAGCCCTAGTTGTCATCCACACACATATACATCCATATATATTGTGTTACACTGATATTAAGGCTTTTCAGTAACACCCAGTAATTCCCATCTGGTTAGTCTATCTATATTTTTTATATTTATATTTGCGTCAAGCATCAGATCGACTTTTAATATTGGAAGCTACAGCAATCTGCTCCGCTCTGTTGGTTTCACTCCCACCTGTGCAGAATATTGCACAGTTTAAATTAATGCCAATATGAAAACTGTCAAGCTAAATTACATTCTAGCCTGTGTGACGCAGACTTTACACTCTACAGGAAGATAAAAGTGACATTTCCCATTGCTCAGGCAGAGGAGATCAGCACATCCTTACGACTCCAACTTTGCATACAGTAAACATGTTTATCACCATGATGGCCTTCATGAAGGCTCTTATACTAAAGCTTCTTTGGCTCAGTGAGAAAGAATGGCACTTAACAATCGGTGTATGATCTCTGGAAATGAATAATCAAATTCTCTCTCTTTCTTTATAATTCTCTCTCTCTCTCTCCACACCACACATACACACAATATACTGCATGCATCATCCACAGCATCCATGTCTTCTTCCCGAACATCTGCGGTTCTTTCACCTAATTGCCTACAGTGAGGTTTTATGAGACAGACTCTCTTCCCAGCTAACCTCTGTTACCACGGAAACAGCGTCATATACCCCTCACCCACCTCAAACACACATACATCCTCATCACCATCACGTGCACATGTGCATGTATAATTCTACAACTATGGTTGTTTCACTCCACTGGTTGTGTCCTCACATACACACATGAAGGCATTAAGTAATGCTCTCAGTGATGTACAGTAAACAGGAAACAGATGCCATGAAGTCACAGGAGGATCAGATGAAATATAATATTGCTCTTGGTTTGTACTCTACATGTTTGTTAAAGCTACTCTGTGTTTACTTTGTGATTTTTTTTCCATTTTGAAGGCATTCATCCCAAATCCCCAAACCCTAAACCTAAGTGTGATATTTTAAAAAAGTGTTTGCAAGGTGTTTTTTGCCTTTTCCAAAACACAAACACAATAGTGTAAGGCAGTGGTTCCCAACCTTTTTTTCTTAAGGGACCCCTTTTCTGTCATTGAGTAAACTGACAACCACTGACTGTATTTTATTAAATTTCATGTATATGTTATACTACTACAAATAGTGAACTCAGTAACTGTAAACTGCAGTTTGTGTAAAAAGTGATTTGGATTCATTTTGAGCAGATTATTTCCTTTCTATATAATTCTCTGTCTGTATTTTGTGTTTTAAACAAACTTAATATGTTTCTTTTTTGACAGATTCAGTGATTTCTTGTCCCTGGCATTGGCCATTGTTTACTGTAATATGATTTTAACTTAAAAAATCTTGATTCACTTAAAGACAAAAACTTGGTTTTACAGAAACATTTTTAATTAAGTACTTCTTACTAAGTATTTTGTTTTCACAAAATTACAAAATTAAGTTAGTGTGACTTGGATGGATTAAACAGTGTGATTATCTGCTCTAATGTAGGCTGCTAACGTAAGCATGCACGGCTAATATACAATCTGACAGTATTAACTAAGTGCATTGTTTTGTGTGGTTAGTATGCTTAAACGTGCTAATTAGCACTAAAGACCAAGTACAAGTGATGCTAAAAATAATAAAGCTTAATTAGTAAGTGGTATCCATATTATATCACCAGCAAGATATGCATTAACTACCTGTTTACTGCTAGTCACATCTCCTATGCTGCGCATCATCTTTCATTATTTCAGCATGCACATACACTTTATTAGGTTAGGGGTTAGAAATAATAGATATAAAAAATAGAAAATATTTGGCTTAGTTTTCGAGAACATTTTTAGGGTGGTAGCAGGTTTACGGTTTTCATTAATTAAAACCCTGTTTGTTTTTACACAGGCTCCAACAAGCCTTGAACATCACAGTGCTCTACCTTTTTATCACTGACTAAACATTAGGATCTCTTAAGCATCATTTTTCTTTCCAATGCTGCACCGACTTTCCTCTCAAGAGAGAGAATAACACAATGAAGTTATTACTGACGCCTGAGTAGAGTTGATATGAAAATTCAGAGGATGATTGTTGTTGCAGTATCCATATTTTATTCACAACTGAGCTGTGACACATTTTCAAGAGTTTCTGCAATCCTTCTAAATAGTAATACTGAGATCAAAGGCAGGCTATAAAACCTGTAACTGTTGAGAAAAGCTGCTCCAGCCTCTTAACTATAATCCTTTCCTCTTTCTCCCTGCTTCCACTTCTTTCAGCCTTTATCCTTCTTTCTTTCTTTGTCTTGCTTGTAGAAAAGGGTCGATATACATTTTTTGCCTATATAGTAAATGGTGGAGAGTTGACAGAAAATGGAGTGTGTATGACATGCAGTATTTAATGCATTGTGGTTCATGGTCGGTTCATTCACCCATAGGCAACCGGGGTGCCCCTGCATTTGACATTCAATGGAAATTTAATACAAGCCCACATCTAGATGTCTAGCCAAGACCACTCCTCATAGTCTACTGACATCAAATACCATCAAAATATTCTTGACAAGACCCCCTTTGAGCCGCAATGATCATGACAGAATGAGGTCAAAATTTTGACATCTTTTCAAGGAATTTTTGAACATCCATGGTTCTTGACAGGCTCACTCACACTTGGCCAAGACCCAGTCTTATCATCTATGGAAATTTGAAACAGCAACAATACGTAAAGGTCTTTGTAAGATGACTTTTGAGCATCAATAAATGTTCATTTGATGCTCACAATTAGACGTCTTGTTAAAACAACCTCTGAATATCAGAAGACGTTATCAGGTCAAAATTTATGTTTTTTAAAGGCCACTTTTGAATGTCAATGTTGAGTTAACAACAAGTTTACTATTAGATATCCAGCCCAGACAACTTCGAACATACAGAAATCAATTTCATTCCAATGACAGGATAAACGAACGACCACGAACATGGATTTATAAAAGTAAACCCCAATTTACATTGTTGCCCAGCACTGTGCAGAAATGTACACCGAATCTCTGACTTTTTTTGGAATTTGGGAGGTGTGCATCCGCTCTAACACTTTTCTCTGAGAGTGATGTCATTAAATGTGTTGTTTTGTCAGTCTAAAATCCAAAGATGTTCAGAGAGAAGCAGGAGCATTTTCTGCCATTTTTGCATGAAAAATTACTTTAACAATTAATCAGTTCTCAAAGTAACCCCCAGTATTGTATTAATCACTGCAGCTCTAATCATCCAATACTGATGTTCTTGTCTGAAGGCAAGGTTGAACGGGCTCACTAGTACACGTCTTGTTAAGACCAGTTCTGAACATCAGCAGACATTCACAACACGATCAACATTGAATGGTTTGGTCAAGACCACTAAAATGACCCATAATAGCCACTCAGACTGGATTTCAGCATGAAAACTTCTTTCTTGAGAGGACAGAGAACAGCTCGGCTCTGGCTCTGGCTCATTAACTATGTGTCACAGTTGGAGGACATTGTGTGCGTGCAGACGGTGGGTACCTCAGTGTGACTTTTCTAAGTGGGTTTACAAATGAAAGACCATGGCCTATAGAAGATGAAGTATTGACTCATGGACCTGCTGACTAACTTGGATGCTTCTGAATGCTGCCTTTCATTTATTTCATTGTCTTGAAGGTTATCTCCTCCAGCTTGTGAGTCACACCATAATAGCGGAACACTGCCAAGCTCTTGTTAAAAGATAATATTATTTGTGCTGTTTGGAAGCAGAAGTGTCCACCGTGACGCAGGCGCTGACTCACAAAATTATAAAATGACTGCGAGGGCTGATTCTGATACCAATATAGTTTGTATTAAACCTGACTTTCCTGCAGACAATCCTGGTCGGAGACAGCGGAGTGGGGAAGACGTCTCTGTTGGTGCAGTTCGATCAAGGAAAGTTCATCCCCGGCTCCTTCTCTGCTACAGTGGGCATTGGATTCACGGTGTGTATGCATGCACAATTAGTGTGTGTATATCTTTTACACACAGGACATTCTCTTGTTGAAATTAAGTAGGACAAATCACACATGTCAGTTCAGCCAAAATAAAGCCATGTTTTCTCATTTACCTCAAGTGAATATGTTTTTTTGCTTTAAGTGGCCCAGTTTTTGAGCTATCTGTACGATATTTCTGCCTTCACCCCTCTACAATGGAAGTATGGAAGTAATTCCACAACACTGCTAAAAAATCTCAAAAGCAACAGGCCTTTACGGATATAGTTGATAGATGGTAGATAGATGATTCACAGAACACTTGGTAAACAGAATTACACCAACTTAATTACATAATTAAGTCCTTCAAGCTAAATATAGGACGAGCTGACGTCACGGTCACTGGCCAACTGCCAACCTGTTCTCTATGATATAAATCTAATGAGCTATTGGTATTACCAAAGAACAATGCATGCTCTGGCATTAAACTACTTTGTTGTGCACCGGCATAGTGGCTAATCAGAGTTGAGCCTGTCACTTATTGCCCCATGTGAGTGAGTTCTATTTCCTTGGCCCAGGGGTAACATGTTTGACTCTTAGCCCATGTACCGGACTCTTTAACTCCCAGCAACACAATGTCCTGGTGGTAATACTAGCTGTTCTTCCATCTTCAGCCAGCCAGCTCTTCTCTTGATGGGAAGTTCAGATTTTATTTTAGATGCAAAATGGTGGCTAGCGTAGTTCAGATTTGTTTCACAGTCCAAAACAACAAATGTTTAATCGTCAAACATAACCCTGGTTGCTCTATTGGCGTCAATCTTAACTAACAAATGGCTAAATGAGACCACAGAGGTCAACGGCAGCATCCCGAATATGGAGGCTTATCTTCTCTCTAGCCCGCCTTTACCCCTTGTTCTGTTCATACTTTTATTCAAACTCAGCTTTGCAACAAGTGGTGGTGATGTTGAAATCATCAATCAAAAAGAAAAAAGGAACCAGGACTTGCTAACTTCCAGGTTGGCCTACAAAAAACAAAAAAAAATCCCTGCAGCACTCTATACTTCCTCAGAGGAGGTTAAATAAAAGTGGATGTTGACACACAGATAATGAGCTATGATAGCTCTCTTGACCTTGACTTTTGATCAGCTTTTAGTATCCTCAGAGGTCAGCACTGTCAAGACAGTGTGCTATTAATGAACACTGCAACTTCCCATTTCAGAGTTCACAGAAGTTTAACTCAAAGCAAAAGATTTGGAAGGGTTGCAGTGATTCCACTGAAATTACTTGATACTGCCATCATTTTTGCTATTCCAAATGCTGATGTGACCGGGCCGAACAAACTAAAAGACTTAGTAGTTCCAAAGATGACAGTAAGGTGTGTGGATTAGTAACAAGGACACTGATTCTTGTATTGGAGTGGAGGCAGAATTCTCAAAACCTGGAGAAATACAGGAAAATCAATCTGAAAGTTACTGAGAAGACATGTTTGTTATTTTGTAATTCTGACAAATTGTTCCTTTAATCAGCCTTTAATATGAGTAGCTAGTGGCCTTTCCAACATCAGTTGTGTTTCTCCTCCTCTCAGAATAAAGTGGTGACTGTTGACGACGTAAAGGTCAAACTACAGGTCAGTAAGTGAATCAGTTCAAGATAAAACTTGATGTGCTTTCACAATAGAAGACCTATTTTTAGAGCACAGGCTGGTTTTCTCTTGGGCACCAGTGTTATAACTGAAAATTAGAGTTAGTCAAGTGGAACCAGGCCAAGTCTCCATGTACAGCTTCTTTTTCTTTCTCTGCTTCAGATTTGGGACACGGCGGGACAGGAAAGGTTCAGAAGTGTGACACATGCTTATTACAGAGATGCACATGGTAAGGCAAATATACAACGTCATTAACATCTGACTCTCAGATATACTTTTATCCTGTTACTGCAGTAGAGATGTGCAGCAATGGAACCGTGTGTTCATTCATCTTTTTTGTTGGTTCTATCTCCACAGCTTTGCTCCTCCTGTATGACATCACCAGCAAAACCTCCTTTGACAACATTCGGGTAAGTCTGGGATATGTCTCGCGCCAAAGTATGTAATAGACCAGCCAATCCACTAGAGCAGGGCTGTCCAAAATGGGGCCCGTTGGCCAGTGCCTGAATTGGACCAAAGAGGTGCCAGTACCCTAATTTAGCACAACCCTAAACACAACATAACCGTAATCCTAACTCTTTTGGCATTTTTTATTCTTTTTAACCAGGACATTTTCAGTGCTGTTTTCTTAGCATAAAGCTATCTGCATGTTTACACAGCGACGACAACAGCCTCACCTAGTCATGAAAAGCACTTGTGTATGAAGGTGCGGTATAGGTCAGACAAACACAGGACTTTCACCCATGAGACCGCTGTTTGTGTCCTGTGTGAGACCAAAATCTTATTTTAAGTTATACGTATGTGTGTTAACTTACGTAATGTACTTAACTTACGTCAGGTATATTATCTTTTCCTAAACCAAGCAGTTTTGCATTAATGATAATCAAACAGCAAGCTTTATTTTGGAAGTGTAACAGGACGTTGCATATTTATTATCGCTCATTTGGCCATGGAACAAGAATGCGTTGAAAACGTGACACTGCCACGCCTAGGTGAGGCAAAACGTTACGCTACCATGGTGGACCAGCGTGTGTATTACATGCTTTGGCTTGATACATGGTTGGATATGTCTACTGCCTGGAGAGATATGGAATAAAGCTCCTGGATCAGTTATACAAAGTGTTGGCACTCATGTACGTCTGTGTGTGTGTGTGTTATTAACCTGCCTTCAGGTTTCAGCCTAATACAAACACACTTTCTCTCAGTTTTTGTTGGACTGTCTGTATATTTATGCATCTGTCTGTCTATCTGGTTTTAGGCATGGTTAACAGAAGTCCATGAGTATGCACAGAGCGATGTAGTCATCATGTTGCTGGGCAACAAGGTGAGTGGGAATAGACTGTGCAGCTCAGCAAGTGAAAAGAGAAAGTGAAGAAATGAAGAAAATGAAAAGGGATGTGATCTTTAGTGAAACCTGTTACTGTTTTGATTTATTCTCAATGCTTTCATCAACCTCACCAACTGTAGGAGCAGCTGTTTCCGGAGAAAAGTTTTTTATAAACCTATTGTACACTACCTGCTCAGCTACCTGCTCAGCAGACACAGTTAGCTGGTTGCTTTAGTGGAGCTTTTAGCAGCTAAACAGCCAGATATTTCTCTGTTTCTCAGGAGATCAGATCCAGAGGGATCTAGAGGGAGAGTGACTATTGGACAAATAAAAGCTAATGTTGCTCAGTGTCTGCTGGGCGTGTTCAAGCATTCTTTCCCAACATGTGGCTTGTTCCACTGCCCCCAAGTTGCTTATAAAATCTATCTGGACTGCTTTAGCTAACATTATTTGTAATTTTTATCTTGGTTACAATCAGCTGCTACCTACAGGCCTCCACTTCAAACTCCCCCATTTGATGATAAATGAAACTGCTGTTTAGCTCAAGGACTGGCTCCTTAATTCTAAAGTTTCCTGCTGGACGCAAGATTCCTTCTACCTCACTGTAATAATGCAAATCATGCTGGTAGGCCACGCCCCTTAAAATCAGCTTTTTAATGAGTACAGAGAAAATTTCCACTTTCAGCAGATAAATGTGAAAACATCCCTCTAGTGTCCAACTCTGCACATACAGCATTCAAACAGCACACTCTAGCGACAAGATGAAACTGATTTCTGACTGGAGGGGGGGCTTTAAGTAACATAGCCATGTCCCAGCAATAGGCAAGGAAGATGTAAAGGCCGATGTATGAATGTAAACAGTGCAGGTTTGAATAATATTCCAAAACATATCTCTGTAGATGTATTATGAGGAATTATAATAAATGAATACTGTTTACAAGAAAACTCCACAGGTACACTTTGAAATGTATGTTAAAAAGTGACACCATGTTTATTTTTACACTAATCATCCTGTAAGAATTTTGAGGGCTAAAAATAAAAATAAATTAAAAAGCAAAAAAAGCACAGTAAATAGTATATTATTGATGACTAACGTAAGTGCATTTGTTTACTAGCATCCTATTCTAACCATACTGCACTGTGTCTCTCTGTCAGGCTGACATGAGCAGTGACAGAGCGATCAGGAGAGATGAAGGAGAGAGGCTGGCCAGAGTGAGTATTTCATTCACTGCTCTACAACCACAACTGATGTGCTGTACCCTGCTGCTCACTGTTTTTTGCTCGTCTTCACGTCTTTAGGAGTATTCAGTTCCGTTCATGGAGACGAGTGCCAAGACTGGAGTCAACGTAGAGCTGGCCTTCACTGCTGTGGCCAAGTATGAAACTATTATTTGACTTGTTTAAACCCACCTGCCTGTCTTAGCTTAGGTTTAGGGTATACCGGTATGGTAGGGTATGGTATGGTATTGTTAATCTATGTAATAACTCATAACTGATTGATTTAATTAAATAATAAAATATTAAAATAATTAATTTCTTAACTGTTAGATGCACCTCATTGATCCAGAAAGAATAAACCCTTACAAAAATATCACAAAAGCCATCCGATAATTTATTTCTTAAAAGGCCCTTTAATTTTCAATTCATGCTGTAATGCTATAATGCTATTTTGTAAATTTTAAGTGGATATAATTCATAAATTGACCTCAAATTTGGAGTGAACTCTTGAATTTGCATTTTGTCCTTATTTTAATGAGATTTTTCAATAATACAGTACAAATAAAGGGCTTTTTTAAATGGGCTATATATACCAAAATAATGACTATTTTAAACCCCAGTCCAAATGATAACATTTATTTCTTTAAGTAAAACAAGTTTTTATTGATACAGTTAATATGAAGAATATTATGCAAAAAAGCATCATACGTGACCGTTTATTACAAATAATACATTTCACATGATTCATATAATTATTTTGATTTACATCTGATATACTGATCATATAATGTGCAACAATCTAATTCATTTAATTCATTCACTCATTCACTTACATCATCCAGACTTATCAGTCAAACTCGCCTCCTATTAAACTGCTGAACTGTTAAGACTGAACCACTCCTCATTCTCCTCATAGTTGTTCCATGTTACTGCTTCCATGGCAGAAAAAGGCAAGTGTTCAGCGCTTGCCACGTAATTTTTTTCTTCCCACCATGTAGAATCCTCTAAAATGGTAATAAATAAAATCTGTGGTCAGCAGCTCAGCAGGCATGGTGCTGCAGCAGACACAGCAAGCTTCACAGATGATTAAGTAAAATTTGCCCCATGCTTCATAATTTACTATGCCATCCAAATAATAAAAAAATCACCAATGTAGTCATTTAAGAAAGACAATCTAAGAAAAGTCCATCGGTACTGTTTTCTAAACTGTGTGGTTCTGTTCTTCAGGGAACTGAAGCACCGGGCCGTGCAGCATCCCAATGAACCCAAGTTCCAGATT
Source organism: Morone saxatilis (assembly GCF_004916995.1). NCBI lineage: Eukaryota > Metazoa > Chordata > Actinopteri > Moronidae > Morone > Morone saxatilis. Next base: position 19,146,810 of record NW_023339651.1, read on the forward strand.
CATGAGTACATTGAAGCACAGAAGGAGAAGTCCGGCTGCTGCAGCTACTTCTAAATCTCCTCTCCTGAGTCCTCCTCCCACCGCTCTGGGTGAACAGACTGTCAGAGACACACCGAGAGCTACCGAGTGGGAGAAAAGCCCTATTATCTCACTGCTGCTCCCAAAATATGACGCTGCCATTCCTTCAACACTAAAAGCCAAAAGTAGATCAGTGGAGTGAGAGGAGGAGAAACTGAGCTACAGACTCACAAAACCCACAGTTTTATTTAGCCAAGAACAGTTTACCCAATTGTTTTCAGACTGGCATTTATGATTACAGTATGAGCAACTGATTTGTAGTAAAAGTTTTAGAAGATAGAAAATGATTGAAATTCTATGAGAAAATAACCTTGTTTTATTTGTGACAGTTAGATGAGAAGATCAATACCACTCTTGTGTGTGTTAAGTATGGTGCTGAATTAGGAAGTGTTTAGCCTAGCTTAGCATTTAGACTGGAGGCGGGAGGAAACAGCTAGCCTGGTTCTGTCCAAAGGTAAAAAAGATGCTTACTAGAGATTTAAGCCATACTATATCATACTGCTTGTTAACTTTTCTGAACAATAACAAACACACAGCCATTTATGGTTCTTTTTTTGGGTTGTAATTTATTCATATATTTTGGCCTACCCTGTTATATTTCATGTTTATGCTGTACTATTTTTCTACTAACTACTACATATAGGTTTCTGCCTCTTAAAAGTTAGTTTTTCTTTGCCGCCCGTCATGGTGGGAACTGTTGGGTCTCTGTAAATAATTTTATAAGGAGTATGGTCTAGACCTGCTCTATTTGAAAATTGTACTAACTTTTGTTATAATTTGGAGCTATACAAATAAAATTTAATTGAATTGTAACTTCTTAAAGACTGTGCAGCCTTGGACAGGGTCTTCACTGATGTCCCTTACAGAGCTTATGTCGTCTGAGCTAGTTTTGTCATTCTCACGCCCCAGTTCTGCTTTTTAAACAATCAGATTCATAAATGGCACAAAAACACGTTTCACATCAGCAGCAGCCTCAGGTACATCCTCATGTCCTGCCAATATCAAAGAAAATGCTGCTCTGCACTAAATCTGACTGTTACTGTGACAGCAAGCTATAAACAAATGTTTCCTACATTGTGTCTGTATTTACTCAAAGTAACAGTGAAATTAATGAACTAAATGGGGGGTAATTAAGACCCAGGTTGCTAAAGACCTCAGGTATGCATTTAAGGGTTCACCTGTACACTAAAAGAAATACAATATAAACACTCTGCAGCAGCTCAAATTCAAAAACAAAACAAATTCAAATGTTGACCTGATGATGGCATTAGATGGAAAGTTAAGGGATCATGAAAGTTATTACAATTCGTCTTTACAAACAGGACTGTCAACACCAAATTTATTGACAATCAATCCAAATGTTGTCAAGACTAAAAAACAGAACCGTCGACCTCATGGTGGCGCTAGTGATTTCATGGTAACCCATCCAATTGAGCTATTTCAGTCTGGACCAATGTGGTAGACTGACAGACTGACCAATATAGCCATACCTAGAGCTATCTTGCTAGCATGGCTAAAGCAACAATTTTATGATTTATGTTTCAGCTATCGAATGCTTAGCTCAGCATGCTAAGCTAGACTACCCACAGCCCGACTGAACCTCCTTACTTAATGCAGACACATGAGATTGAAATTGATCTTCTCATCTAACTTTTAGAAAGAAAGGGAATATGCATATTTTCCAATTTTTTTTCTTAAAGGAATTTTTATAATTCATGCTTCTTTGAACAATATTTTTTCTAATATATCTTTGGCCATTTGCCTTACATAGATCTCTGACTGGAAATAGTTTTATACCTACATTTTAATTGACCACTAAATCCTTGCTGATGGAAGTACAAGGATGTTACAAACACCAATTTTATTGTAAAAACTACATACAACCACACACCATTAATAGAAGCCAGAAGAGAACACAGCAGAGTTATAGAAGTTGTGGATCCACTTAGAAAAATCAACATTGCTACAACCTTATGTGTCATACAATCTACTGACAGATCTAGACAAAGGCCATACACTGTGTCATGGATGCAATTCAAAGCCAAGTCCGTGGACAAAAGCCCTGTTTGTTTGACTTAGTCAGACTGGTTCATTCTTGACAAACTGCTCTCGAAGTGACTGTCAGCTGCTGCTTAACGCTCGCTGACTCAAGAAAAGCTCAGGGACACAGCTGGAGAATAAGCTAATGTACTCTGAGCGCCTGGCGAGGACGACTGCAAGACAACTCTATTTCTGAACATGCAGGAACGCATTTATGTGTTTTGGTCACCTGAAATGTGTCTCTACAGGAGGAATGCTGCAAAAGACCAAACATAACATAAACTTGCCAATGATCTGTGGTTGGATTTCCAATTTTATCTTTAATGTAGGGAACATCTATGTACATACTGAATTTGTGAGTGAGCAGATTTTTCGAAAACAGTTTTCTGACATGTTGGCTGCACTAATTTTCCTCCCTAAAAAACAATATTTTGCTTTTATGGCCTGATTTTAATGCTCAGTTGCATGTTTGCTGGATTGCATGAACCAAATCTGTGCGCAGTGCCTCCAGAATGTATTAAAGTTGGTTTATATTTGTATCAAGATTAACAGAAAAATATGAACAAATAATTAGCAGTTCTCTTCAGATTTTAACTCAGCACTCAGGGTTAAATTTTGATTTGAAATACGAGATCTAGATATATGTATGTATATCAAAACATTAAAGCTGCATAAATTGATTCATAAAAAGACATTTGCCACTAGGGGGCAGCAGAACAAGTGGTTTTTGGCCACCAAATAAATGTATTATTTACTCTTTAAAGGCTAAATGCCACGCTTTGTTTATCAGCTAGTTGCTAACTTTGTCTGACACTTGTCGTACGGCAGGTATGGTGAGGTTTATCAGAATATTTTAACTAAGCTCAGTTTTAAATACTTAAAGGTCCAGTGTGTAACATTTAGGAGGATCTATTGGCAGAAATGGAATATAATATTCATAGGTATGTTTTCATTAGTGTTTAATCACCTGAGAACTGTTATGTTTTTGTTACCTTAGAATGAGACGTTTTTTATCTACAGAAGGGAGCGCGGGTCCTCTTCACGGGAGTCTGCCATGTTAAACCGCAATATTTCTACAGCAGGCCAGAATGACAAACCAAACACTGGTATAGCTAATGGCGTTGGAAGGCCGAGCGTAATCAAATGGTGGATGCAACTTCACGGCTAGATGCCACTAAATCCTACACACTGGTCCTTTAAGGACAAGCTAAAATGCTACATAGAGCCTAAGGAGAACTGCAGAGTTGGATAGTAATTCTCTGTGGGTTTGTCATTACGGGCAACACCTTTTTAACATTGCACATAATCATTGATCCATTGGGTAATATTAAACATATTGATTAGTGCAACTCTAAGGAACCAATGATGTCAGAACAACAGCTCCATGTTCAGGTTTTACTGTAACACAAACAAGTCTATAAACTTGCGTTTGACAACAGTATATAATATTTTATATTAGTCAGTTACGGGATGCTCTGACTCAGCACAGCTCAGGTCTGACACATAATCTAAAATTATACATATTGTGAACATTAGACCTTGTATATAATGAGCAGTTGTTTGTTGTCAGACCACACTGCCAATAGCTGTCTTTGATGTGCTGTATGCTGCATAAAAAATAAACTATTTTTAACTGAGCACACTTTATATGAAGTCTCCCCTGCAGTCACCCACCATCATGGTGGGGGTGTTAACTGTAGGGCCAGAAGGTTGCCAAATGTGTATGTGTGTATCTTGTGAGGGAGAGAGAGGAGAGAGAGAGAGAAGAGAGAGAGAGAGAGGAGGAGAGGGAGAGAGAGAGATAGAGTGCCATCAGTGAAATACAGACAAACCAATGGACAAACAATGCATGTGGGGCTTTCCAGTCCCTGTTCCAGTGAATTCCTCTAATATCTTCGGCTGGTTTTATACCTCACTCATTAAACAATCATAAAACGTGTCCTTATCAACATTTAATGTGTATTAAAGCAGTATGGTTATAAACCTACAGGAATAAATAGAAACTTCCTATTTGCAGGTCAAGCCTTCAAAATAAAAGTGCAAGCATTGCAGGCCACGTAATAGCATGTGGTATTACTATTTGCTCTCTTGTCTTGAGAAGCCATATGAAGTTGTGACAAATCGTACTGCAATTTGTGGTCGTTGAAAGTTGTTGAAAAAGTTACGATAGCTCAACGATCTTTCACAGAAACCCTTCAGCCACCAGAGGTTTTAAAGATGATAGAAAGATAATGAACTTATTTAAAAATGAACTATCTTTCATTCATATATGTTGGTCACACCTACAGTATCCTGTACAGTGACAGCCTTGTAGGAAAAAGTAACCAAAGAAAAGATTACATTAAAATTACATCAATAACCCAAAGAACAGTTAACCATAAGTCCAACCACAAACCTGAAAATTCAATTTTTATTTATTTATTTGGAGATTTATTTCATATTGAATTATTTCACCTGTTCAGTTATTTATTTTTTGTTATTTTGTTTATTCATTTTCTTCTACATGACGCTCTAAAAGCCCATTTCTGAGTCTCTTCTCTGACAGGAATTAATTCTGATGGGGAAATGTGTTTTAAATTGTTGTATTTATTCTGTTAGCATAGGTAGCCTATTTCTTCAATGTTCTTAGCCTGAAAATGTTTAAATGGGTCTAAATGATATTGATATAGAACACACGCTAAATAAGTGTAGTTGGGTTACCCATATTCTCAGACAGTCCTGATTGCGAAGTTAAATCTCAAGTCTGAAAAGTATTAGCTTTTATTTTGAAAATCTGATGGCACGTGTTAAGGCCTTTGCGGCGGCTTGACTCTGGTACCTCCGCTGAGCACGAGACGCTCTCGGATTGGATGTGAAAAGAAGATTGCAACATAGCATTTGGTAGGGGAGGACCCGTGAACCCGGCGGTAGGAGTGAAAACGCAACAGCGGAAAGTTTACTGTGAGACAGGTCAGCGGAAGTGGAGCTCTAGTGAAGTCAGTGTGCGCAACAGGTGTTAGTTCTTCGTATGGTTGTTGTGTGACTCCTTTTTTTAAAGCTACGAAGTGGTTTGGATAGTGAGAGTAAAAGTTTTTTTCTCGGTTAGAAGAGTAACAACATGTCAAATCTCCGACCCCGACTGTGTGTGCTGGAGAAAGGATCCAGCGGCTACGGGTTCCACCTGCACGGAGAGAAGGGCAAGACGGGGCAGTTTATCAGGCTCGTGGAGCCGAACACCCCGCCTCTACAGCGGGACTCTTCGCGGGCGACCGTCTGGTATTCGTGAATGGAGAGAGCGTAGAGGGCGAGAGCCATCAGCAAGTGGTGGCCAGGATACGGGCCACCATCGGGGCTCTAGAGCTTATAGTGGTGGACGCCGAAACGACTGAGCTTCTGATGAAACACAACCTGCAGTGTCGGAAAGAGTTCGTCACGGAGGGGATTCCCCTGCCCGGCGGGGACAGCGACTCAGACCGCGGGGACGCACAGAGCAACGGCACCCCGAGGGAGTCCAGCCCTGTCCCGCGGGAGAACGGGGATGCCTCGTCGGAGAGGTCGGACAGGCTGAGTGTTAGCTCCAGCTCCAAGGTACAGCACACAGCAGCTCACTGTAACACCAGACCACTTCTTTAACTCAAAATCACGTTGAACCTGATTACAACAAAAGTTTTAAGTGAGCGAAGCCAAATTTGTAAGTTAAAAAAACATTCTTTATGAAGTAGCTTTAGTTATTTGACTGACTTAAGTTGTACTGTGAAAACAAAATACCTAGTAAAAAGTACTTACTAAGTCATTTCTGTAACTTACAAAACAAAGTTAGTTGTCAGTTCAAATTATTAGTAAAAGCTGCTTAAGCAAGAATCATATTTAACCTACAACATTTTTTGTTTGTGGTAAATACAATGTCAGATGTAAAATAGCGTATCACATTACAGTGAGTATACTATAGACTTATATTATGTTTTATGAGCAAACATATCATGATGATAATAAACCATGGCAACTGTCAGGTTAAAATGTCAGCTGTTGACCTCTTGAACCTGTCAGTAGTAGTGGGCAATATGGATCACATCCTTTATCATTTAATCAAGATATCAATATATACAGTATTATAATAGAGTAAAACGTCAGTTGAGCAACTTGATTGTGGCGGTTTGGATCAGTGTGTGTTTGTAAAACACCCTCACCTTTACTTTTATGTTACATCACTTACATTTGTTGTACCCACAAGCAGTTTCTTAGGTAAGCAACAACTTGTTGACAAAATAAACAGGTAGAAATGTCTATTTTTGGCTAATCCAACAAGTTAGGTACATTGTAAATAAAGGTATTTTATCATGCAAAAATCATATACTAAAACAATATTACCATAAAACATTCACAATGCCCCATACATCCAGAGATGTTACAGGGATAGCTACCACGGTAAATCCAACAGTATGGCAGTGTGTGAAAGGTTCTCCGCCTCTTTAAAAGACATGCCATCCCATATTAAGACGCTATAGGATTCAGACTAACTTCATACATCGACCAAAACAGCGGTGCCCCTGGCTTACATCCCCCTATCTGATCTGAGGCCAGCCCTGCCTCTGAGCCGCAAAGGTTATGTGGAAATAGATCCCCTATTAAGTAGCCACTTCCAGTGCCAGTGAAAGGCTATAAGCTAAGACAGAGAGGTGACACAGCAGAGGGAAACGTGCCAGGCCTCTACTCATTCCTGTTGAACAGAGCCTTTGTCATAGAAATGTCTGTCAGTCTCTCCGCTTCCCGTCTTGAATTCCCCGTCAGGTTTGGCTTGTCAGACCGGGAGCTTTGTCACAGTGTCCGTGAGACGGAGCATCTTTTTTACTTTGAATGCTATAATTATTATGTGATAGGGTTCTGACAGATGTGAACTGACATTGTGTGTGGGCATTAAAGGCACTAGTTTTACCCCGAGCGTCTAGACTTTTAGTGTTGCATGAAGGTGTTTCTCATTTTCTGAATGAGCTTTGTTGATAGTACTCACAAAAAGAGCTAGATTAACAACAATAATGGTTTGACGCCCTGTCTAGGACTTTTAGACCTTCCACCACATCAAAATTTGAAGTACTCTGCATGCATTTCTTTTCTTGGATTAGCATAATCCATCCTCTTTGAAACACCAGGCTTTTGTTGTCCGTTATGACACACTTTTATGAGGTTATTCTTCAAAATGCTCCACAAACATGGTTCGATTTAGGCTACTTAACTGTGTTAGCCAGTGCAACGTCTGGGTCCTGATTTAAATGTTGTGTAACGTCAGTGCAAAAGGGCTTCATTGTGGAGGTGTTCAGCAGTGTGGAGCTCTGAGAATGGGCAAGGGGTTTTTATTTAGGACTCAGAAATAATGGGATACTTGGGTATTTTTAGACTTGGCCCCCTTAGTAGGTGGGACTCAACGATCAGTACTAAACCACATGAAGGTTCCTGTAGTGACTGAGTGGCTGGAGTCCTCCTCATACTTGAATATGGGTAGGTTTTCATTAGGGCCGGGACTAATGCTTATTTTTTATTATTGGTAATAAATAAATTGATAAGCACTGAAAGGGGGATGAACCATATATCGGCCAAGCATTGCTACTGGCTGATATTTTACTTGTTGATTCGTTAACAGATAACATGACATTCACCGATATCAGTGGCCAATGTTTATTTGTTGTATCACATTACAAACAGTCACCTCTGTTTTCCAGCACTGGCACAAATTGCACACAAATACCGGACAATGAACGACTGTTCCGCTCTGCATCTCACATCTCAGATGGAAAGAAAAATGCATGGCAGAGACACTTATTTTTATTATTTTCCTCTTTTTCTAGCACAAACAAATATGTGCATTGGCCCAGAACATCCCAATCGGTGGATCCCTAGTTGGCAGACTCATGCACAGTGGCCTCACGTGTTTCTGTTACAACTGTACAATGCTAATTATTTGCAGATGGCTTATATACAGATAACAAAATGTATGCAAGTCTCTTTCTAAGCCTGTAACAAATAGTTGGAGTCTTTGTTGTTAACGTTGGTGTTCAAATTCTAAATCAGTATTCAAATGTTTCGCAGGTCGGGACGCTATAAAAAAATGTAGCAACCAGGTTACATTGCTGACTCCATTTGCATTCACACAGAATCTGCCATTGTGGCATACTTCCTGCAGGGTTGTGTGTAGGTGTGGCCATGTTTATTTGTACATTTGTACGTTTTATTTGTACATGACAAATGACCTTTTATTCCTCCGATTCACTGCTCTGTTCCTGGTAGCTCCCTCACTTCATTCTCTCTCTAGGTCGCTTGACCACCACTGGCTCTTTCTCTCTTTCTGCGTGGGGCCAACTTTAAAGCGTATTTTTACAAACGGCAACCAATAAATCTTCCTCATACTGTCTTTACAGACGAACTCATTTCATTTGATGAACCACTTAGTTCAAATTGAGGATTTTGTTTGAGGATTTAAATAGTATTGTAGGTGATGGCATCATTTCAAAGTTAAGCTGCAAGTCTTTTTGGATTGCTCCGATTCATACTCAGACTTCCAACTCGAGTCCACACCTCTGCCTACACCTGTTTGGATCTCCTTAATAATAAATGGGTGTCTAGGTCTCTGTCTCCGTCACTAACACTCTGACCTCCAGTAAGTGGAAAGCCCAGGCTGGCTGGGATGCTGCACACCTCCAGCTACATTCCTCCCTGATGGGAAATTTGGCAGAGCCCGACTGATGCTCTGATACCGGCCTCTGATACCAGCCTCCCAGTGGGACACACTTGAGTGGGCCGGCCAGTGATGACGTAAAACTGACCCTGCCGAGCTCAATCCTGGTTACGCTTCTAGTAATAGTTCCTTTCACGTGATTGTCTTTGGTTAGACTTGGCATTGCGGCCCAGGCCTCGGTCACCAAACCTTTTTCACGCAAGATTAGGCAAAATCCTCATGGTGATAGTCTAACAAAGACTTGGATATCTAATTCTTCAGAGATTGCTTTTTTTCCTGAAAGATAAAAGCATGAACTGAGTGAGCATGTCATCATATTATGGTAACATCCTGGCCTCCAGCGGCTCAGTCCTCCACACCACACCAAGAGCCGTCTATCGGTCACCATAGAGACCCCCGGCAGCAGAAAGAGCCTTTGTCCACAGTGTTTGCATGGGGAGAAAGGCTTCTGGGCCAGGGAGGAAAGGAGAGAGGACTCTCACGCCTCAACAAGGAGGCCATGCTGACCCTGAAATACCTACACTCTCACTCAACACACACTGTCAATAGGGCTGGAGTGAAGTGAGAATGTGTAGGTGTGGGCAGAAGTGGCCTGGCCACGGGATTAAACCGCAATTTGTTCTCCTGTACTTGTAGATGTGAAACTGTCAAACAAACGATGAAACAATGGGAATGTAAATGAATCCAGAAGGGCCGAGGCAAGGTTCTGTATAATGAGGTTCTTGGCCATTTGGCTCCCTACAATCCACTGGTTACTCACTGCAGAGGATACCGACAGATTGAGCCTGCTGTTGTACGCTTGTCGGGGCGACTCCCTGTCTGCAGGAGACTTTTGTCCTCAGACTCACAGTGAAGGCCTTGAGGCAGCCCTCATCTTTCCAAGGGTTCATTTTGTCTTCGTTGTTTCACAATGTCTCTTATCACCCAGCTCATAAAAGCCTGGGAGAGAACAATTAATCTGCCTTTATTGATTCAGGAGTCGTGAACGCTGTAAATCACAGTCATGTTACTCGGTGTCACCACAGTTGCTGAAGTTTATTCCATTAGACACTTGTTCCGTTCAGTACACAAGTTGCAGCCTATGAGTGTAATATTTTGTTTCCCAACCACTGAGCCTATCTACAAGGAGCTTTGAGGTCTTACAGTGCTGAAATGAAGAGTGAGTTGATCAATTAGTGGCCCGTGTAGCTCAACCAATGCTGGAAACTGGTGAATGCTTAACAGTGGACAGATAGTGACAGAAACATTGTTTCTAAATTAGCTCAAACTATCATACCATTTCTTTTTATTGCAGTTTACGTATCGGTCGGCATGTATGCCAAATACCCTTATCAGCTCTAGTCAATAGGCAGAAAGTTGATAGCCTTTTGATCGCTAATTAACCATTGAAGTCATTTATCAAGCATAATGCTAAACATATATGGTTCCAGCCTCTCAGATTGTTCTGATTCTCAGTTTAATATCATAGTTGCCTGGAGGTCAAAGGTCCTTCTTAATGGACCCTGCAGATGACTCTTGGTGCACACATGCAAATTCTCATAACGCACACTAGAATGAAAGAGATTTCCATGCTATGTTGCTGGAACTGCACTTTTTAAATGGCGTCTCCTTCTGACTGAACGGAAATGAAAGGTCTTGTTGGTGAGCCTTGTTCAGAGCCCTCAGCACTGATCACATAATTATCGTTATTACCATGTATGTGCTGAAAGGCTGTTAGATGTGCTTGTACGATACACACATAAAGACTGCCAATTAAATGTTCACTTACAATCAGTGTTATTATAAAGCAGCTCTATCTGCTGTTTAAATGAACTGACACATTTTCCCACTGATGGCTGGACGCCTGGGCCATCAGTGGAGAAGCTGTGCCTATTTGGAGATACATTGTAGCCTGTACTGTACATCAACTGTGTGTGTGTCTTCTTTACTTAGCTTATAGTGTGTGTGTGTGTGTAACAGTGATATGTTTAATAAGGTTTAAATGACAGTTGAGTGTCTTAAGAACAAAAGTGAGACCAAAAAGTCAGAAACTTTTATTATTGAGGCCCAACTTTGATAGCATAGCTTGCGGGAGCAACTTTCCATCAGATGGTTCTTTATACGGGCTGCCATCCAAAACACACTCCATAAAGTGCTGCTGGCGTCATCTGACTGAGATCCTCACTGTCTCACTGTTTTCTTAGTGACATAGTCTAAATAAACACACACAGATACAAAATAGGCTGGCGCTCATCCAAGCTTCCATTGCAGTCCTTTATTCTTAGCAATAGAGAAGTCGCAACCATCCATTCATTTTTCCACTTTTTCTGCTTGAGGTTAACCAAGGACATGTTTCTGAGAGCGAGATGATCATTTTGTTCCCTTCGGCTCAGACTGGACCGTGAAGTTAAGCGGTCCAATGAAAGCCTGCAGATCCGTCAAGATTTAATCAGGGTCTTTGGCATGACATGATTATAATTACATTTGGTGCAAGCAATTAGGAAAGTGTCTTTGAAGTCCCTCCTCTTCTCCAACTCTGAATACATTGATTACATATAGAGCTTTGGGCTCAGCCTGCCAGTCAGAAGCTGCTAAATTGAGAATTCAGCATGACCAAACAGATTGGGATGTTTATGTGCATAAACAGCAGGGGACGTGTGTGTGTGTGTGTGTGTGTACATAAACATCCAATATGTTCTGATATGTGGAGACTTAATACACATCATACATTCTGTTATGGTGTCAAATAAAGCTGTGTGGAGCAATTAAAGATTTTAAATGTAAAAAGATTCTGTAATCCATCCATTTACAGCAGCTTATCTGGGTCTGGGTCGTGTTGGCAGGGGGATTAGTAAGGTAGTCCGTCCTTCTTCCCAGTCACACCCTGCAGCTCCTCTTTGGGAATTCTAATTCTTCCAACACGTCCTGGGTCTGACCTGGAGACTTTGACCAGAAGGATGTGTCTGGAAAGCTTCTACATTCACAAAGCACCCAGATCAGCTGCCTGAACAATCTGAGCAGACTCTGTTTAAAGTGTCAGAGTGCAGCTCTACACCAAGCACCTTTCAGATCTCTGAGCTCTTATCCCTGTCTCTCAGGGTGAGCCCCAAACAAAGCTTATTCCAGCCACGTGCTAATGGCAAGGTAACAGCAATGTTGGAAGACGAAAGTGAAATAACAGGTTTGAATTGATCCTGATGATGTTTCAATGAAATGACGGTGAGTTAATTTATCTTAGCCTAACACTAGCGGGTAACATTTGATTTACCAACCTAGCTAACATTAGCGCAGCGACTGGAACCTCAGTTGACATGGTCAGGTCTTACTCTGTGCAGAGTAACTGGATGAAGCCAGCAGCTAATGGCAGTGTCAGCAGACACTTCAGTGAAACAACGCATTGTAACACTTCTGCTGTCTGCTTAATAACATGTTAGCTAACATTAGCGTTACGCTAACAAACACCTTGACTCAGTCCTTTCAATAAGAAGACGTATACCAAGCTTGTTCCGAGTATCTGAGCGGTTTAATATCTGCTTGATCACATTTCATTTTCCATAAGCAAGAATTTTCAACACCTTGACTAATTTGAGTTTAATATGGCACGTGCTATACCGAGCTGTCGAATGTGTGAACTCCTCTGTCTCTAAGAGCCCAGACACCTTGGAAAGCAAACTCGTTATGACTAGACGCTAACGGTGATGTCGGCACGCGACAGAGAGAGAGAATGGTATAACAGGGTCTCATTGTCTGTTAGCTAACATTTATCAACATTAGCAAGATGTTAATGTTTTGCTAACTTAACTAGCAGTACATTAAATAAAAACGTTGAATCACAACAACAAACAAAACTTGTTGTGGGTGTCTATTTCCTTCTTACACTCCACTGAGCATAACTTGTCTGCTTACATTCTCCCATCTTTTCTCTATTTAGTGCTCATTCGTTTGGTCTTTGTTTCACAGCTTTGTAGCACTCATTACAATACATTGTTTGCAGAAGTGGCAAAAACGTTGAAGAGTGGTATATGAATTAGAGACCTATTTATGACTTAAAGATTGTGTTGATGGAGGTCACTTCTGAAACCACAAACACAAATAATAATATACAGGTTACACACACACACACACAGCTGGTTCCTCTGTCAGCACACGAGTGGTTAGCTGCTAGGGTGGAGCCAATGAGGAAACCACTTCCTGTCCTTTTTAGCGAGTTGCTGTCGTGCTGAAGCTACATTGTTTTGGTCTCAGCCAGTTAATGATAACCATGATGCTTGATGAAGTGGCAGCTCTGTGTAGTTTGTGTTCATTCTGTAAGCCTATAACTTCCTCAAGCAATAAACACAAGGCTAAATGTTTCCACGTTCAGCAGCTGTCACTCAGTATGTAGCGAAACAGGACATATGAGACTTCACACACCATGATTAATGTACTTCAAAACTAATGTCTGCAACGCACAGGAAAACACTAGACACGTAATACTGTCATACTAAACATACTAGAGCAAGTTATGGGAGAGTTGAAGGAGGAAATGGGTTTTAGAGCGAAGAAGAGAATAATGTGGAGCACAATGATGTGCCAGCATTCGTTGGCTCTCTGTTTGTTTATGTGTTACAATAATAATAACAATAATAATGGCAATAAATCAATACATGATCAACTGGAAAAAAGTCTCCTGAGTTTCTGTAGCAGTTCCAAAATGGTCCTTCTGAAAGCTTTCTTTGAAAAATATAGACCTTTTTCTAGATCGATGGCTAACAAAATGTTTATTTAAATCACAAAGCGTATGATCACTGAATAAGTAAACAAAGCCACACAGTATCAACTTTTGGTACTTCACCGCTTTCAATACTGAGTGCTGTTTCAGTCAGTACCAAAAACACACTGATAACCAGCCCCAAGTGTGTGTGCTGTTAAATTCATTGAGGAACTGTTAAAGTTCATTGCACAACCCTTGCTGTTGAGGTGTACTGTGGACTGTCACAATCTCTGGACTCTCTTGGAGTAGATTATTTCAAGCAGTTGGTGTGAGAGAGGATGTAAACTTCAAGAGAGCACACACAGAACTCTGAGAGTGGATCAGCAGAAATGCTTCTCTTCATAGCCGTGGCACAAACGTCCCATACTTGGTGTGAAAATGTACAACATCATTGGGATGTATCTTTTTTTCTCTCTGTGGAACTGTGCGTGTGTGTGAGATAGTCGTAAAGGTTTCACATCACACACTGTTAAGTGCTTTACCCTCAGTTCAAGGTCCTCCCAACAAGTCAGCCCTCTTTATGAGCTACTAGGTTGGAGCACAGGATCTGATGTTTAACTAAAGCAAGCTGTAAAACCATTAACCTTTGATATTCACCAAGCTTACAGAACGTTTCCAAAGGCTGCCTGCGAGCTCTTGTACTATCACACAGTATTCACACTCTCCGTGGCAGATCACAAAGCAGATGTTATTTCTGTGTACAAAGTGTCACCCAGTGAGCCTGCAGTCAGATCTCTGCAACAGAAGTTGCATTTTCACTTTCCTTTGTGCTGAATCATCAGCAGGCTGCAGGTGCTTCTCTGGTTGACCTTTAACCTTCCTGCAGAAGAGGGCTGGTAGAAGGCACTTTTCAAAGGTTGGATAGACTGAAAACGGTTTTGTTTTTATTAAGCATATGCCAATGCTGACAGCACTGGGCACTAGGTATTAACTCTGTACAGCTAGCAGAGAAAGCATCACCTGTTGCTCCCAGGCACAGTTTAAAGGACAGCGCTTGTGCTATTCTATAGTTTGTTTTTATTGTCAACAAATCCCATTTAAAGATCAAAACCAACAATGTATTCGTCTGTCTCTCAACGTTTGGATCCCATTGGTTCCTGCTGAAGATGTAAATCTTTAAAATTGGCTTTAAAATGTATAGTTTATTTTTTTAAGGCTCAGTAAAGCTGGCCACTGTAGATTTTAGCCAACCGTACTCAAACACGAGACAAGTGCATTTGTTGGGGACTATTTTCAGCTGCGGGTTAATCAGCAGTTGGTGCAGTAGCTCTCTGACACCCATTCAAACGAAGAAGGAGCCACCCAACCTGCAGTATAACATGCATATATACACCGATGTTATCATTTTTTATTATATTTTACATCAAGGACATTTTTTCTATCATTACACAACACAAGGTTGTACAATACTCAATCACTCCAGCTCTGCAGTTTTTCACATCAATATTTAACTTAAAAATGTTTCAACAGAAATAATAATAAACAATGAGTTTCTATTTAACGCACTAGCAAACAAAACAACAAAAACGGTTGCAGGTATCTTGATGCTATTGATGTGGGGAGAGGGAGAGCACACTACCCGCAGGACTGACTCCACTGCAGGAGCTTTATCCTCTTGTTTTTATGTATACCAGGGAGAACATAGCCACATCATACATGTAAGACGCTGGGAACCGACAGTGGAACAAAACCTGTCCGTTACACCGCTAACTGTAGAGTAGAGTCAGACTGAGTTGAGATGTATCAGCACTTCTTTAAGCTCTGTGTCAGATCTTTGCACTGCTGCTCTGAGGGTCACTATCTTTCTGACTGCTGAGCTCATGAAAACCTCCTGAGCCGGAAAGCGTGTTATGTTACTATGACAACCAGCAACTGAGAGTTGCAGCTGCAGCATAACAGCATATTAAACAGAGCTAATATGGCAATTTTATATTTCTGGCGTTTTTTCCCTTCAGTTTCGACATGTTTCAATAGATCTAGATATGGTGCAATATGTTCCACTGGTAAACACTTCCCCAACAGCATGTGCATGATAACACATTGCATACCACCACAAATCCGTGTGTGCAGCTGAATTCTGCCCTGCTCCAACTTTGACTGCAGGGATTATCATTAGAGTATGGTATTACTGTCGTTGGCCAGGAGCTTGTAGGAGGGTTAGAAACACTTGTCTGATGTTTATCTACAGGAGAGGGTTACTTTCGCAACAAACACTGTAAATGGTATCAATACCTGCGTGTTAAAGAGCCTCTGTGCTGGACTTTACTTAGTGGAGTCATTACCATACAGCACTCGCTGTCACTGCACTGCTTTGTGTGGCGCTGTGGTTTTCCTGTGCATGCTGTGAAAGAGACAAGAGACAAGAAAACAACCCTGAAAATCAGACAGCAGTACATAAATGTCTCTTTACATGCACACATTATGACTGAGTGGAGATAAAAGCAAGGCACTCGTCTATGTCCCTCTGCCTCATCCTCCCAGGGTCTTCTTCATAGTGCACATAGATTGACAGTGTATCTCTGGTCACCTCCTGTGCCACAGTGCCATTCTCTCCTCCCCTGTGGTGCAGTAAATGGATTATATGGAGCTGGTTCACCTTACATGACCACTTCAAACACCAATCAGTAGCCATACTTTATGTGTGTGAGTTGAGTTAATGTCTGAACTCCCCTTTCTGATGTTGGAATTGGGGGAAGAGCTGGCTTACTTGTAATGATAACTTCTATGTACCTGTTTAGGTAACTGTGGTCTAAGTGGCAATGACGACAGACACTTGTGTGGCTGTGAGTGTAATGTTATCAGCTAATGTTACATCTGTCTGATTCTCTTTCTCTGGGTCAAACACACATCTTTGTATCATCACTATCAGATGTTTGAATCGTATTTGTGTGTATGATTAGTTAGCTCTCTTACTGTTTTTACTAGACTCCTCCATTTTACACACAGATTAGTTTGGAGATGATACAATAACAGCAAGGCAAGGGACTATTGGTCCCGGAGATTATCTTCAAATCAGCTCTCATTGATGTTTTGGCCACCTGCAGGCAGCGGATAATGTGGATAAAACCCAAAGAGTGCACAAATCACACAAGTACATCACACTTGATACAATTTTGATCACTTTGAATTTATTTTATTTGTATTCATTGGCCAAGGTGCAGTCTGTACGGATGAGTTTTTGCTGTTCCTTCCATCATTGTGGAGCCAGGACAAACCACAGTCTGGACTTTCTGTTTGTAGTGAAGGAATAGCAGGTTGATTGGCAGTAGCAGCACGTAGTGGGCTCGGGGGTTTGTGTTGGTCATGTCCTGGATATAGGAAGGGACTGAGCCACTGGCAGCATGGTGGGCATGTAGCAGTATCTTGAATGTAGAGCCAGTGTTTGCTTTATCTGTTCTGTCTGAGTACTGCAGAAACATGGTGGATTCTGTAGATGAAGACACCCTCCCTCTGTAGATAGAAATGACTCATTCTAATGTAAGAAATGCACAAAAAAATGTATTTTCAGGTGATCATACACTAATGAAAACATACCTATGAATATTATATTCCATTTCTGACGATAGATCCTGCTAAATGTTACACACTGGACCTTTAAATCACAATAAAATATTATCACAATACTTAAGTCACGATACGATATTATTATTATTATTATGTTATTATTATGTCATGATGTGATATGCCATTTTAAACTTTTTGCGGTATGCTGAGTACGGCGATAACATATTTTTTCCCGACTGTAAACAAATGATGTCCCAAGAGGAAAACCTTCTCAACTTTTTTATCTAATAAGATAAAGTTTTATTTTGTTCATCAAACAACAATCTTTTATTGCATCAAAATGGCATTGTCGAGCAGACAGACCTACATTATATAAAAAGCTGTCATAAATGTGACCTGATAGCAAAAAAGCCATTCATTTAATTATTCTTGTACCAACATGTTTAATTCGTATTTGCAATATTGATAATTTATATAATAAAAGTGAATTAAAATTGATTCTTGGCGTTTGTGTATCGATACAACATTTGCATGCAAAATATAGCAATTCATTTATTACCGTTATCTGGTATTAATGTGTATTTCTGGTTCATTGTAGTTCAACACCATGGAAGAGGAAGATATCGATATGGAGACTGTTCATGATAGTCAGGCCTTCATTCACCATCATCTCAATCTGTTAGAGAGACCCTCTACACCAGGTAAACACACCCACACACACCCACACAGAATATTTCTTACATCATTCTGAAAAAGAAATAAAAAAAAACCTGGAGACACACACACTTGTCCTGTTTCTCTTTTTAGGTAAAGAGCCGCCATCAGTCGAGCAGTCCATGCTCTCCATGCCCGCCACACCGGTGCCGTCCTTTTCCAAAGAGACCTCCTCTTTGTCCTCCAAACACGGCGGTGAACACGGCCACCACCATCACCACCACCACCACGAGCACAAGAAGAAGAAGAAGAAGCACAAGCACAAACACAAGCATAAGCACAAACACGAAAGCAAAGACAAGGAGAAGGACAGAGAGAGGGACAACTCCCACGCCTACAGCAACAGCCCTGCCAGCGGCAGGTCGCTGCGCTCACCGTCTCTGTCTGACTAAAACATCTGGAAGGGGAGTTAGGGTCTATTGTGCCAGTCAGGGTTAACAGGATACATCCATTTTGCAATAGCAGGCTTGCACCCCTGTGAGACACAAAATGGACAGCAAAACATGTTTAGTTGATCTAAATATTCATTACTCAGTATTATCGTACAGGAAGACACATTTGGACAAAGTGTGAAAGAGACGGATGCTATGTCTTCTGTTCCTCAGAAAGAAGGCAGCACTCAATTCCTCGGCAGAAACAGCAGTGCATGTTGGCCTGCGAGAGGAAACATGGAACTCTGAACTGAGGTTGCAATGTCATTAAGGTAAACCCCTTCAGAGGCGTCCTTGTGTCCTCGCACCACACAGACACACACGGCCTTTGGGAGACTGTGGACTTTTTACACTGCTTCCAAGCTGTCTGAGGCATGCAACCACATACACCTCTCTCCACAAACAGGCAAATACAGCCTCAGCCAATCTCATACACTTTACCCCCCCCCCACGTAGACACCACTCTGGTGTGCCTCATCCCCACAGCTCAATCCCAACATTCAGCGAGCGGCTTCCGAGGGGAAACATGATTGATCGTGGTGTCGGTTTGACCATTCTGTCTGGACCGAGCCTCCGGTGTCTTTAACATCCTGCAAATGACATTTCCCTGTTTGCTCACAGATGGAAATGAAACAGAGGAATTTCACTGTGCTGTACGATTGAGTAATCACGTAATACTAGTGTGTTTTTTAATACTTTTTGTTTCCCGACTGTCATCATTGATTAAAGATGCTTTTGTATTCATGAATGTTTTCACTAGATTGAATCCAGCTCCACAAAGGCATCTGAGGCTGGGTTTACTCTGGCACTGTATATTAGGCTTGATTAGGTGGTTTTAAACAAAGAAAAGAACATGCAGAATTCCATATTCCCCATTTAGATAACCAGAGGGGGGTCAAAAGTGTGATTCAAAGTGGTAAAAAAACGGTTTTCTTATTTAATCAGCCTGAATTCATCTTATCTTGCTTAAATGAGACAATAAAAAAGAAGAATCTTGAGGTTGGTTAAATAGTCACTGTCAGCATTTATTGTGCATTATACTGGGAACCCTTGTCTCCAGTGTGATATGAGATTTACCCTGATGGTTGGGATTACAAACTGTTCATTGTTTAAAGTAAAAGGTCCGCCTATTTGTTCCTCTCTTAAACAACAATCTGCTTAAAAGCTATGAGACAATGAGTTTAACCAGTTTAAAGCAGAACTCACAAACTTTGTGGAAAATAAGAATGCGACTTGACTGAGGAACCTGGGCCTTACATTTTCTACGTTGTCATTTTTGTTCAAGTTTTGTTGATTTTATTGTTTTTTTAAAATAAATTGAATAAAAGTGTTTTCTTTTATATTTGTGCAGAAGGCAAAACATATTGATGCTTTAGGTTAAAAAGAACACTAGCATTAGTTATCAACTGTTAATCGCCAACTATTTTAATAATTCATTCATAGCTTTGAGTCTTTTTTTTAAGGAAATAATGTGCAATCCTCTGATTTCAGCTTATCAAATGTGAATATTTTCACATAGTTCATATAGTTTCTTTAGTCCTTTGTGAAAGTAAACTAACTATATCTTTGGGTTTGGACAAAACGAGAGATTTGAAGACGACAGCTTGATCTTTGGGAAACTAGTGAGACATTTTTTACAATTCTCTGACATTTTATGGACCAAACAACTGATTGATTAATCAATGAAATGATTGACAGATTAATCATTAGTTGCAGTCCTGACAGGAACAGAGAAAAATGTCTCAGCACCTAAGATGGTGTCATTGGCCAAGACAGCGTTGTAAAGCCGGACACTCCCACCAGTATACGAACCTGGTACTTCCACCAGATGGACACACGTCTTACCAATATTCGCCAGAGGAGTTCAGGAATAACCTAACCACAACCACAACCACAACCACAGCCATAAGCACAGCACAGCACAGCACAGCACACTATGGCCTGTTGCAGTGACAGCAGCCAGTCATTATAGCCTGATGTAATTATCTTGACTTACCTAGGGCTTACCAAGTTCCGTCTATTTTATTCATACAGGCCAATATCAGAAATCACAATCTGTACAGCATATGACCCTCCATTCTGAGTGAAAAACTCACTATAACAGGGAAAAGGGACTCTGGCTCCCGTTCTCATTTTGGAGACTCTAGGAATCCTGCTCACACCCTGCCTAGATCATCCTCCTCCACCTCACTGCAGGTTGGAAGGACGTCCAGATTGTTGTCGTCCTCTGGCCTGCTCCCATTTAAATCTGCAGACCCGTCTTTCAGGTCTGTCAAACTACAGGCGAGGGCGCTCACGTGTTGCTTAGATTCAGGCGGTTTTGTGACCCTCAGGCGAGCTGACCTCACTATCGCCCCTCTTTGTGGACTGACTATGAAGGGGACAGAGTCTTCATCTGTGTCTTCACAGAGTGTTTTCCCCTCATTCTGAACAGATTCCTTACTTTGGGTCCTGGGCCCATCTCACTTCTGCATCCCCACACTTCTCTGTCTTATGAGAGATACTTAAAACTCTTTCTCTTATGTTCTCCAAGTCCTGGAGCAAGGTCTCCTTTGCCTCAGAGATTTTTGCTATCAGGTCATCATTGCTGTGTCTGATAACCTGCTCTCCCCTCAAAGAAAGGCATGCTGGGTTGCTGCAGACGGTGTCAGGAGTCTGGCAGGAGTCTAACCATGGTGGCCCTCAAATAGCCGCCTCTGATAGCGTCACATGAGGTATTTACTTTAAATTAGACATCAAAGGAAAATGGATGGTTGCAGGTTTTGATTTCTGACATCACTAGGCGGGAACCTGTTCAAAGATATTTTAAAATAAACATATTTTTTTTAAATAAATAAAAACACAACCTCCAAATATCTTAAATGGCGCTAAAGGAGGCAGAAATGCACCATTTTAGCTATGTCAAATCAACAAGTTAGCCTGTATTGGAGGGGGTAGCGTATCAGCGTCAGCATCTTGTCGGAGGACGTTCTGAGGTCGGTGCAGTCCAACCATCTGCAGCTTCAACACCTTCTCAATGGACCAAGAGATGGGTGCGTGGTACTTCATTGAAGGAAGATCTTATCTTATATTATTCTGGGGCCGTGTCAGCTGGACACAAGCTTGGACTGAAACAGCCGAAATTAATGGAACACTTTCCACATGTGAAAGGTGCAGAGCCATTCTGTATGCTCTCTGAGAAGGCTGGGTTATTCCTTTCAGAGCATCTGCAAGAAATACTTCGGTGCAGGATGTGTTACCAGTCTTGTGGTGGCTTCGAGCGTGCCTCTTAATGCTGATGTTTGCTGTGGGTAGAAGGCAGGCAAGACTTGGGTGGGATGGAGAGCTGTCTCGATGGTGGGGCACAAGAGCTGGACTCTCTGTTGTGACAGTTTGTGTTGTTGCAGGATGGAATGACTTTTCTTGGACAAATTATATCTGCTTTCCTTCCATACTGGACAACACCCACCACCCTCTGCACAACACCTTCACCAGGCAGAGGAGTGTGTTCAGTGGCAGACTGCTGTCCCAGTCCAGCTCCACCAACACCAAAAACTCTTTCGTCCCCCTGGCCATAAGACTGTACAACAACTCTCAGTAAAGGCACGGAGGACAATAGAATAATAGATAATGGACAATTTCTACCTCCATCTACACTGTTTTACTTCCATTTGCACTGTTTACTGTTTCTAGGTTTCTGCCTCTTAAAAAAGAAGTTTTTCCTTGCCGCCGTTGGCCCAAGTGCTTGTCCATGGTGGAGTGTTGGGTCTCTTGAAATAATGGTTTATAGGATTCAGTCTAGACCTGCTCTATTTGAAGAGTGTCCCTGAGATTAACTTTCTTGTTATAATTGGTGCTATTACAAAATAAAATTGGAATTGAATTGAATTAACTTCAGGAAGAGTTTGACTATGTTATAAGGTTCATTGATCTGATTGATTGAAGTCCATCTGTGATATATACTGATTGACAGATGAGTATTTTTGTGTGTCATCAACGACTTCTCAGATGGTTCTGATTGGTGTAGTCAGATTAGAGGGTGGGCCCAAACAGTTTAAAGTTATGCCCAACTGGGCCTCATGGGTCCTTTAAACCATCACACGTTAAGCTCTTGTTGTTTGAAACTGATGATCCCAATAATAAAGAACAAACAGCCGCAGACATTTTCTTCACCAAACTGTTTTTGGGCCGACCTAAAACGGCGACCAGAGGGCAGGCGATGGTGAAGGTCACAGCAATAACAGTGTGCAGCGTGTATTATTACATGGTCATGAAAATAACATCACTCTGATGAAGAAAAGATAACTGAGAACAAATTTGATGAGTAAAGTTACCCGAGAAGGGAGTATGAAACAAATTATTATTTTTGATGGACTTGAACATTCTTGAACAACATGTGACCTTATTGTTGATAAACTGGAAACTTAAAGGTGACATTAGGGTTGTGTGGAACATTAAACTCCTGATTGGTGATACGATGTCAGTTTATATGGCTGCTTATCTACACTTAGTCAACAACACTTGTAGACGGAGCTCACAGGTGTTTGTTTCCTACCTTCATGTGGCTGTAGACTGAGCTCACAGGTGTGATTTTGTGTCCACGGTGAGCACCAATACTTCCACAAAGGCCACAGATCACCATTCGTTCATCCTCGCAGTAAAGGCTGAGCGGGTTGTGATGCTGAGGACACGACTCCGGCTGAGCTCCTCCTGAAACACTCACTTCCTGTCAGAAGAAATATTTTAATTATAAAAATTTCAGTCAGATGATTTGAACTGTTCGACAGGTAAACTGATCACAGGTATTTTTACCTGCAGAGCCTCAATGATTCGAGCCAAACTGACGTTAGGAGGAGGACTGTCTCCGTCTACAGCACAGCGGCACACAGGACACTGCAGCTGACCGAGCAGGTCCATCGTCATAGAGTGCACACAACACCTGGACAGGTAAGGACAGGTGAGGACATTATTATTAAAGTACGGTCGGGACCTGTTCAATTTGAAAAGTGTCCTGGGATTCGGTTATGAATTGGTGCTATACAAATAAAATTTAATTGTATTGACAGATGAGGACAGGACAGGACAGGTGAGGACAGGACAGGTGTGTCTCATCCTTCTGTCATACTTGCAGTAGGAGTGTCCACACTGTAACATCAGTGGTTCAGTGAAGACGTCCAGACAGACAGGACACCTGAGCTGCTCCTCCAGACTCTGACGACGCTCCATGTCCTAGGTAACTGGGACCAGAACCACCAGGACCGGAACCACCAGGACCGGGCCACCAAGATCAGCACCACTGGAACCAGTAAATCCAAAAAACGCATCAGTATTAAGGAATAGAAGAAGAAAGATCTTCCAAAGATCAGAAGGTCAGTCTGTTAGTCTGCGTTCCTGCAGCAGAGCAATTGTGTTTATATCTGTTCATCTTTGTTTATCTTTGATGTGATTGGACAAACTGAGTGGGTGGAGTCAGCTGATAGCACCTTTATGTTTTAATGTGGTGAAATTATCTCAAATAAAGTTATTAATATTATTAGTATTATTAATAGTTACAATATAAAGTTATTATATTATTAGCAGTACTAATATAAAGTTATTAGTATTATTATTAGTAGTTATAATATACAGTTATTAGCATTATTAGTAGTTATAATATAAAGTTATTAGTATTAGTAGTAGTTATAATATAAAGTTATTAGTATTAGTAGTAGTTATAAAGTTATTAGTATTATTAGTAGTTATAATATAAAGTTATTAGTATTAGTATCAGTAGTTATAATATAAAGTTATTAGTATTATTATCAGTAGTTATAATATAAAGTTATTAGTATTATTATTAGTAGTTATAATATACAGTTATTAGTATTATTAGTAGTTATAATATACAGTTATTAGCGTTATTATGAGTCATAATGTAATGTTTTGGAGTGTTTATACAGGGTTAGGGTTAGGTTGTTTGTGTTCCTGAAGTTTTTGATAAAGTTTGTTTTACTGACAGGTGAAAGTCACCTTCACGTCTCCATGGTGACAGAGACATACACAGGTAAAAGTCTCCTTCATGCTCTGACCAGTCCACACTGATGTATTGATATATTGGATATATATATAAGATATTTGCTCATCGGATACATCAGTATATTATTATTATTATTATTATTATTATTATTATAGCATTCAGTTGGCAGGGTTTAGTTTTAAACTGCACGGACGCTGTTTGAACAGCAGGAGGCGCTGGCCTATGAATGACGTCATCCACGGGTGTCAGGTGACAAAACAGGAAGCGAGAGACGACACTTCCTGGACCTCCCGGGACCAACCGCGGATTAAAAACGAGTCCACAGCAGAATTTTAATTTGAAAGAATCAGCGCGAAGGAAGGTAAGAACAGATAAAAACACACCAGCTAACAGACTAACAGGCTGCTAACAGGCTGCTACTTGTGTAAATAAACACAGAGCAAGATGGAGGTCGGCAGGAAACATCCGTGTCCGACATTCATCTGATTGACTGTTAAACTGGCAGAAAAATGAATGGAGTCTGGTGCAGAGAGTCTGTATAATTGTACCACAAAGAGCCGAAGTCAGGTCAGATTTAATACTGCTAGCGTTTAATTCAGCAGTCATACATCTAAAACTATAGAGGTTAAACTGGCAGAAAAATGAATG
>NW_023339651.1:19171757-19175181 GCF_004916995.1 Morone saxatilis
CCATTTTAAAATGTATCGTTCCTGAATCGTATCGTATCCCATGTATCGAGATACACATCGAATCGTCTTTTATTGGAAAGATGCACACCCCTATTAACTGCATTTTGGTGTCTAGTACTTGTACTTTGTGCAATGACAATAAAATTGAATCTAAACTAATATAAACTGCAGTGTAAGAACTAATTCAGTATCGACGGTACATTTTTATTAAATAACCCAACAATGTCACATTTAGATATAAAATACAAATAACCAGTCCCTACAGGCTGTTTTTGGTATTGTTCTTGTGAATAACAGGTGTGCTCAGGTGTACCTTATCGAGCAGTCACAGTGTCTTATGGATAGATTCTCTGAAAATGATCTCAGGTCAGAGCTGTCAGCCAATAGGAGTTGATGATCTACTGCTGCTGTCTGTCCAATCAGAACGAGTCTGACGTCCTGAAGTGGGTGGTGAGGAAGGAGTTTGGCGAACTGCGGCGCTGCCTGGAAGTGGAGGAGGCGGGGTTCATGCAGCAGGTAGAGACGTCGGCCGCTGGCCTCATCTTGTCCCTCCAGAACCAAACAGAAAGGTTAAACCTGAACCTGAACCGGCTGCAGGAGGCCCAGAACACCCTGCAGGACCTGAGCAATGAGGGACACCTGGGCTTCATCATGGTACTGTCAATGATCAGTCCAGTCCACCAACAAAATTGACTGATCAATTATGTCTCTGTGATCAGTAGTGTTGATTGATTATTGATCAAATAATAATAATAATAATAATAATGTGTTATTTTTCTGTTTACAGAAGTATGGATCAATTGCTCCGAGGTAATAAACATCTCAACATGTTGTCAATTTACTCTTTTAATCTTTAAGAGATAAAGATTTTCACTTCCTCATTCTCCTCCTCCTCTTCCTCTCTCTTCTTTTTCTCCTCCTTTCCCCTTCCTCAGGTTCAGGGAGATCCAGGAGCTCCAGCAGAAGCAGGAGAGAATCTTCAGCTCTCTGAACTTTAAACCAGGTTTCAACCACAACGACATTAAACTTACTGTTTGGAAAAGATTACACCGAAAAGTCCTGCCAGGTACACATCTACCTTTACGTTTACTGTCATCTGTACCATTGTCTGTACCGTTATCTGTACCTTTACATGTACCATGATCTGTACCATGATCTATACCTATTATTTTTGTTTAATTTCTGAGAACCAATTCTCATTTGCAATGACAGCTTGGCCAAGAGGGAGCAACAGAAGAAGAAGAATAAGAAGATATACTTTATTGATCCCCTAGGGGGAAATTGTTTTAGAAGGCAGTCGATACAACATACATACAGCTATTGCAAAAAAACACAGTTCAACAGAGAATAAACAGCACAATATATAGAGTGTACAGTAAAGTTTTCCAGAGAAGCAGATTTAAAAGCCGGTACAATGTTCAGAAACTAACGCATGTACAGAGCTATTGAAGGAGGATAATGAAATAACAATGTGCAGTTTTAGTTACTTTTGCAACACGTTCCAGTCTCTGGTTCCATTGAGTGGTTCCAGTCACTGGTTCCATTCAATGGTTACTGTCACTGGTTACTGTCACTGGTTACTGTCACTGGTTACTGTCACTGGTTACAGTCAATGGAAGCAGCAGACTAAAAAGACTCACAGCCGAAGGCGGTACGGACTTTAGAAGTGTCCAAAGTAATTAACCTGGTAGAATTTTAACTGTGGATACTGTTGGAAATGTTGAGTATTGAACGGAGATATGGAGGTTTTATCAATGTTAGTTTTATAATTTAACTGATACCAGTAGAACTGACACCTGGTGTGCAGTGATTGCCAGTTGACTAGAGAGTACAGGCAGTGTACAGTCATAAGTATTGAAAGGGAAACCTGAATGAATGGCAGTATGGTAAATGACGTCCAGTTTGTTGATAAGAGTTTTGGAGGCAAACCTGTAGATTAGGTTTCCATAGTCCAGGATTGGGAGAGTTGTTGTTTGTTTTTCTGTCTCTCTGATTATATATTCCTTTTTTGCTCCAGCTCCAGAGCCGTTGAAGCTGGATCCTCAAACTGCTCACCCAATGTTGGAACTCCATCATGGACACACAGTGGTGGCCTGTGGAGCCCTGCTGCGGAGGCTTCCTGATAATCCAGAGAGGTTCAGTTACAGCTACTGCGTCCTGGCCAACCGAGGCTTTTCCTCTGGCAAACATTACTGGGAGGTAAACTCTGCTTTCCCTGTAAAGTAGATCAATCACAGTGTATTAACAGGAGATAAATACTGGTGTTCTCACTGTCCAGGTGGAGGTGGGTAACAAACCTAAATGGCGCCTGGGGTTGATCAAAGGAACAACAAATCGAAAGGCCAAGCTTGTAAAGAATCCAGAGAGTGGAGTGTGGTTGATCGGACTGAAGGACGGAGTTTATGAAGCCTTCGACTCACCCAGGGTGGTCCTGCCCGTTTTGTTTCCCCCCCAACGGGTGGGACTCTTCCTGGATTATGAGGGCAGAGGTCTGACCTTCTATAACACTGACAGTCCTGATGAGCTGGTCTTCATCTACAGCTTCAGGTTGGAGATCCAAGGGAAACTCTACCCCCTGCTGGACGTCTGCTGGCATGACCGAGGAGACAACAAACACCCCATTGTCCTCCCCCAACCTCACAGGGAGCACCTCCTCCCCCTCCCCCAGTCCCAGAAACATGAAAAGTGACCAAAAGTCCTCCTTTATTAAGACAGTTCTATCTCCTGACCCTAATCACCATATTTACACACATTTATCATCTTAATGTTCTTCCAGTGTGAGTCATCTTTACTTATTTCTATTATTTGATTAGAGCAGACAAACATTTAAAATACAGGCTTATGACAGGAAGCTCTGCTTCAGTTTTCAGAAAGGCAGGATGGTTTAAACAGAGGCTATTTTGTTGTTTGTTTGGGTGGAGTGAGATTTGTACTCTTATTTTGAGTTACAATTCCCTTTTCTTAAATGTGTAGTCTTAGTTTTAGTTACATTGTTCTGAATCTGTCTTGGGTTCATTGCACTCCTTAATTTTTTTTAAGGAATTTTTTTTATTACCAAAAATAAAGTTTTAAATAAAGGGGGGGTTAGGGATTAGGATAAATTAATATTTCTTGACGACTCCCCCTTCCTGGTTCCTTGACTCTGTAGTTAAACTGGGGAGCCTAAGACAAGGCATGGGCCACCGCATGTCGTGCCACATAACTTCCTGCTTGTTTCTCTGTCTTATTGTAAGGCTTCTTAAATAAAGGATTTTGGAATACTGACTTCATGGTTCTCTGTCCTAGAAAGCGTTTCAGGACATTGATTGATTGCTCCAGTCGATTGTAACAGGTTTGTAGTGGTTAGGACATCAAGAAATTATTAAAACATAGGAAACTAGCACCGTGGTACAACCACCAAACCCGCCAATTAAAGCAAAAAGCT
>NW_023339651.1:19175281-19179777 GCF_004916995.1 Morone saxatilis
TCTGCCCACCTTTCCTGTCTGTCTACAGCTGTCTCTATCAATAAAGCCAATAAAAATAAGGCCAAAAAAAAATTCAGATACTATTTTGAAAGAGAGATTTTCTAGAAATATAATACAAGATCAAAATTTTAACTTTCAAAGTCAAAATGACTTTTACTTATTAATCAGTATTTGACTTACTATCTCATAACTTAGACTTATCTTATAATTAAGTAGCTCAGAAATTTGATTTGGGCAAAAATGGGCTTCCATACATGTTTTCAAGACATCCCCCGAGCTGGACCATATATCAGATGTCACAGTTAAATTAAGGACAGAATTGCAGAACTGACTTATTATCTTGATTGTGCATGTTCAAAGGATAGTTGGCAGTAATGCACTAGGAAAGGTTTTGAAGCTGAGGTATTGGAAAATGACGACACATTTTATGGAGCTATGGACCTTTAGTAATAGGAACCCATTCAACAATCATTTCCAGGAGCCATAAATATGTAACTCATGGCGTAAGAGTGCTCAACTGCTCGTGTGATTACAGTGTTAAAGGGTTAAATGAATATACAGGTCCTTCACCCACACCTGGGATTAGACACTCAACGTGGAGCAGGCCACAGCAGGATTAGCCTCTGCAAGAGAGCAGGAGCATGCTACTGCTTCAGCCGTTGTATACAATATGTTGCTCTGTGCCTGAACATATGTCTAATGAGCACGTAGATCTTGTCATAACAAAAGACTGCTCTGCCTACGCAGGGCTGACTCAATATGTTCTTTGTCCAAATAAGCAGCGTGCATACAGTCTGTGAATAGGGAAGTTACATGACGTACATACCTTGTAACATAGAGCAAATATTGATTGACGTAAGACACATCTGGAAGTGGACCACACTGGAGGAAAGAAATGAAGTTTAATTGCATTAACTGTGTTTAAGTGGCACTGGCTAAAAGCAGCTACTAAGTAGCAAATGTCAACCCTCCTCTTAATCAGAAATCCACATCCACAGCCACATGGTTACTGAGCTCTCTCCCTGCTGTTTGTGTTGTTGTGCTTCACTTCACCCCATCAAAGCATTAAACCACGACTGTGTGACATTTACAGTAAACACTTTCACCTCTTCTATTTACTGCTTTTACACCTGCTGTCTTCACAGCCATCTTAAAAGGAATCACTTTTTTCTTGAAAAGTTATAATTCTGACCTGACTCATCATAAAAGTAAAAGATATTATCTTTCTAGATATATATTCTGTTAATATCTCATAATTACATTTTTTGAATATAATATTGACTTTGAAAGTGTTACTTACTTTTATATATATATATATATATATATATAATAATTTGTACACTACACTGTGCAATAACAGTATAATATTACTGATTACACCTTTTAATTAACTGTTGACTCTCTCCTGTGTGTGTGTGTGTGTGCAGGAGGAGAGAGGCGGGCCGCGCCCTCGCCTCTGCCACATGAAGAAGGGAGCCAGCGGCTACGGCTTCAACCTGCACAGTGAGAAGTCCAAACCAGGCCAGTTCATCAGAGCCGTGGACGAGGACTCTCCGGCACAGAGGGCCGGCCTCAGACCACAGGACAAGATCATCCAGGTAGCCACACACAGTCCCCTTTTCACATTGTTCTTGATTACTGAGAGTTTTGCCTGAGTGTGTGTGTGTGTGTGTGTATGTTTTGTCTGTATGTGTATCTGCTGTAATCCTATTACATCAGTGGACAAATGGGAAACTGAAATCCCGGGGGCCGTTGGGTTGTTCTCACATCGAGTGTATGCACTGTGCATATGTTTGTGTGTGTGTGTGCAGGTGTGTTCATGTTCCTGTGTGTCTGTGTTGTGTGTTTGAAGCACAAATGGGTATTTTCTCCCTCCCTGTGTGTGTGACGACCAGGCCTTCTGGCCATGTTGAACATGGCAGGGTCAGAGTTAATCCACTTACTGTGTCTGTGGGCTGAATGACAGCCTGCCTAAACAGTCTGTAGGGCCTCTGACACTCAGGAGAGAAGGGGGGGTACATGGTGGTGTAAATGAAGTAACACCACAACTGTACATAATGTATTCACATCAAGATAGAAGCTTTAAACAGGACATTGTGGGGGTTTAAAGGTGGGTTTCTGGAGCCACAACGCTGGGAATTTAAAGAATTCTCTGTGGGAGTCAGGGGAGTCAGTCAGACAAGGGTCACCGGGGGGGTAGTATAGTGTTCTGTACCACCTGTCCGATGTTCACAGCCAGTGTGGGAGTTGGTGAGACTGAGAGATTCCTGACGGTATTCCCACCTCGGATCGTCCTCCCACAGGAATTCCTCAGTGGCTTATCTCCCTGGATTCTTGATTCGTTCCAACTCTTGGAGTATGCTTGTGTACCACGCCCTGAGTTGGTAATGCTTTTACCAAATATTTTCCATCACTGGTACCATTGTTCTTCTGCCACTCTGTTTATCATTTTTTGGTACAGTCACAAAGTTGGCAACTGCATCTTTTGTTTAGCCTTCATCATTACTCTGCAGGCCCTCTGTGTCCACTGTTCTTATCGTCCAAGTGTTTGGAGTATTTCCAGCTCTGCAAGCAAACCTTTCTGTCATTTGTTGTGGGAACAGCTGTAGGGTACTATAGCTTTAGTCTGATATTTAGAGGCTTATGGTGCTTTTTTTGTAATTCAAGTTTTTATTTCTAAACATGGTACATAGCTCATTGGGTACAGCTTACATACAAAAATACAGAGGTACAGTAAACAAACAGCCTACGGGTTAGAGGTCAGGAGTCAGGTAGCTGTCAATTTTTGAATTTCTGTTTCATCTCCTATAAGGCAAAAACGTGGGGATAAGGATATTCCTACCCACACCTCTAAGAATTTCAGTCCACTTTGCCAAAATGGGTTGACCGTAGAACATTCCCATATGAGATGTATGAATGTGCCCTTCTGTCTCACACAATTAATTAGTTCATATTTCTTTATCTGTTTATTGCTATTATTATTATTATTATTATTAATTGAATAATGTATTAATGGTGTAGTTAATGTTGAACATCTACTCATTCACCAGTTGTCCAGTCTAGCCTAGCTCGTTTGTTTGTTCCAGCCAAAGTGCCTCTGAGCTGCTCCACAGTCATTGTACTGAAGGCCAGAGTGATTTTCCTCTCAGGGATCAGTGAAATGGAATAAAGCGGAGCTGCTAGTTTCACTCACTGGTTAGTGCCACCGAGGGTTTAATGCTGCTTTTGGAGATTTGTGATACTATAATAGAAATCTTAGGTAATTTCTCCAAATCTGGAGCCGTTTGTTTGGTCTTACAGTGAGTGGAAATCACTTTATTGATATAAAACCTGGGTCATTTAGTGCTAGTGCTGTGAGAGCTTAACCCTGTAGAGGAATTAGGATTAGAAATGATTTCATCAGCTCATTATTTCAAAAAACACTAAATAAACTGCCAACCTTTTTCTTATTCAGTTCATTGTTTTAAGTTATTTATCAAACAGAAATGTCAAACATTCCTGAGTTCTTGCTTCTTAAATGTGAATATTTGCTGCTTTTCAAGGGTTTCCAACTGTCCTGGAAAACCTGGTAAACATCCAGTCATGGAAACACATCATATTTGGTCATTTTAATCCATGTTGTCCTTGAAAGTTGTAATTGTATTTTAGCCCCTCACTCTGACGCGTATTTAGTTAGGAACTCGACTATTGGTAGGATGAGCTGTGCGCACACTTTAAAAAGGGTTTACCAGATGCTGACAGGAAAGGACTTGTAGCCATCTTTCAGAGTTGCGGTTAAAGGAAAACCGTAGCCAATTCACGGGAGACCCCGGCTCCGCTGCACTGTGACTGCAGCAGCTCTCAGAAAGGCTGACCACTACCTGTGATAAAGCTGAGACTTGACCATGCTCTCTGCGTCATTAATAAAGAGTTGAATGTGTCAATACCATAAACCGGTGTAAATGATGTGTCTGTTTGTGAGCAAGTGTGGTCCGGTACTGTCAGGAACTCCTCTGGAAAATGATTGCTTATGAATTGAATCTTGGGGGTTTGGACCTTTTTGGTTGGACAAAACAAGACGTTTAAAGAGGTCAGCTGAGGGGATCTGTGATCACTAGTTTTTGTCTAATCAGAGATGAAATGAATAATGGACTAATGAATAAAATGAATTTGTTGAGCTGTGGTAGCAGCTTTTCAAATCAGTCTGCTCTTATACTGCATAATTCATCTGAGTGTGTGTACGATTCAGAGAGTCAGACAAGTGAGCATAAAGCCTCTCCTCCTCTCTCAGGTGAACGGTGTGTCGATGATTGGCAAGCAGCACTCAGAGGTGGTGGCAGCCATCAAAGCGGGAGGAGACGAGACCACTATGCTGGTGGTCGATGCCGAGACTGAAGAATTCTTCAAGAGATGCAACGTCCTGCCCACCGAGGAACATGTCACTGGTATGTCACTCAAATGCCCAGATAGTGTCGCCAGAATCAGTGTGATCAGAAATATATATGCTAACTGATGAT
>NW_023339651.1:19179877-19180967 GCF_004916995.1 Morone saxatilis
AGCAACAGAACAGCAACAGAACAGAATATTCTCATATTGTGCCTCTTATTGTGCGTGTGCACTGTACTCCTTGTACTACTTTCCCTGATGCTGCTGTGTCTGACTCAAATTTCTCCTTCGGGGATCAATAGAGCAACATCTTAATCAGTTCAACAAAATAATAAAATAAAAAGCTGACTGGATGAGTTGTTAATGTCCACTCAGGGTTCATTCACTCACTCATTGAGCCCTTTTCATTCAACAGTGTCCCCGCTGCTGTGGACAACCTCTGAAAACTGATTGGGCAGTGTGAACTGTCCCTTTAATGTCCCTCAGTGTGGACGTTGTGCTCAGTGCTGTTTGTGCTGTTTGTTCTGTTTGGCAGGCGGTAGCCGAGAGGAACCCCAAAGTGTCTGTGAGCTCGTCAGCCTCCAGTGCCTCGTCCAACGCCTCCCTGCCAGCAGCCGCCAGCAGCTCCTCCCCTCCAGAGGTACGCCACATGTTCACTGCACGGAAACACTCCCAGATACACCAGTACAGGACAAACACTGACAGTGTGCATGTAGCTGGAAACAGTTCATGGAAAAGTCTTTATCCTCACAATTCACTTAACAATGAGCAATACAAACAGAATAACACTACATTCAATTAAGACTAGAATAGACAATAATAATAACAATAATAGTAATAATAATAATAAGCAGAAATACAATGATACATAATCCAGGTCTGCTGGAGCAGTGTGATACCTCACGTCTCCTCTGAAATATCTCTGAATGTTGGACACAGTGAAAGACTTCAGAGTGCGTTAAGCTGAGTTTGGGTTGCTCCATCCGAGTTTCCCGGTGAGAGGAAACCCATTTCACTTCGAGCTGCAACTAACAATTATTTCAATGACTGATTCATCGTTTGCTCAAAAACGTCAGAAAATAATGAAGAATGTGTCGGCACAATGTGAAAGCCAGTTGAGACGCTGCAGCTAGTGAATGTGGCATATTTGCATATTATTCATTATTATCTGTCAGTTAACCACTGAACAGACTTCCAGCTCTAACCTCAGTGAAGAGGGTGTAACGATGTGATGCAGGAGACCCTTTAGGAGGAGGGGGAT
>NW_023339651.1:19181001-19186225 GCF_004916995.1 Morone saxatilis
TCTGCAGGAGGGAGCCGTGACCAAGCTGAAGGTATCCACATAGGCTGAATGAGGGAGGTTGGATTTTACTGACAGGTTATTGAAGGTCATTGTATAAAATCCACTGCCACTAGATCTCGCACTAAAGCGCCGGCATCTCCGAGCAAACCAGCGGAGCAACACCTGAGCAGACTCCATTAAAACCAGTGATTTTACCTGCAGATAATCCAGCTCTGGTTTGATCAAACAGATCCTTAATAAACTGATGTAGATGATAGAAACGCTTTCAGTCACTCTCCTGCACTGACAGAGGCAGAGCGGGTCGACCACCACCGGAAGGTTGGCGGTCGATCCTCGGCTCCTCACGCTGCATGTCCAAGTGTCCTTGAGCAAGACAATGAACCCCAAATTGCTCCTGATGCTGTGTATTGGTGTGTGTGAGTGTGTGTGAATGAGTAGTTTCCTTTGTAGTGAACTGTCAGTGCCATCAGTGTATGAATGTGTGGCATGTAGTGCACAGCGCATCGAAAAGACTAGAAAGGTGTATAAGTACAGTCCATTTACCATTTAACACGCCCACATGGCCAGCCTAGCTTTGTCAACAAACCACAGAGAGGCTCCAGTAGCAACACAGGCAAAGGGACAGCGCTATGACTCCACTGTATGTTTACATAGCAAACAGCTAGCTGCTGTACTCGTGTTCTCATGTCACCTTTAAAGTTTGCTAATCCACTGTATAAAGTGTAATAGTCCTCAAAACTATCTGACATGTAAATCAAATGTATGGATTAGTCCTGATATTCTGAAAGGGCAAGAATAATGTACTCTGTGTGTGTGTGCAGGTTGAGAGGGCCCCGGAGCCGGCCCCAGCAGCCGGAGGCCTGGGTCTGAGCATGTCACTGGCCCAGGCCAAAGAGAGAGCCCGTCAGAAACGAGCCGCCAAGAAAGCCCCGACCATGGACTGGAGCAAGAGGAACGAACTGTTCAGCAACTTGTAAACGACATCGTCTTCATCTTCATCTTCATCATCAGGTCCACCACTCCCAGACCGCCTGTACCGCCCTGTGTCTGTCCTCTGGCTTTAGTTTTTACGTTGCCACACTGAATGACAAAGACACAGTGTTCATTTAGAACATTATAAACTCCCCTGTTAAACAGTATTATATGATGATTTTATTTGTTTTAATTTAGGGTCTTGCCACTTTTCTTTCATGTTTAAATGATGCCGGAGTCACACAGGAATGAATGTTAATATATTAAAAAGAATGTTAAAAAGAAAAAAAATAGTAATGTACAGTTTCTCACATAAAAAGGACCATGTAAGGACTAATGGGGCATAGGGAAATATAACCTATTGGCAGATCAACAGTTTAAATGAATGTCAGGATCAACAATGCTGAATAACCATTCCATGACAATCTGTTTTCCTGTTGGGACACTGTTTGAGCAACATCATCTTAAGATGGTTGAAGGGACTTTTATTGAGTTTTTATTGAGATGAAAGCTCTGGTAGCCTTACTGGAAACACTTCATGTCTGTCCAGTTGTCATTCCCTCCAGGGTTTCTGTCATGATATATGATTCAAGGAAATTACAGATTATTTTTTTCATGTTGCTCGATACAATTTGTACATACACAAATAAATAATTTTAAGAAGACATTTTATTTTGACTGACTGAGAGAAATGATGCTCCTTGCTAGGTTGTGTTGATTCTGCTTGCAGGAATTCAAAGCTGCACCGTTTGGTCCGAGTATCGACTACACTTGACACTTTTATCATGTGAAAGTATGCAGCTGTACTGATGTTGGCTCTGTGCTGTACAATGTATTGAGCTTGACAAATATAACATTTGGATCAAATGAAATTAAGTTGTAATGTTGATTTCTTGACCTTTTTTATTTTCCTCCAGTCTTTCCTCTTGTACCTGTAGATTCATAAAGCTTTAGAGGAAATGTATGGAAAGCCAGGCAGGCCAAAACTTGCACTCAATCATGTCTTTCCATTTGACCACATTAAAAACCCACCTTTGCTTTCCTCAGTACAAATTCTCCTTTTAATGATTTTCAGGATGATACAGAATTCAGTTGAAACATTATTAAAAAGTAACAGGCAACCATCA
Organism: Morone saxatilis; assembly: GCF_004916995.1. Classification (NCBI taxonomy): domain Eukaryota; kingdom Metazoa; phylum Chordata; class Actinopteri; family Moronidae; genus Morone; species Morone saxatilis. Next base: position 19,183,101 of record NW_023339651.1, read on the forward strand.
GAATAGAACAGAGGAACCAATAGTGCTAAAACTTTGTTTTTATGTCAAAATGCCGTACACATCTAAATCTTAAAAACATGCTAACACCCTGATTTTGTAACAGTGCACCCAAATCTCCTCCCTGCAAAACTTTGGGAAGAACTTTGAGTGCTGTTTAAAAGAAAATCAGAGTGCATTTGTGAGGACAGATGTTGGTTGAAAGATGGCTTTTCTTTACTGGCCTCAAAAACAAGAATATGGCTCACAAACATTCAACCACACAGCAAGTGTTTGGCATGGGTCAATGACAGAGTCAGAGTAAGAATAAAAGCATCTTTTTGTGCAGTGAATACTCTATAAGGTGTGTAAAGAAGAACAGAAATGAAAGTGAAGAAGTAAAATGTAACAAATTCAGAGTTTTGGGGACAAGTTAAGGGACAATAAGAAAACAACAGTTCCGTAAATCCAAACTCAACTTACAGTCCCTTTGAAACAGAAACCGGCTGTAACACTGACGATCCTGAACAACTCTCCTGTTCACTCTGGGTTTATTGATCCAACTTGTGCACGTGGAAGACGCTGGGTTTTATCACATATTCAATGAGACAGAATGAAACTGTTGGCCAATTCATTCAAAGTAATTCATTACAACAGTAAAAAGTTATTATTCAATTACGTAAAAAAAGGGACAAAGCCAGAGTTAACCCCAAAATTAGCGGGAGGTCCCTGTTGCTCTACGGAGTCTGGAGTGTGCCGCAATAACTTAACTGATGTTTTGTAAAACTTATAGAATAAAAAGACAATAATTCTATTTTCTCTAATTCTGTCTCTAAATTACCAATAATATTATATAAAAAATGACAGTTACAATTTTAATTTAATTATTGCATCAGTTTAAAGACGACTCTTTTAATTACAGACATGTAAGCAGCGAGTCCAACCAACAGCTGGATCTCTGACTGGCCAGCTGGTATATGTTGGCCGAAGTGTAGCCAATCAGAGCTCCTTTTAGGGGACACACTGCTCACACGTCTTCGCAAGCAATAACAGAATGGAAATGTTTAAACTGAGGGCTTCAGCATGCACACTACGCAGGGATTCACAGCGCACACACACACTGCACACACACACTGCGCACACACACTGCGAACCGAGCTTGGGTTTTACTTTGACTTTTATAATGTGTTGTTTAAATGTTATTTTAATTCATAGATTTACAAAAGCATTTTAAAAATGTTAATCTATTAATTGATTCTTATTAAACAAACATCTTGTTCCAGTGGCAGTCTCCAGACTCCTCTATACAGACTAATCTCTTCCAGTGTTCAGTCACTTTAAAATAATGAACTAGGCTCTTTCAGAACGACCCTACTTGAAATGCTTTGTAATAGACCACGGTTGAAATGTTCAAAAGCATCTCCCATTCTTTGGAAACGGCACCCTTACATTAAATTCACTTCATAGCACCCTGAGGCGAGCTGTAAAACCCTCCAAACTGTGAGTGGGAGGTGGTCTGAGCTCAATAATGCTTTAAAGAAAGGATGTTACCCCTTAATGTGCCTCCTGAAGAGGATAAAAGACTTTGGTAAAAACATGTAAAATCAGATCTAGTACATACAGTACATATGGAATATGCTGCTTTTAATACAATAAACAATATTTTCCCCTCGTTATAGACAATAAGCAGCAAAATATATAACAGTAATGCTAATATACACTAGAATGATTCCACCAGTCAATAAGAACTCCATTTGTTAAAAAACAAACATAGAAGTATAAATATACTCAGTATAAAGATATCTGACTACACACGTACACAGTGCCACCATAGACTTGTCTATACATTTACAGGTAACATGAACAAAATGGACCCTCATTCCCTTTAGTGATAATATGCTGAACACACACAGAGACATCTGGCAGCTGCTGTTTGTTGTTGCTCCAATAACATTCCCAGGTGTGTGTCCTAAGGCGAAGTGCTCGCGTTGATAAACTGGGCAATATTGAGGAAAAGTTGTGCAGGAAATCCTCAAATGTGCACTTACTGAGTCATCCAGAGTCCAGAGGAGGTGGAGGCCTCCGCTGTCTCTGTTCTTACCGACATCAAAGGTTCATCTCTCCTGTTCGCTGGCTTCTCTCCATTTGTTTTTGTCTGTCGCTCTGTCTTAAGAGAGGAACTCTGTCCATGTGAGTTTCAGGATGTCACTCCAACATAGCGTCCAGCTGGTCAGCAAGGTCATCAAACATGTTGCCGATGTCATCCAGAATGTTTCCTGCTGCCTTCACTGTGCTGCTGCCACTGGGAAACAGACGGGACAGTGTTACAGGCCTAACCAGACAGTATGGAGTCACAAACAAGTCATGGAGTGCTTTGTTTGTTTCTTCAATAGAACTTTTTCACAGCAGCCATTTGGACATGAAACAGTAGGGTAAACACTGCTGTTACCAATGATACTAATGGACGCTTCCTAAGTGCTGCCCCTTTTGGCTCTGGGCTCCAGTAACAGTTGAGCTCCTATAGACTCTATGTTGAAAAGACAACCAAACTTTGATGATGGTTAAGAGATAAAAGCGACAGTCACATCTTAAGTTAGCTAATGTTAGCAAAACGCTAGTAAACTAACTAGCTAATGTACATTCTCATTAGCTAGCTAGTTACATCTCACAGCTAATGTTAACGCTTGCTACCTAGCTAATTCAACCAACTGTCAGCTAGCCAGTGTATTGTTAACATTACCTAACTTAACATGTGACCTAAGATATGTCACTTTTATCTTTTACAGTACAGGAAAGAGTTAGCGAGGTTCTGACTGATTGAAGCACAGGCCAAAAAGGGGCGGGACTAAGAAAATAACAGTTATAGGTCTGCAACTAACTATTACTGTCATTACTGATTAATCTGATGACCATTTTCCTGATTAATTAGTTAATTAGTTATTTGGTCCATAACATGTCAGAAAATGGTGAAAAATGATAAAATAATAACCCAAAGATATTCAGTTTACTGTCATAGATGACTAAATATTCACATTGGAGAAGCTAAAATCAGAGAATTTGGACATTTTTTATTAAATTAAACAAATATTGCTGATGGTTTTAATAGTTGACAACTAAACAACTAATCGTTGCAGCTCTATTCAGTTATG
>NW_023339651.1:19186256-19195631 GCF_004916995.1 Morone saxatilis
ATACTAACTGCATTAAGTCGAGGGTACATCAACATCGCAACAAAAAAGTCTGATGGGACACAAGCAGTCAGGCCATCTGACGGTTGCTTTGTTGAAACCTACTTGCAATGTTATGTTTTGTTTATATTGAGCTACATGAAGAGATGTTAAACCTCATCCATACACTCGTGTGTTACATCAGTAATCCTTACCCGTCCACGCTGCTGCCCTGCGCCAGTTTGTTCTCCACCACTTTGAGAGCAGCCTCCAGTGACGTACTGGTTTGCTCCAGCCTCTTCTGAGCCAACACCTCCAGACCGGCTACGCCAACCAGGGGGGTCCCCGCTTTCCCTGCCTGACACAGTGGTGCCGAGGTGGGGGGCGAAGGGTAAGGAGCCGGAGAGGATGGAGCAGCAAACGCGACACTCTGGACCACGGTGAGGTTGGGTCCTGAGGGACAAGAAGTGTGGATTCATCCATCATCCAAAAACAACTAAAACATTTTGAAGCAGTTTCTTAAATGATGCAGATATAGTCACAAAATGAGTTCTTTGGTCAGCGTTACCTGCCGTTGATGCCGAGGCCGTGCCGGGCTGAGGGAGTCTTGATACAGACAAACCAGCAGTTTTCTGTGGACTCTCTGGCTTGGACGTCTGTGGGTGTTTGACAGGTTTGGGGCTGGGTATACATGTCTGTGTGTGTATGCTGCCACCAAGCTTCGGGGAGACTGTGTGAATCTGTACGCTGGTTAGTTTGGGAATGGCTGTTTGTGCACCGGCTTGACCTGAAGACATTGTTTTCTGGGGGGTTGTCGGTTTGCTGTGAGGGGGTTGTTTGAGAGGACTGCAGGGTTTCGAGGACACCGGAGGCTTCGGGCCTTTTCCCATGGAGCCCACTCTCTGGAACACATTCCCCGGCCGCTGAGATTCATCGTCGCTCAGCGTACTGCCCTCATTACGTGTGTGGAGGCTGTTGGTTTGTGGGCTGTCGTCTCTGTTGGGGGTGGTAGCCTCCTCAGGTGTCGACGACTCTTTGGGTTTGTGCCGTCTTTTCACCGTGTCAGACTCTTTCAGGTTGAACTCCGGGAGCTCCAGGCTGTTTGGGGTCTGGACTGGACCCTCTGGAGGAGCCTTGACTTCAGTGTCCGTTCGGGGGACAACTGCGATCCTGGGCCGCTGTTTGATAGTGAGGTTGCCCTCCTCAGCGAAAGGGAGGTGGTCGGCGCTGTGCTTTGGAGATGCAGTAACGCTCTTTGATGTTCTTCTTGCTTTCTCTTCGAGAGTTCCTTCTGCGCCTCCACCTCTCTGTCTGTCAGTGTCCACTTCTGTCCTCTCGCTTCCTGTCCTCCTCAAGCCCGCCAGGCCCAGAGCAGGGACGGGTTTGGAGTGCTGTATGATGACGTGAGGAGTCATCCCATGTGGAATCGGGGAGGAAATGGGGCTGAAAACAGGTGAAACATGGACGTGAGTTGGTGGTATATCGATCCTCCTGGATGGACTGCTGCTGCTGCCTCCCTCTAGTCTGGCTGTGATGCTCCTCACACTGCCCGTGCTCTCCGTCTCCACCCCTCCCTTCACTTCTGGCTCCACCACTTTTCCGTTTCCCGGCTGGCGTACTGGGCTGCCACTCACCGAGCTCATCCTCTTGGGAGGTGGTGGGGGCGGGCCCTTGCGTCGGGATCGCACAGCAAACGAGTGGCTGCGGTTGATGTGGCGTTGGGCCCCTGTGGCGCTTGTGTGCCCGCGTCCCGGCCTGCGCGACAGGGTGGCGTAGGAGGGCATGGCCATGGAGGAAGAAGAGGTGCTGGGGGGAGTGAGGTCATCGTCTTCATCCGGTTCGCCGTCGGACAGAGCGTAGCGAGTCAGGCTTTGGGCACGCTTCTTGTGCAGGCCCTTTTGGGCTTCGACAGCTGGGCCCTGTCCAGGCCGGGGTCCCAGCAGAGGGACCGCACCAGGCAGAGGCTTGGAGAGCCCCCATGGAGCCCCGTTGACCCCTCCTGCCTGGGCGCTGAGGTAACTGAAGGCCTTCTGTGTGGGGGAAGGCTGTGGGGATGGAGAGGAAGGGGAGGAGGGCGGGTGGTGCTGAGGCTGATACAGGCGGTTAGGGGACTGCTGCATGTGTTTGGCCTTGGGTGGGACAGCTGGGTAAGCAAAGCGAGGCATCTTGCTGGGGGTTAGCGGAGGTGTTAGGGGGGAGAAGGGGAGTTTGTTGGGGGTAGCAGACCGACTCTGCGGCTCCCACATCTCTGTGGGTCTCTGTCTACCTCTGCCTCCAGGACTGCTTCCTCCACGCTTGGCCTCCTCCGCCACACCACTCCCCAGACTCTCCTCTGACCGGCTGGAAGTCCTGGTCGAAGACGGCGCGGCTTGGTGGTCGTGAGAATATCCCGAATTTGAATTTCCAGAATTCCCAGAGTTCCCTGATCCCCGCGATCTCACGCTAATGCTCTCCTGACTGACTGACATGGCTGTCACAGGTGTTACGCCCCTGATGCCAAGCGCCTCGGCAGCTCCTCCCGCCCTGCCCATCATGGCGCTCTGCAGCTCAGCGCTCAACTCGCTGTCCTGGAAGGAGAGGAGGGTCCTTGGGGTGCGTGGGGAGGGGCAGCAGTCGTCAGAAGGAATGTCAGAGCGAGTGTGAGCATGCACGTTGTGTGTTGGCGTGTGTTCGATGGCCACGAGCTCCAGGGCGGCAGGGGGCTTCCGTCGGAGAGTCCCGCCTCCAGCTCTGTCGGCATGGTTACGAGAGCGCTGCAGGTCACAAAGTCTTTTCACTGCTAACATGAGCTTCTTCTGATGGCCTGAAATAGAGATAGCATCATTACAATCTCCTGACTAAAGTACACACAGCAGTAGACTTTTGCAGAACAGCGCCCTCTGTGGCCACAAGTGGAAATTACAGACAAACCTTGAAAACAGTAGTTAGACAAAAAAAATCTTTACTCGCTTGCTTTTTCTGGAGCTTTCAATCACATATAAGGGTCTTCCTCACTGGAAAGTTTGCTTTTGCTTACTTTTTAGAAGAGAAGCAGGTGTAAGCTCCATAAACCATATTTTTCAAACATGTTTTACACTTGTGATGCAACCATTAAAATCATAATTTGACACACAAATCCAACCATCTGTGTCTACTGTCAAGCATAACTAGATATCTTGTATACAGTGCATGAGGGTGAAGAGAGAGCACCAACTCTACATTGAATTTCAAAGAAATCTGGTCTCATTCCTCACCCAGTTTGGTGATGCCTATCTCCTGCAGGTCCTCCCAGGTGATGTCTTTGACAATAGTGATGGAGTCGTAGCCATTGTCACACAATCTCTTCTGGTACTGAGGCAGTCCAATCACACTCAACCACTCCCCAAGGTCCGACTGAGCAGCAACAAACACAGACAGGACAGAGGCAATGAGTCAAAGAATTCACATAATTCTTAATCATTTGGATGCTTATCTAATTACAAGTAGCAGTTTTAATTGTGTGACCGTGACCTAACTGTGTGCCATCAGTTAGATACTAGTGGTATTACAAGAAAGCCAAGAGAAGCAACTGCATTTCATGAATGTTACAACATGCGAGTGGGACATCAGAGGGGTTTTCTCACAGGAATGTAATCAGGCAGCCACTCTGGGATGCTCAGCTTGCTAATCTCCATTGAGATCTTCTTTCGGTGGCCTGGTTTGGTCACTCCGATGGCTGTCAGGTCCTGATGAGTAAAACACATGTAAGCAGCCAGTGAATCAACAGCAAGAGAGGAGACTTCATCATTCAAATATTGACGATTCACATGTATTAAAGATAGTCATGCCAACTCAGTTTAATTTGAACCACTACAACACAGCACTCAGTGTTCCCTGGTGAGCCTCCTCGCCTTTGTTAGTTTGCTGCATACTGGGTCATATGCTAACACATCACAAAGATGCCACATTTTCAGGTCAGTTTCTTCTTAGTACATTAAAACTGATTGACAAGAAAATGCAGCATACATGTAGGAAACTGCAAGAAAATATCGATACATTTGAGTATGGCGATATATTGTTTTGTGATAGCAGTGTTGTAAACTGAGGGCTATGATGTTGGATGTTACAGGGACTGTGATAAAGAAAAGTCAGATTTGTGTGTTATTTATACTATGAAAGATCTCCTAAAATTTTATTTGTTTAAAATCGCAATATATTGAATCGTAACCCTGTACATTTGATACAGGTCATACAAAAAAGTATCGGAGCTCAGAAGTTGGTAAAAACAACACAACGGGCCAACAAGAGAGGAGTGTATAGCTGAGAGCATTGAGAGATACTAAAATAACTCAACAGCGAAAACAAAAAAAAAGAAAAAAAAACACAAAAAAAAACAAACAAAACAAAAAAAAAAAAAAAAAAAAAAAAATGGCCTAAACATATATGAAGAATCTAGTTTGTTGACTATCCTATATATTTGACTTCAGTAGCGTCCATGCCTTACATCTTTTGTTTAAACAAGTTAATTAAAAATACAAACATATATTATACAAATGCTAATTGCAACACACAGCACGCATACACACATACTCAGGTCATCCTGCCTGATGGGTGGGTACATACAATACCCCTGCAGTTTGGATAAAGTTGGAATGTTGTACTGCCCAACTGGTAACTCACACAACAGACCACTGGTATAGATGGTCTCAAGAAGTGCCTAACAGAGAGGGGGGGGGGTGTTTACTGTATGAGGCTTCTCTCTCTCTCTCTCTCTCACACACACACACACACACACAGCCACTCCTAGCACTCTACTCACCTTGCCCTCCATAAGATGTTCTGGTCTCATGAAGCCTTTCTGAGGAGTGCCGTTGACCTGCCGACGGGAACCACCTAAAAAACACACACAGGCGATCAATCGTACAGGACGACAACCTCCACCTCGCTTTACTTTGAGACAAAGACAGCACAGAGACTCAACAGTAACAAGCTCCTGGTAAGTGAATCAAAGCTGTACGTAAAACAATGCTGAAAATAAACAAATGTTTAGTTACTAATATAATGTGCGTTAATCTCAGTGAGTTCAGTCATGTTGAATCAGTGTCCCCCTTGCAGCTGTCTGGGTGAGGGGGGTTGTTGTTGGCTCTCACTCCAGGTGAGTAAAGGTGTGTTATCTACCTGATCTGAAAACCCACTGAACACACTCGTGACTCATCTCTCTTTCAGTCGTGACACATTACCACAGATCTCTGAGGAATGCACCTTTCCTCCCATTTTCTCCATCGTCACCTCTCTTTCGCCCGAGGCCAGCGCTTCTGATCACTCCCTCGCTTTCTTTCTGCTCTTTCTGTCATCCTTCCTGACAGGATCCATCTACCTTTTAATTATCAGTTTGCTATAACCCTTATTCATAAAGCACCTTTCTAAACACGCATACACTTTGTGAAGTTAGAGCAAGTGGTGGAAGATAGACCAGCAACTGGTCCAAGACGAGGTCAAGATCAAGATGATAGCATCAAAAGAGTATGTTAGTTTTTTTTAAGGTCAAGTTTCACCCAAAAACGGTTATAATCAATAAAACGGTAACTCTTTAGTGGTATCTTGCCATGCACATTTTGGTTTTATTAGTCCAGTTAGAGATATCTTTCTCTGAGATTTCTGCCTCCACCTTAATACAATACTGAAACCTACTTTGCATGGCTGGATATCAGAATCAGAATCAGAATCAGAAATACTTTAATATTACTATTGATGACTATGACTAGAGGTCTGTCAGATAATCTGATCTTTTGTACACTTAGAGGAGAGATTTAAAAGCCAATGGATATTTTTAGCCCAAGGTGCTTGATTAAAGACATAAGTCATCATTTGGGGTTTACACTTATTTGCTTTCTTTCTGTTACATGAGAAGATTGATACTCTCATGTCTATATATTAAATACACAATTTGAGCCAGGAAGCTTAGCTTAGCATAAAGACTGAAAGCAGGGAGGAAACACAGTTAGCCTGTTTCTGTCCAAAGTTCTGTGTGGTTGTTCAATTTGATCTTTACCTAGAAAGCCCTGCAAACCACCAGCATCTGACTGTTACTGGCTGTGCGCGAGGAGTTTTCTTCACTAGATACACCTACCAACATGTCTACGGCTCACAATGTTGTGTCTAAGAGTAAAAATAACATGTTTTTTGGCATATTTTTTGATTTGGTTTGTTGTTCTGATTGGTTGAAGTTGGCTGAAGTTCGTGTTTGTTGGTTAATCTGAGAGTTTAGCAAAGAACCCCAGAGTTTTTTTTAGCCCTCAATCATTCCACTTCTGTGCTGCTTTTCTTTCTGTATTTTTCATTGGCTGTTTTTTTTTGGAGCACTATATTTCTCTTCTGTGTTGACGGTCAGGGGCCCTGCTTTCCCTAGAGAAAAAGACAGCACCTAATGGAGAGGTATTTGGCCTCAGGGCAAGAGTCAAAACTCCATTGACTTTACTTTTGGTTCTCTGCACCCCAATAACAGGAGGGAAGAATTATTTGATTGAACAGTATCAATCAGGAGCATTTTCTCTGGCTTTATTTATATGTCTCACTGCCTCCACATCAAAATCTCAATAAATAAAGGTGAGTAGATTCCTCTGGTCACATTTAACAACTGAATCTAGCGAAAGATATGACCTAAAATATGAATAAATGCTTGATCCGAGACAAAACATCAAATCCATATATGACTTCTTACCCTTCAGGAGAAACGAGAGCGGCAGAGCACCTGATGTTTGGCACTTCATCCTTCCTTCTGTTTATCCTTTATGCAGAGCGGACATTTCTTCAAGTCAACTGATCTGTTCTCCCTCCTCGTCTTTCTCCTTCATTTAACAAATATGTTTTGCTCTCTCTGTTCCTGTCTCCTCCCTCTGACCCCTCCCTCCCATTCCTCATTTCTTCACTTTAACCCTGCTTCCTATTCAGCCTGAGGTCAACAGAGATCCTCTGCTTCTTCTAACATGTCACTCGTTGACCTTTTTAAAGAGCCTCCCCAGTAGAGAAAGCTTAGGTCCAGAGAATATGTATCCATGTGCACTTTCCTATGATATTTCTGCACCTGTCGGTCAGATCTAATGGCGTGCGCGCACAAAGACACATCATTCCTGCCTTTAGTGTTTCCTGAGAGCTGATCGGGTGTTTTTATGGGCTGTGTGGTTGAGAGTAGATTGTGGTTTTATTGGTTTTTGTGGTGAGGTGAGGCAAGCCTTTTCTCTCTCCTTCAATCTCATTTCCTTTCAGACCGACCGCAATAACAGCTCAATCTGCAGAACAAAAGCACTAATGCTACGTTTGTCTTTAATCGCATTCCTCTGGTATAAGTAGGTACAACCATGTTTACAGTATTACAGTAGTGGTATCTAGGGCTTTGATGCTGTTTACAAAGCTATATACCTGGCAAATAACCTGATTTTAGTTAGGTTTGCTCTCTGGCTTGGTTTTCTTGCACTGGCAGGATTTCAAGACTGAGCAAAAACATTTGAATAACCCAAAATAAAAATGACAAGTATGACAGATTATTAGGACTCGGTTTAGGACAAAACATCCAAGATTTAAGTACAAATATTTTAAGAAAAAAGTTATTAGAAATATGTTGGAATATTTAGAAAAAGTCATAATATAATGAGAAAATCTGTAATACTTTGAGAATAAAGTTAAACATATGATAAAAAGTCAAAACATTCAATAAAATTTGTAATATTTAAAAAAGACAAAGAAATCTGCAATACTTAACAATACTAAAAAGTCTGTAATACTTTTTCAAAATAAAGTAACATTTTTAAAAGAAAAACCTGTAATCATCCTGTATATCAAGTCAAACATTTACCAGATGAGGGCATTATGTTAGAAATTAAAAACAACAATTTAAGAGATTTGATCGCTTTGTCAACAGATGAGAAAACAGGTGAAAGCAGTTGGTCACCTTTTATGTGTCAAATAAGGGGTGTGACCAGATGACCAGAATTGATAACGAAGCATCTTCTGAGCATTTTAGGATATATGAAATAAATTACGTAATGTACATAACTGGACCTGTTTTGCAGCTAAAGCACAGCAGGGAGGTTTTTTTTTTTTTAGACAGTTGAGTCAAAGAGTGCAGAGATCAAAAGCCAAGCTTGTGGCATCAGAACAGGATTAAAGCTTCATGACTCTCTGGAATTGATATGAAAGGGAGAAGCCAGAAGCTACTGAGGGAGTGTCTGTGGATGAGATGGCTGTTGTGTGCTGCACTTTATCTGAGGAGGTGGGAAAGTAAACCAACCAATGCCTTCCAGCCCTTTGAAATGTGCAGCTCAAAGCTGCTATCGTGACCTTTTCAATGGATGTGATAAGACAGTTACCAACATGGCTAACAGGCACCTGTTGCAGAGTTATAATGCTGAGTGATCATAACATATAACCTAAGTTGTTCTCAAACCAGTATTTTATTGTGATACTGACTTTATTCTCATAATATTATGACTTTCTCAACTTTTTACTCAAAATCTTGGATTGTTTTTCATAGGAAGCAGCAGACATAAAGAGAAAACTTACTATTAGAATTTAGGTAATATTAGTAAACCCAGGAAGAACACGTACAATGTTCTATTCCCCGACTAACCTGTGGTTCCGTCTGCCTGTTTGCTGTGGTCTGCTGCTGCAATGTGGAGATGGTCTCCTGATTCACCAGCAGAGGGACCCAGCTGCACACAAAAAACATGAATAAGTACGCACTGAGGAACACCTCTGAATGTCTTGAATTACTGAGATGCACTGCAGACAATATGCACCATAGCAACTCAGATAACCTTGTATTAAAATGAAACAAGAAAGATAGAATGGCAATGTGTGTGAGCAGAAAGCTGCTGTATTCTGACATGTTTTAAGATATCTTAAATAGGTACTTTATAAACTGCATTGGAAGACTTGGTAAAGTTTTTAATGATCCTACATACAATTTGAATGTAATGTCATTGCTCTTTCTAAGCAGATCTAACCTTGCCAGTTTCAGTATTGTGGCGAGTCCCATTCTGTTTGTGGCTACTCTCTGAGCTCTGGCCGCTACCAGCGCTGCGGCTGCTGCCCACACTGCCAGCACTGCCAACACTGTTCCTGTCACCTGAGAGAGAAACAAAGAGAAACAAAAAGGGAAAAAAGAGAAACAGAAAGCAGAGAGAGGGAGATTACAGTGTAAAATGAGACTTCTGAGAGAATCTGAGAATTACGAAATCAGGAAAGAAAAGCAAGTTTGTAGGGTGTAATTTGTAGGTAAAGGTATGTGGTCAGACTGCACTGCGAAAAACAAAAAACAATTTTAATAACAAGTCATTTGTAAGTCCTATTCACCCTTAAAGGATTAGTCTGACAATTAGGAAATACACTAAGTGCTTAGCTTAGCATAAAGATTGGGAACAGGAGAAACACCTCTGTCCAAGT
>NW_023339651.1:19195641-19212046 GCF_004916995.1 Morone saxatilis
CAAGTCAAAAGCTCCCTAATTGTATAACCTTTGTTCAACCCATACATTAACTGAAATTAGATGGCACAACTATTTCCTGATTAAGTTTATTCATATCCCAGCAAAAAGTTACAGCATGCAACTCTCCCTAAAACTGGAAAATGGCATATTTACATTTGTGTTTGTGTACAGATTAAACAAGATACAACGTGTTAATTCTAACTCTCGAAAAGAAAGTGATGTACTTATCAAAATATAAAAATTATTCTTTAACATTTTAAATGATTTCAGGAATGAAAAGGAATAATTAATGACATTATCTCTCTACTTATGAAAAACACAACAACAATAACAACAACTAGATGAAATGACTTGTTAAGATTATTGCTTTTCAGTTTTCTGCTGTGCCGTTTTCAGGATGGAGGTAGTTGCAAAAGCAAGCTGCAAAAAACCTGAGACACCAGTCGGAGGAACACAGTTAAAGAAGAGGCTCTGAAGGAGTGCTTCTCACTTACCATTATATCCCGCTGCAAGACAAATATGGTTGGGGTTACTGGATTATTGTGGGTGGCAGTGGGGGTGCATGGGATTTGCAGGCTGGCATGGTAAGGTCAAGACTTTGAAATATAAAGGGATATATATGGGAATAAGCTTCCCTAAAGCTGCACAGTTTATCAGAATGGCTGGGATGGGATCTGGTCTACAGGTTCACACAGGGTCGATGGGGGGGCAGGGGTTTGGGACCACACACCCTTACCAGTGGGAGAGCTCCTGAGGACCCAAATGTCCTGAGTGGGGCTAGCAGGACTAGCTGGGGCTGAGAGCTGACTGTCAGGTGGAGCACCTAACAAACACACACACACACTTTAGGCACAGACTCACTGTATACACCCAACGCACTGCAGCTGGGAGAGGACCTATTGAGCTGACACTGAGCACCAGAGGACTGATCGAGAGGAGACTGGGATCAGGGTGCTGTTTGGAAGGGAAATGGGAAACCTGGGAACATGGACGGAGGAGGAGGAGACAACAGGCCCCTGGGCACAGAGATGTAAAAGGCCCCCAACGAGACAGAAAATTACAATAACAGCAATGTGACTGTGTTATTTGTGTCGTTTTGTGTCTCTTAGCGGTTGTTTGGTTTGTTTTTGTGGTTGTTGTTTTTTTTCTTTGTGCCTTTTTTGTTTGTTTTTCTGGTCGATTTCTGTCTCTGCGGTTGTATTCTGTCTCTCTTTAGTTGTTTTGGATCTCTTTGTGGCCATTTTGTTTATTTTTCTAGTCATTTTGTGCCTTTTTGTGTTCTTACTTTGTGTCTTATTTTGTGTCTCTGTGGTCGCTTTGTATCTCTTATTGGTCGCTTTGCCTTTCTTTGAGCTTGTTCTGTTTGTGTTGTTGTATTTCTGTCTCTTTAGTGTTGTTTTGCATCTTCTTTTATTTGATCGATGTTCCAACAAGAAACCAGTCAATTCAAACAGAGGCTCTGGCCAAGGTACCCCCTGACCCTGCCTGGGTGTCTGGGCCCGGTAGGCCTGTTCAGTAATCCATCCTTACCTAGGAAGTCATGAATGTGTCACAGGTGGTAAACAAAAACCAAACAGATGGGAGGAAGTTGGTGAGTGTGTGTTTGTACCTGTGGGATCATAGCCAAGGGTATATGAGTCGTCATTCTGAGGGCCGGGGCCGTGGCTTGAGGGAGGAGCTCTGGATGCAAAGTGTTGTCGTTTGCAAGGCATTGAGGCTTGGCGGGAGAGGGTGCCCCCTAGGGTCATGGAGACAGGTTTGGGTTGAGGCTGGCATGCATGAGTGAGGGAAATCAGTTCATGTACATGCATGTGTGTGTCAGTTTGAACTGCATGCACAGGTATGGGAACAGTAAGACTGCAACAAAAAGTACCTTTTGAAGTCTTGTGATCACATTATGAACATTATCATTATTCATTTTCATTGAGTATATGGGACAACAGCTGAAAAAGGGCAAATTCACTGTAAATCCCTTCTGGTGTTACGTAAGAGGCTGCTGAATGGGAGTGTAAGATCACCAGCGACGCTGAGAGGGCTTACTTTTCCTTTGTGTGTTGTTGGTCCACGGTTGCTGACACCATTGACATTATCACAGAGCTAAAGCACAAACACACACACACACACGCTCACACACATGCTGAGTTTGCCTCATAAGCAAAGAGCCTGTCACCGACTTAAAGTCAAACTCTCGTTCTCTTGTCTCTTCTCGCTCAAGCATGAGCAGACACAGACACACACACACACACACACACAGACACACAGTACACAATATCCCAGCGTAGACTGTGAGGGCTTTAGCACTGAGCTGACACTTTGCAATCTGGCCATACTAATCCTATTAATGTGTGTCTCTGAGTATCTACGTTTGTGTGTGTGTATGTGTGTGTGCTGCCTGGCTTGTTGAGGACCTAGAAATGAAGTGTTTTAGCTTGGTGTGTGTGCGTCTGTGTCTGTTGCTGTTATTGTACTCCTCACTGCTCTTGTCTCACTGTTGAATATCAATGGCTTTACAGCTGCAAAACAAGTATAGGGATCATATTCCTTTATTCACAGGGATTAAATCAGATGATTTACATGCATGCTGAACCCTCCAGTGATCATGCGTGCCAACATGACAGATCCTGCTGGAGTACAAGTGTCGAGATATATTCTTAGCCCAGATATAACCATGGCCTTGGGTTAGGTTGGCCCTTTTAACAACACTCGGTCAGCTCAAGCCCCCAGAGTATGAGGTCTAATCGGTCTGAGAATGATACAGTAAACATTTATTCTTGCTGGACCCGCCACTCCCACATACCACCCTCTTTCACTGTGTATGACAACCAGTACTCCTATGCTGCAATAACATGATCATTGGTCATTTGATTTAACACTACTTTGGAATATTAATAGTGTACTGGTGTAAATTCTTAAAACAAAAAAAGCAAATAGTTAAATTACCAAAAACAATTCATTTTTATTGAATCTGCTGTCTTTAGGGCCCAATTTGCCTGGTTGACTTTGAGCCCAGGACGGTTAAGTTAAAGTGAACATTCAACAAGTCGCCAGGTATGTTTAAATATGCTTATAATGCACAGGCTTTAGAGTCTTCAGTAGAGGAAGAAGTATTCAAAATGTACCTAATAAAAAGTGGCCATACATAAATAAAGTAAAACTGTGCATTCAACATTTTATGTAAAAGTACAGAACTATTTAAAAGTAAATTTGCTAATTATGCTGAGCGGCCCCTTTCAGAGTGTTAAATTATCATATACTGCATTACATTATTATTATTACTGACTGCATTCAGGTACACATAAGCAGCATTTACTGTTGAACAAATTCACATCGATTTCAAATTTTAGATTTATACAATTATAAGATTTGTGGGTAAAATCTTAATCTGCAAAGTAACTACTGACTATAAGTGTAATTTAAGTGTGGAGTAAAAAGTATTTAAATATTTCATTCTACAATGTAGGCATGAAAGCAGCAAGAGGAGAAAATATTCAAGTAAAGTACCTCAGTGCTGTACTTAACTACTTTTCACCACCGAGTGTCTTTGAGTTTATGCAGAGGTGTGCTTGTTTGCCTACCTGCTCGTCTGCTGAGGACCTCCACCACTGAAGGGGGGAAGAAGCCCACCCGGTCCGTCCCCCGCTGGGTGTCATGGATGTGACCTTTCCAGCGGCCGTCTGAGTGCTGCTCCAGGACCTGACACCAAGAAATCATGGGCACGCTTCAGCTGCAATGTTTGTTTCACTGCAAACAGCATTAGCCTCGCAACGATTCACAATCACATTAGACTAGATGGCGGAACGTAAACAATCACTAACAAATGATTCAATGATGTGAAGACTGAGGTTTGATTAAAGCAAAAAATAAAAAAAAAGTGGAACATTTGGAACTTTGGAGGGGTCGCTTTCCAAACATTCTGCCTTGTCAACTGTAGATCAACTCTAAGTAAGCATGTCGTGTGTGACTCCTCCAGGCATGCTTTTAAGACCATAATGAGAGAGCCAATGAGCTGGAAATACACAGTCTATTCATTGTGAGTGTTAACAAAATGCCCGGAGAGGACAAAAACAAACACCTCCGCCGTCTGTCAGGATACCACACAACAACATACGAGTCCATACAGGAGTCTGTGATGTCACATGGACTTGTATAAAGATATCAAAATACGCAGAAGTAAGTGCATAAACACACGCAAATGTGCACACACATGAATTAGTGCAAACAGTGTGTGAGGGGGAAAGAGCAAACAAGCTGGTAATGAGAGAGTGACAGCAGCAAGTTTGTGCCTGTTTATCTACTGTGGTCTCCGGCTCAGGGTACACTAAATTACCCTGTAACATCCCACACGAATCCTAACAACAGGACTTCACTCACAGAAGTCTTTATCATATAATCCTTACACTGCCTGTGGTTCCCCTGCCAATGACAAGGCAGAGTGAAACAGCTGCCAGCAGGTATAACATGAAGTTTAATTCAATCAATTTTGCAGGAGCTCTGTTCTATTAAAATATACCATGGTACAACTGGATATGACCAGTATTACAGGAATTCCAGTAACGAAACCTTCACTTGGGAAACTAAAGGAGAATATCTGATGTTAAATGAGATTTCTTAATCTGAACCAGAAGTGTTTTTTGAGGTGTTCCTGGGGTGTTTCATCCATCTCGCTGAACAGATGAACTACTATTTTTACTAAAGTATCAGTCCACACCAACTCCCAAAGCTATGTATGTGTGTGTGACTTGAATTAAGAAACAACAATCCCTGAGAACTTCACACTTCATGGACCAGATGTTCAAACAATGCATACTCAGAAAAACCATGAATACTTCATTTCCCACACATAACCTGTGATTTATAAAAGATGAATGTAGTGAGGATGTATGAACGTCACACATACTTCAGACCAGAGGTACATACAGTTTTGTAGTGTGATCAAAGGGTGATATGATGAGGTGGAGGTGGAATCTAATAATAAAATAATTATCCTTAATTGTTTGGCAATTTCAAAATTGTTTCATAGTGATCTGTAAAATGCTTTTGATTAATTACTTTTATAATTATCTTTATTTACATTTCAGTGTGTTCATAATATTTTAATTAATCCTTTATCATTTGTAAAGTCTCTTTCAACGTGTGACAGTGATGATTTTGAGACCTACTAAATATTTTTGTCCATTGAATTCCTGATACAAGACAGGTTTGCCAGTCACTCTTTTCAGTACCCCAGTCTAGCTGTTCTGCTGACAGGACATCAGAGCAATGATGTAATAGTGGAGGTCACTGTCTCTGTGTGGTTTGAATGGATGGCTGTTTGAATAGCACTTATGGGTCTGGTGTGAATTTGGTGTCAGGGACAAATGACTGAGAGCCCAGTCACCAAAACATCTATTGTTTTCTTTTAAGTGTGTAGGATTTAAGTAATTTCCCCCCGGGGATTATTAAAGTATTTTAAAGTATTTCTGATTCTGATTCTGATTTAGTGGCATCTAGCGGTGAAATTGCAGATTGCAGCCATTTGAATACAGCTCAGCCTTCCTAGAGAGTAGGAGAAACTACGGTGGCTGCAGAACTCATGAACTCATGCACCTGGACCAACAATCTTTACAAATTTTCAGCAAACAAAAACCAATAAAAGATTAATTTTGAAAATGCCAATATATAAACAAACAACTGCATTGCAAACAAAGCTAACAAAGGCTAAAAAGAAAAGTTGGTATTGGAGCCACAAGCAATAACAAGAGTACTGCTGAGTGAACCTATGACTCACTGTAGTAGACGGCTAGTAAACAGACAAAAACAAGTACCATAACAAGTTCTCCAGCCCGGAGATTAAGAGCTGTGGGGTCGTGGAGGTTCCAATAGTCCTTCACTGCTCTGACCTGAAGAGAGCTTGATGCCTCTGCAAAAAGACAGAAAGATACAGACACATCATCAGGAGGCTCCTTTTACTGATCTCTCTTTGGGATTTACCAACCTCTCCCCCACTCTTTCCCCCACCCTAGTCTTAACCAAATATCCACATTTCATAAGAGCATCAATGAACTATCAAAAAATGTTTTCTAAGAGATACCAACCTCTCAGCAGCTGTTTGATTTCCCGGCTGGCTGTGGAGGTGGTGAACTGGTTGACGATGTCCAAAGCTGTCTGGTTGTACGTGTTGCGCATGTTCACATTGATGCCCGCCTAGATACACACACACACACACACACACTGTGGGATTACTTTGGGTGAGATAGACTTTTTAAACAAACCCTCCCATAAATGCCTCCCTCCTCTATTAAAGAATAACACTGGAATTGTAGTGTGAAGTTGTGTTAACTTTACACATTTTTCTATCTACACCTTCACTACAAATATATGAGCCTTCAAAAACCCATTCCAGCTGAAGTGAAACTATAGTTATATCGTCTTTGCTTACATCAAGCAGCAGCCTCACGACTTCAGTTTTGCCATAGAGGGCAGCCTCGTGCAGAGACGTCCCTGCTTTGGTGGCTCTGTTGATGTCAATGCCGGCTTTGAGCAGCAACCTAGGAAATCAAAGCAGAAACGCTGATGTAAAGCCGCAGGCAACACTCAGAAAAAGATTCATCCATACAACTGTTACAGACATCTGCAACATCTCATTAAGCCATATACCCCCCACTCATCCACCCACACACACACACACAAGTTAACCAATATTTCTCTGGTTCTGTAGGAATGCTGACGGCGTCGTATCCAGAGAGCGGTGCCGGAGGAGGTCCTAAGCTCGCTGTGTGATGGTTGAGTCAGATTTTGAAGAAGTAAACAACACTGAAGCATTGCTGTAGGATATTAGCTGGATTCACGTGCATGGTGTTTTCTGAGCGTTAACCCACTCCAAGCACATTCATGCCACCAGTGTGTCCGCTGGATAATACACTTACACACATACATAGTATGTTTCCTTTCTGTCAGACAGATCTGCAGTATTCTAAAGCTTCAATTATAGGCTGTACAACTACAGCAGGGAACATTTACATCTGTAAAGGACTGAGGTGGACAGATACTTTACAGGCAACCTTTCAGCAAGCTCAAAGACGGTCTTCAATTGTTATGCAGTAAAACTGTTAAGACAGAATATTAAAGCCACTGTTAAGGAAAGATTTGAAAATGATGTTGTAATAGAGAATAAAGTCATATTTTGAATGTCTTTTACTTTAGTTTATATATAAAATTTGTAATATTTTGCTCAAATTTGTAATTTTACAATTAAATTTGTAATTGTATCATTCAATTTTTTATTTTATGAGATGTAAAATAAACAAAATAAATACAAATTCTATAAAAAATAAATTACTTTTCTCTTATAAAATTACAACTTTTTGTCATAATCTTTTGACTTCACATGCAAGCTGTACTTTTATGAGTGGTTGGTCTATAGCAAGGTCCAGCTTATGTAGGACACTGCAGCAGGGTTGGACAGACAGGATAAATATTAAACCATGCAGTATGTTGAAAAAGGAGCCTGAAGCAAGCCCATTGTGGCTGATGCCTTTTCCCTTTACTCAGCATCAACAGTTTTAGTCTTC
Organism: Morone saxatilis; assembly: GCF_004916995.1. Classification (NCBI taxonomy): domain Eukaryota; kingdom Metazoa; phylum Chordata; class Actinopteri; family Moronidae; genus Morone; species Morone saxatilis. Next base: position 19,203,192 of record NW_023339651.1, read on the forward strand.
CTGTTAAACCTTGAGAACTCTGAATGTTTGAAAACAGTCATAAAGCTTAAACTTCTCCATCTCTGTCCTGAAGATAAGCAGCTGGTTTACTCTCATATTCTCTACATATACAAAAAATATACAAACTGCAATGCATGTCCACACATGGGGTAAACTATGGTTCTGAGGATCAAATTTAATTATGAATTATACCAATCACAGAATTGTATTCAATGTATACTCATTACTGTTATTTTTCCCAAAGTGTATACATATATACGATAGTAAATCCACAGCAAAAATCTTTCCTGGGCAAATATTTGCAGCTGCAGTTTTAAGCAGACCTGGAAAGCTTCTCCAGCTATACAAAAAGTAGGTACTATAAGACGTCTGCTGTATAAGTATGGCAGTCTCTGAAGAGAGATAAATCCCTTAGTGAGCGATCACAGCAGAATCCTGCTGAGTAAACTCTGAATAAACTTGTGTGCTAAATGCAGTGGATCTTTTTAAAACTCCTATTTGTGTTGAAAGCTTGCCTTTTCTCCTCCATCTCTGCTATTCAACTTTGCAGTTCGGGAGGAGAGAGGAGGATGGGAGGGTATTGCAAAAGAGATCTGATCATTTAGGATGGAAATCGTTAGCAGCATGTCTAAGAGGCAGGGTGGAGTTGCTTGGCTAAGTACATACATATTTACACAAATATGCTGACATAAAAAGTGTGAAGTCACTGGTATTAAATATCACTTACTGGTTTTACTTCCTGGAACAACCTAAGGGGATATATTTAGCACCTGCAGCTGTGAATTTAGGACTGGCACAATATGGTATTCTGTGTATTACCAGCATAGTGCAGTGGAGTAATAATAACAGCACTAATGGTAGTAGTAGTAGTAGTGGTACTGCAATAAGTGTACCAGTAGTAGCACCAGTAGTTAGTAGTTTTGGTAGTGGTAGTAAAGTAGCAGCAATAGTAGGAAGTAGCACTGACAGCCCTAGTAGAGAGAGTGGTACTACTAAACTGTTGTAATAGTACAAGTAGTAGTGGTGGTTGAAGTGGCATCAGTAGCAGCAGTATTAACAGTAGCAGCAGTAGTTGTAGCACTAGTTACAGTAGCATCAGTAGTAACAGCAGTAGCAGTAGCAGTATTACAAGCTGTAGCAGTAACCATAGAAATAATAGCCATGGCAGTGGTAGCAACAGTAGTTATAGTGTTACCAATAATAGCAGTGGTAGTATCATCATTAGTAGTAGAGATTGTGGCAGCAGTAATATAGTAGTAGTAGCAGCAGCAGTGGTAACAGTAGTAGTTGTAGTAGTAGAAATAGCAGTATTGGCAGAAGTCGAGGTATCAGTAGTGATACACAAGCAGTAGTTAGCAGCTGTAGTAGCAACAGTAATCCTAGTATTAGTAGATGTAGGACCAGTGGTAGCAGCGATAACAGTAGTAGCAGTAGTAGCAGTAGTGGTATTTGTCATTCCTGTAGCAGCAGCAGTAGCTGTGGTTAAAGCAGACAGAAGCTGCTGCAAAGATGAAAGGGCAGAAATAGACGTGATAGAATTCTATTACAGTACATTTCCACACTGCTCCCCGCTGTGATCTTACTTGATGATGTCTTTGTGTCCATTCCTGGCTGCCAGGTGGAGGGGAGTGGTAGATGGTGAGTCGAGGCTGTCCTGCCCTCCCTCCCCTTCTAACAGCACTGCCACCATGTTACTGCTCAACAGCAACTGAGCCACCTAAAGAGAAATCAAAGACAGCTGGATGAAGATGAAGTGTGGGTTTTGAGAACAGAAGAGTGGCAGAATCAGGGCAAGAATTAAAGCATTAGCTATACTTCGATACATATGCAAAGCCAAGCTAGCTGAGGTTGTGTGGTGAAAATATGGATTGAAATTATATATATATGGTAACTTATATATAGGGTCAAGCTAGTACATAGAGGCTTATCCACAACTCAGCGGCTGTCTAAAGATACCACAGCCCCCTCTCACACACGCACTCTCACTCACAAAGTCTGCATGTCACAAAAACAGCCCACAGCCTTCTATTCTTTCACAACTAAACTGCAAACTCCAGATGAGAAAACATTTAACAGCCATAGGGAGTGTGTGTGTGTGTGTCTAATTCTGAATTACAGGGCCAGCTATACATCTCACAGCCAGGCTTATCCGGCGACGTGACAGAGAAACAGTAAAACACAGTGCAACATGCAATCCCTTTAACGTTACAGTGTGTGTGTGTCCTCAAAGAGCCACTGAAGCCTATTTTCCTTTCGCTCAAACAAACTTAATATAGCTGGGTCACTTTATCTAAGCCATGGTTCATGTTTGACATAGGCCATCCCCATCTAAAAAAGGGCCAAATGGGGTGTTTTCACATGCAGATAATTGGATTAGAATGAGAAGATTATTAAAGCATATCAAAGCGTCTCTCAGTCTCTTGGGCAACATTTCTCAACAACTATTGGATGGATTGCCATGATATTTGAATCCTAAAAACTTTGGTAATCCCCTGACTTTTCTAAACAGCGCCACCATTAGGTCAACTTTTCAATCGGATGCCATTCTTTTACATCACATCCACATCGTATCGTATCGTATTGCACTGAATCCGATCGTTGGCAATGCGTCGAGCTGCGCATCACATTGGCCTCGGTGATAAAGCACATCGTTAATAAAATATAGGGCTGTGCTATTTTTACCCCAAAGCTTAAGATTTTATTTCTTAAAAGAATAATCATTTCTATAGATAGACCAATTAATTGGTTGATGTCTGCACAAGGCCAATAAACAAAAAATGTCTGCAGATACAGCTTTACAAAATGTGGTGCTTTTGTTTTTTCGTGCCATTTTTAGATGCAACGCCTCTCTGTGAGCTGTAGGTTAAACTCACTGACTGACAGGATCACCACTAGCAAGGTAAACTCCAATACTTCGTCTGCAGTCACATAATTCAGATGACGGTTGAGGTCATAGTGACCTTTGACTCAAAAGTGTCACCAATTCTTTCTCCAACCAATTATGAAATATGGTCACCAATTCTTGAGTAATGGCCAAAAGCGTGTTTTGCGAGGTCACAGTGCCAAATTGGAAGAAATTCCCTCAAGACATTCCTGAGATATTGTGTTCATGAGGATGGGACGAACAGATGGACAACCCAAAAAATATAACACTTTCAGCCACAGAAGCGGAGGCATAATAAAAAGAATAAATCTGAGTACACAACAACTATTAAAATATATATTAACATAATATTCTTTGACTTATTACTTGAAAATGTTGTGTACAACATTACTTTTAATTTTCTACTTTACCACAGTGTACCACACCCACATCACTCTGAAAGTGCACAACTCACACATTGAACTATGTGTGAGGTGTGCACTTTCCTACTGCGCATAGTTTTGTGACTACCAGTGCGGTAATGGTCTATGCATAGCACTGGTATTTTTGTACTGATGATGCTAATGATGGAACGATGACTGTCTGGCTTTTATGTAGTGTTTTATAATTTTATGGTTTTAATATTTATACTTATTTTATTATATGTTATTAACATTTCACTGTTCTATTTAGTAGTATTTCATAATTTTATTTTTTATTCTATTATTGCCATCTTTTATTATCTTAACCACTCTATTTTTTATTGTTGTCTTATTTGACTTTTTGTTTTTGTTGTCTTGGTGTGCATTAGTCTCTAAATCCTTTATTGTAACATTATATTATAATTATCTCTTTAGTCAGTTTCTTGTTTTTAACTCGATTTTATTTGTTTGAAAGATACAATATTAATAAAACTTGATTGATTGATTGAAGACAGAATGTCATCTTGAGGGCTACAGTTAAACAAATTGTGTCAAATCCATCATGCTGTAGGTGATGAAGGTTTTTAATGAAAGACTGATATATGAAAACAACACACAAATATTCTCATACCTTCAGTCTGCCGAACTCGCAGGCCAGATCTAGAGGAGTCTTCTTCGCCTTGTTCATCAGACAGGGATTAGACTGGTGCTGCAGCAACATCTCAGACTGAGAGAGAAAGGGAGAAAGGATAACGTAAGTGATATCACCTCATGTATTATGCACTGACACTCACATGCCAGTCATCCCAACACATTGTGTGTGTGTGTGTTGATGTTTTGTCTTTGAACAGAAGACATTAACATATGATAGCTCTGGTGTGGCCTTTTAGGATTGCCAGCATTGTGTTGTACTGAAGAGGTCACCCTCGATATATATGACGGGTTGAGGTGTGTGTGTGTGTGTGTGTGTGTGTCCTGTGATATGTGTATCCATCCATTAAGACATTCCAGGAGGAAGATGGCTGGAGAAAGAGGAATGTGTGTGTTCACTGCCTGTAGACTCTTGTGAAAAACCTATGCATGGCATTAATGGTATTACTGGTATTGTTGGTGACAATACAGGCTGAGACACCAAAGGGTAGATTTCAGTGAAATGGGAGGACTGGTATTATGCCTTGGAACTTTGCCTTTGGCAGCTGAGGTGTCTTGTGTGTGTGTGTGTGTGTACTCACCACCTCATAGTGTCCATACTGAGCAGAGAGATGTAACGGTATCTGTCCATCATGGGAAGGGGAGTTGACTGAAGCTCCAGCTCTCAGCAACAGTAAGACAGAGTCCGCTTTACCCTGCCATGCTGCGTAGTGCAGGGGACGCATGCCTACAGACAGAAACATGAGTGAGGGATGGAAGCACTACTGATTAGACCATGTAAACCGTCAATTTACTATTCCATGGAGGGTACTATTCAGCCTGTGAAAACAGTTGTATAATGTCTTCTGTTGCTCTGGAGGATCTTTGTTAAGTCTGACAATACAAGCATGATGATATCATAGTGATGTCATCAGGGTTATCTCAACTTGTGCTGGGGATTTTTAACAGAAAGTCTGTCAGGGTTAACCAAGCAGGAAGGGTCTAACAAAAGAAAATATCACATTGCATCATGGGAAGTGTAGGTTGATCCTTTTTGACCCATATTAGGAACTCAAAATCAGACTATCTTGGCCATCGCTGCATTGATTTGCATCTTTTTTATCTGTCTCTGGCAAGTCATCCAAGTTTATGGAAGTGTAATACTCCATCATTGGGAGTGCTCATCTAAAGTGACAAAAGGCTGGCATTACTCTATTTTTCTTACAAATCCCACAAAAAGACAAAAAAAACTACAAAAAGCCCATTGGTTCCTACTGAAGAAAATTTAAAGCAGCATCAGTGTATTTTTCTGGCCACCTGACAAGCTGCTTAAGGAGAACCAAATTTATTATCTCCATTTGACTACTAGGAGCAGTGGGCAGCAACCATGCAGTGCCCAGGCACCAACTCTAGATCTGAGCCAGTGCCTTGGTTAAAGGCACTGACTGGAGAATTGGCCAAACTCCACACATAAAGGCTCTGCTCCACCCAGGATACGAACCAAGGACCTTCTTGCAGTGAAGCGGCAGTGCTAAACACTGACTGACTGACTAGCCGATCTGATATACAGTATATCAGATCACATCCAGATGCGTATAACATTGGCCTCAGTGATGAACATGCACATTCCTAATATAATGCTCTGCTCAAAGCTTAATGTTTTATTTCATAAAGGCATCTGGCAATAGTCATGGTCTTTATTCCGTTTTGGAATACCAAATACACCATTATAAGTAAAAGTGATGCATTGAAAAGAATAATCAGGAAAATGTACTACACTATTACAGTACTTAATGCAGAAAAATGCCACCCCCATTGTACTGTTGCATTAATAGATTATTATTTCTCATGCATTAATGTAAAAGCTGGATTTTACTGTTGTAGGTGGTTGAGGTGGAGTTCATTTTGAACTATTTTGTATAGTTGTATTATTATTATTATCATGATGATTTTCATCATGGATTAATCTGCTGATACTGTATTTTTCTCCATTAATCCACTGATTGTTTAGTTTCTAGAAACTTTAAAAAATTAGTGAGAAATTCTGTCACAATTACCCAGATCCCAAATTGACACTTGATTCGTCCAACCAGCAGTCCAAACCTCAAAATGATTCCAAATAAAAGGTACCACTATACATTGTATCTTATGTAGCGTTATGGCAGGTTTTAAATATTTTGGCCAGTCCAATTTTTTAGTTCAGCAGCCATTGGCATATAGACCAAGAAGTTAATTTGGAACCCTACACACACGGTTATGAACACTACACGCCTCTGGTCTCAGCAGCTGCCACTCCTGCACAAATTCTACTATATCTGTTCCGCTTGGAGTCTGAAGATATTTAATGTAGCACTGCTGTCACTGCACGGCAGACAAACTTCAAAGTGAATCATATTTATTCATATGGCTCAAACTTATTTTCAGCTGAGAGTGTCAGAAAGCTGTTGAGGAAGTTTCAGGCTCAATTTTAACTCCAACTGACTTCCCAAGCGTGAGCATTTTTGTTTTTTTTAAGGTCTGGGTTTGTCTGGTGAGACTGGTTCAGCCGGTAAAGCTGTTCTGCCATCATGATACCGTTGATGTCCTTGATATCCACCGTGGCCTGGGCCTCCAGCAGCAGAGACAGGAGCTCCGTGGTGCCCGTCAGTGCGGCATGGTGCAGCGCTGAGAAGCTGTGAGCGAGAGAGAAAATGGGGCAGGGCGGGAGGTCAAGGGAGAGCGAGAAGGGGACGAGACAAGGAGATGAGAGGGGTTATAAATCATACTGATGAGTTTACAGCTGCAGCTCTTCTCAGAACTCCAGACGGAGATGATGTGCGAGTGTGCTCTCATCAAAACTCCAGACCAAGATGTGTGACGTTGGGTGTGTGTGTGCGTGTGTGAGATCCCATTATAAACTGCAGCCTCAGATAAGAATTTATGTGTGTTTTATGAGTGTGTTTCCCCATCCGCCCATCAACACTTCAGACTGAGAAGACAACTCTGTGTGTGTGTGTGTGTGTGTGCGTGTGCAGTATGCATCATCACAACTATAGGCTAAGAAATGATGTGTGTTCATTTGTGTGCTCCCACATCAAACTGCAGATTGAGATAAGGATCTTTTCTGCGTGTGTGTGCATGAATGCGTGTGAGTTCATCAAAGCTTCGGAGATGAAATGCGTGTGTTTGTGTCTGCGTGTCTGTCAGGTCGCAGTATATTCCACAGAGGGAGAAATTAAAGGCATAAATAAATTCTTGGCGACGAGTTTTGCTTTTGCTCGGGGCGACGCAGACAGTGAGCGCTCCAGAGGAGGTGACCCTCCAAGGAGACACACGAGCAGAGCCCAAGCTGGAACACACTCCCCATATGTGGGGATAAAATAGCAACTACAGCACAGAGGGCTTTCAGATGATTTCACACAGCCTCAGGCAGTCCTTGAGGAAGCCCTGAGCTCCTGGGCACCAGTGGCAATAAACAGTCTGGATGCATTTGGAGAGAGAACTGAATGTAGCTTTCTCAGCAGAGATCAATACAGGTGTTTAAAAATGTGTCTATTGGTTTTTCACCAAAACACACCAATGCCTAACAAATATGCTGACTACATATCCTTTCTCAGATTTATCTAGCATTAATCTGATTCATTGTTTACCAGTTGTCCATCATGTGTTAAATGTCACAGCCCGTAAAGTAAACTCAGGTGAGTGAGGCTTTTCCCATTTCACCTCTGCTATTTACATCTTGTCGGCAGTAAGAGTGCAACTTGCTGGCGATGCTGCACTAATAATATGAGGCCTATATCAATAAATAAGGTTAGTCAGTTAACTAGCTATGACGTGAGAATCCGTCTTGCCAAGCTCAAAGTTACGTGTTTGTGTCCAACCACAGTGGTTGGGACCAGTCAGTGTCCTATGAGGAATAACTGGCAGCTATGGCATGAGCTACGGGCGTGGTATAACACCAGGTGTGTGTGACAAGGTTGTTGGTGTAGATTCTGCTAGCATCAGTGTTATCAGAACTGGAGAGTATTTATTCATTGAAAGAAGAGCATAAACTGGCACTGAAGGCTTTTCTCAATGGAAAAGAGGTTTTCTCTCTTCTCTCGACTGACTTCAGTAAGAGTTTGACCACGTTATATGGTTCGTTGATCTGATTGGTTGAAGTTAGCTCAGTGGGTAGAGCTGGCGACCCGTGTACCGAGGCTGAGTCCTTGCTGCAGCGGCCCAGAGTTCCAATCCGACCTGTGGCCCTTTGCTGTGTGTCATCCCCTCTCTCTGCCCCCCTTTCCTGTCTAGCTTCAGCTGTCACTATAATAAAGGCAATAAAAGCCCCAAAAATACTTTAAAGAAGTTCGTCTGTGATGGATAGTGATCAGATGGTTCATCCAACCAACTGCTGAGGATTTTTTGAAAGTTCCTGCCCTTTTTCTTCACAGTTTCTTCGACTTCCCAGATGGTTCTGTTTAGCAAATTTACTGTCACTTAGGGTACATTACCGTGGTCAACTACAAATGCTGAATGGCTAAACTGCTCCAGTGTAGGTTCAATTTAGAGGATTAAAACTTTTCACAGACATGCCTACTGACCAATCATCTCTGGAAAAATTGAGATATAACTTGTACAGGATCCCAAGATGGACAAAAGTACAGCGTACAATAAAATAAGCACTACGTGACATGTTTACTCATGCAGCTCATTTGTTTAATCCATACATAAGCATAAGGGTAAAAACTATTAATGAACTTAAGTGTATCCATTCACCCACTGATTCTATTCTATGCACCAGCTATACCACAGGTTGCCAGCTATGATGATACAAAACCAGGAACCCTCACTGTGACACTGTGACAGTCACTCGCTCAGCAGTTCCAGCTGAAACCCTTCCAGCTGCTCTGCTTGTGTATGGATTAAACAAACAGGATAACATGCTAATTAGTGAGCTGTAGAGGTGTTTTAGTTTTTTT
>NW_023339651.1:19212064-19216941 GCF_004916995.1 Morone saxatilis
TGTATTTAATAAGGACTGTAATGCAATTCACAGTCTTATTTAGAGCCCTAGCCTAACTTGTAGTATTTGGTCATTGCATTATTTCTACTTTTTCTTTTCCTTCTCATTCCATTCTAGTTGTTAACTTATATTTTAAATCATTCACATTGAATGTATTTAAATGCTGTTGCAATAACCTGACTTCCCTTTGAAATTAGACTTGTATAAATACTCAAGAACTCTACCTCTAAGAAATGAACACATTTAGAGCTGTGCAGGTAAGTTCGGAGTTAACACGCCATTTTTGTTAAGACTTGAGTTATCCAGGAAGAGTATCCAGGATTACCAATGCAAGGATTAGTAAAGCCAACCCAAAGAGAGCCTGACTAAGGTGAGTGAGGCAAGTTAGAGGTTATCAAGTTTAGACATCAGTCTGTGCTCATATGAAATCTGAGGGATCTCCAGACTGTGAAGTGGCTTATCTTATCAGAGTCATTGTTTAGCCTCCATGCCCCTCAGCCACAGACGCACACACACACATTCATTTATCCATCCATCTACTCTTCTCCCAGACCATTCCCTGTCCATATCCTCAGTCACTTAAGCCACTTTCTACAGACACACACACTGTGTCAATCTCTCTCTCTCTGGGATGGTGTTGACTCAGTGACAAGCGATTGTTTGCTAACCTTCCCCTTCCCTCTTCCATCCCTCTGCACCGGTTTCATATATCACAGGTAACCCCTTCCTCTTTACCACTCACACACACACACACACTCCATCATGGATGGACATGTTTAATTTCAACACCCCTATTGTGTATCACCTCTCACGTACTGCATTGACCCTGCATGTAGACACACGCAGCAGGTCTAAGTCACACAGTGCACACACTGCACACACTGCACACACTGCACGTAGGCTAACACATTAACACACACAGCAGCTTGCAGAGCGGGATTCTTTGCAAGTCTGATGGCCTACTTTGATAGATCTCAAAAAATGAATTTGATGGATAAGAACAGAGACTAAACACCTTGAATAAAGTGTGTGTGTCTGAAACTAAAAACAGCCAGTCTCAATCTAGGGAGGGTCGAAGCAGCAAGTGGGCAGAACAGCCAAACACTGTAATCAGGCAGAAGTAAAAGTTATCATCAAAATAATTACAGTAAGGTTACAAAAAAGGAGAAAAATATTGGCACAGAGCTTTCACCCACATCTCACCCAATCTATAATTTTACTGAAAATACATTTAAATCAGAACTCGCAGATTTTTCTGCCAAACTAAGTAACCCCTACCCCAAACAGCAACGGTTCAATAATAGCTTAGCAATTAACTAGTAACTAGGTAGAGCAGTGTCTTTCAAGCTTCTCCACATGCTGATGTGTGTGCATGAGGCTCTAGTGGGGGTAATATCTACACACTTTGGAGGGTGGCAAAGAAACATCTCTTACTACATTATTTTGTGTGTTTAGGGTTCCGTTTAAAGAAAAAAGCCCCATTCTGGACTAGCACATCAGCAGCTTCTGCCAACATTACTGGAGATAGTGTTACGCCAACCAAACACTTGGGCTAGTACTCAGTCTAAAAGCTTTTCTTCTTTTCAATGTTAAAAGTAAAACTTACTGTTTGGACATAACAACATCAAAACATACATTTAATCTCTGTATCTAAGCTAAGCGGGTAACACCAATTTTTACTTTACCCCTTCGACTCTGACCTGTGGCCCTTTGCTGCGTGCACCCCCTCTCTTTCTTCCCTCTTTCCTGTCACTCTTCAGCTATCATTATTGATTAAAGGCAATTAAAGCACACAAAATATGAAAAAAGAAAACAACTCTGTTTTATCTGCCTAGTTTGCAAACTTGCGGCAAACTGCACAATACACAGTTAGAGTTTCACCCACATCCTCTAATGCCACTGAACTAAACTCTTGTTTCCAGGGTAACTGAAACTCCCGCTGGCACTTCAGCTCATAAACATTGTCTTTACCCACCGGCATTTTCTCGAGAGTGCCTGATTGGTACTGAGCATGTGTAACTTTCAGAACCTGAGATAAGAAGGAAGCAAGACGGCTCACTCCTTAGCTACTTTCATCATCAGCTCCGGAAAGAAAAATGTCCTTCATTTTGCAGTTGCTAGATTTACTAGCCCAAAGTGGCATTTTCCTTGCCCCAGGCAAGCAGCAAATCCTTATTGTTGAGCCCTGACAACTATAAACTGAATATATGCCTTGCAATAACAAAGAAATACAGAGCTGTAGCAACAGTAACCAAAGTTTTGTTGCTTCAGTCATGGTCTACTTCTGCTACTATTTACAGGTGCAATTGATTTAGAAAGATCACTTACGTACAGGAGTAAATGTAACTTGTTACTTGTTACTTATGACCAAATCGAGAACTTTTCTTTCTCGAATTCTTTAGCTGTCATATATTAATTATATCAAACTCTTTTCTCTAACTATAAAACCTGATTTTCCTGTAATTCTCTCTGTCTCTTTTTGATACTGATTTTGAAGGGCACTATATGTCGCAACATGCGGGTGATTACATGAGTCACACTGGGAAGACTCCGGTTTGTCTTCATCCACAGGTAGGGCGCTTTTCTTTCAATCTGCATGTCAATCAAGACACGGTGACTCTTCCATTGCATACGCATACACACACACACACACACAAACACAAGCACACACACACTCTTACCCGTCTGAGTCTTGGTAGTTGATGTTGAGTCTCTTGGTGGAGCCCAGCAACTCTGGAAGAAGACAAAAGATAGAGGGGAGGGGGGAGTGAGGGAATGGAAAAAGACCATTAGTATTTGGTGACATATTTTTCTTTTCATCAGAGCACTCTCCAGAAATCCCTCCATCCCTGCAGGACCCTGTGTGTGTTTTCACAGTGGGTTTTTTTTCCCCGTCATCACTACTTCCTTCAAACAACCTGACAGCCCCGACAGGATGGTGAGCTTTCCTCACCTCCTGCTGTCTCACCCTTCCCTCTATCAGCGTGTCTGACACCCTCATGGCAGCCAAATGAATCATAAACAAATGATTCTGCCTCGCAGAAATGTACCATTCCACCTCGTTTACACCGCTATCTTATCACAGCTCTTTGGAGCTGAAAGTGACAACCATAAAACACTAGCATGTCAGGATAAAACAAACATATAGGTCTTTTTTCCACAGCAGCAAAAATAGCATAAGTCAGTTAGCAAGACAGAACAAGTTTTTTTTTTCCACTCACCTTGAAACAGACAGACTGCTACTTGTCCCATGTCTTAGTCATTCACTGTGTACTCCAAGAGGAAACATACTTTAGTCTACTCCTCTATTCTGTCTCTTTCACAAGTCAAATTCAACATTTTCCATTGATTTAAAAATATTTTCTCACAATGTCTTCAATTAAATACCAGTTTCCAATTAGTTTACAAACGGTCAAAACAGTTATGTAATGGAAATATTTTCCCTAGGAACCACAAGAGACGGCTACAAAGCTGTCCAAGGGTTGCAATGGACGCATATCAATTTTTGTTTTAATCTTAAGTCGAAATCTTTATTGTGACAACACTAAGGTCCTCTTCTACATGCATAATCCTCTTTCTAAGTATCATCCAACTCCAATCGAATCTGGCCATCATCCCAATGCACTACTCAACCCTTAAAGCCTCATTCTAAGTCCTATGATACTTCCAATATCTATTTCTATCTCAAACGTCCATCTCCAGCCTCTAATGAGGGCAGGAAACTGTCCTCACACGGCTAAATATCCTTGGACAACCTACAGCCGAGCCCTACTGTAAAGGCCCTACTGTCCACCAAGACCCACACAGGAACCGGACAGCCAAGGCCTCTGAATACAGAACCATTCATCGCACTCAATCTCCCTCACTGTTTTCTCCCACTTAGGTGTGGAAAATCACATAAGTGTGTGTGTGTGTGTGTGTGTGTGTAGGTGTACATAGAGAGACAGGAAGAGAAAGAAAACTATACCAGGCCAGACAGTAAGTTTGCAGATATAGCTGGTAACTGTCATTGATCTAACTGCCATTATAGATTAGTGCTGAAACAACAATCAATTCATTGACTAATTGATTGACAGAACATAAATCACCTGTGAGCCATTATAGCTTTTCTGTTTTATGTCATTGTAAACAGAATCTCTTTGGATTTTAAACTTCTGGTGAAACAGAACAAGCAATTGAAAGACATTAAATCAGGCTTTGAGAAATTGTCATTTTTCTGAATGGCGTCTGAATACCCCCTTCCCCTGGGAGCTGCATCAACCAATTTCTGTAACTTTCCAAAACTGACAATCCAAAAAGCTTACCTACTTCACCTAGCAATAATAATCTAATTGCACAGCCAGTCAAGTAGGATAGATCAGAGTTCCACTAGGAAGTGGATCTCATCATCTGACTGCTCATGTTTATTGGTCCTTCTTTTTAGTGATGTTGCCGCAACCCAGATCTCAGATATTTACTTGGTAGAGCAATGTTATTTGTCATCCATAGGTATGATGGCTAAAACTATGAAAATGAGACCTAGTTTGTAATAAATGGAAACAATCCTTTAAAGGTCCAGTGTGTAGGATTTAGTGGCATCTAGTGGTGCAGTTGCAGATTGCAACCAACTGAATACCATTCCCCTTCCAAGAGTGTAGAACAAACTATGGTGGCCTCAAAAGTCGCCAAAAATCAAACAGTTGTATCTAGGGCCAGTGTTTTGTTTGTCTGTTGTGGGCTACTGTAGAAACATGATGGTTCAACATACAAACAGCTCATTCTAAGGTAACAAAAACACAACAATTCTTATATTCAGGTGATTATACACTAATGAAAACATACCTATGAATATTATATTCCATTTCTGACAATAGATCCTTCGAAGAACGTTATGTATG
>NW_023339651.1:19217041-19226598 GCF_004916995.1 Morone saxatilis
TAAAATGTTACGCACTGGACCTTTAAGTATAAATGTAGGAATAAAACTTGTGGAAAAGACTAAATGGATTACATCATCAAAAGGAAATGCTTAAACGTAAGCAGCTTTAGCAAAACAACTTTCTGTGAAAAGGCTGTGTAGAATAAATACTCCATATAAGAAGAATAAGAGAATATGAAGCAATTTGTGAATACATAGCATTTAAAGGGGTTCCCACTGGAGCGCTGATTTAATATTTAATTCTGTCTTTCTTTCTGGTTTATTGATGTTATTTTTCAGCTCAGAAAAGTCATAAAGGGAAAAAATATTCTGATTGCAGTTAGGTTTTCTGTGCATAAAAAAACTCATAAAAACCTCAGAACAGCACAAAGACGTCTAAAAAAAATATTGTGCTGCATTCCATAATGTAACCAATTAGTAAAATCGACTGATATTCCTCACTATGCCAAAATGTACAGACTTTATGTAGATACAATTCTAGGATATTTGAGGGGCTCCACATAGGATGTCTACCATTTCTCCTAGAGCTTAGTGGATAAAGAAGGAATTCTCACTTCCATGGTCAAGAGACCAATTCCCACTGGAGGCTACCGTGTCAGAAAGGCACACATTCACAGCCCTGCAGGGGAGTTTTGGAGGAAATTCTCCACCAAAATGGCAACATCAATGCGCACAAACTGGGTACAGTCATGCTAGAGGTTTACATGCAGGACTACAGTGGAGCTGGAGCTGCTCAAGACTCGCATGCATAAAAACAAGAGCCTAAAGGCACAAAAAGCCACATTGATAATGAGACAGATAGAGGGGTTGGGCGTTGGGCTGTTCGCCAAAACGGGGTCTAAACTGCCCCAGCGGTATGGAAAGAACAGGGCCTTTCAGGAGTTCTAGTTACAACATGAGCCGGCATTCCTTGCATAGCACACCCACCATGCTATCCTACTCGCTCGCTGTCTCTCTGACTATGTATCTACAAAACTGTCAACTCCCTTTTCTCCCTTCTGCTTTCCATCCCCTCCCTCCTTCCCTCTTCACACAAAAGTAGTAGGGGGCTCCTTCTGACAACAGGATCAATTAAGTTACCAGCATGTTGACTCTATGAGTGTGTGTGTGTGTCCCCATCCCTCACCCCAAGGAGTTGGTGCAAACAGATGTGTAGTAAATCTCATGCATTGTGTTTTTTGCAGAGACGGGGAAATTACAGGCTTTGCTCCCTGCTGAAAGCTGATGTCCACCGAAACAAAAATTACTGAACGCAAAGAGCCGAAGAGTTGACAGCGTGGAATCCCTCCATTGTTTTCTATGGTTGTGACAAACAAAGAGAAGAAACCATGTGATCCTGTGTTTTGAGAACGTGATCAGATGCATAAGCGATGCTCTGAGCTACTGTTGTTATGTTCCTCTGCACCTTTCTCATCAGCTGAAGCATCCTGGACAGAAGAAAGGGATCTCAGTGCTTTGATGTGGAAAACGTAGTTCACAGAGGAGCAAAGGAACGCTGAAAAGAGGAGGGAAATAAAGAGAAGGGGGAGGAGAAGATGGGGAGAGGGGGAAAGATGAATATATCCCCCCATTCAAGTGAGGTGAGGGGAGTGTTTTTTTAGTGTGTGTGGCAGGTGCGTAAACAAGAAAACACACTTTTTAAAACACTCACAGTGAGATCAGACGGGTGAGCAAATACCTCTGAACCTCTTCAGAGAAGGGAGAGGAGCTGGAAAATGTAAATAAAAAAATAAAAGACAACAAAAAAGCTGGCTGGCTCGTGTTTGTCTCGTTCAGCAAGACTGCAGTTGGCAGAGGCGCGTGTTGGTTTGGTTTGCACAGCGGCAAAAATCCATTTTAAAACGTCTTTGATCACGGTCAATGCATGTAAATACTGGAAGGCTAATGCATTAAAAAAGGGGACAGCAATCAGCATCGGTCTGTAAAGGCACACTACGTAATTGTACATGCCAGCAAGAGACACCGGTGTGAATGTCAAGGATTTCAATACTCAGAAGTCTATCGAGTCTGGGATCAGAAACGGAATATCAGCCCAACAAAAGAGGGTTATCTGGAACAAAAAGGTAGATGACACAGACGTCACAGAGGATCACAACTGACATCTTAACTAGCCAAACAACATCTCAGTAAAAAGGCCGTAGCATGTCCAAACTTTTTGCCTTCTCTCGTCCAGTTAGACAGTAAATGGTTCCAGCAGAGTCACTTCCATTCATGGAACCATGATTACACGTGTAAACACTTCACCAATTCTTGAAAGACATACCCGACTCTTTATCTGCTGAATGCAGAATGCTCCACTATGCTCACCAGCTGGTTGCTACCAGGCAGGTAGAGGACAGCGGGAAAAGAGCATTTTCACTGAAAACAGCTGCCCGTTTCGACTGAAAATACTGAAAACACTGCAGAGCTGAATGGCACTTCTCTGTGGTTTCATCATGACAAGCAACACCTCTTTTCATAGTCTTGTGTAGTGTATCTTAAATGTTGCTTGGTACACAGTGCTTCTCATATTGTACTGTTGAGTGCAGCTTTCTGACATTTGCCCTTTTCTTTTACTATCTGGGCATAGTGAGTTACCTTGTCTTCCAGTATTATTGCTTCATTTTGCTGCATCGAGATTGACTTAACTTTTTTAATGTTTTGGAAAAAGACAGAAAAGCCTTTCCACTGGCGTTTTGACAAAAAAACATCAGGAATAACAGTGGTTTCTTACAGGCTAGGCTGTTTGGAATTGTGTTAACTGTTTCCCTCTATATCTGGAAAATATTCCTTGGAGTTATGCCGCAGGGAATTTAAACCCACTTCCACCCACACCAGCTTCTCATTAACAAAAGCCGAAAAGGACACTTGATTCGGGAGTTGTGGGCTTGCCCCCACACCGCGAGGTAGCCAGCATACAAACAGTGAAGCCACAGCGGCCTGGGGCGAGACCAAAATACAGGGGAGCGAGTAAAGGGGGGTAATTTAAGGTCATCATACGTCTAGGGCGATAAATGCTTTGTGGTCAGGTAAGGACCTCATCAAGGGAAACACTTATCTGAGGAACACATCCATCTAACTGCACTGATTACTGAGAGGGTAAACACAGTCCCTCAAAGCAAACCACCAAAGCAGAGCAGGGTCTTGGCTTCACTCCAGCTGTCCCACAGAATTCCTAATAAGGCTCCAAAAACATGATTAGGAATGTAGTTTCTGCACGCAACACACTGTTGTTGTTTATTACAAGCAGGTCTATAATCACACGTTTAATGTTACCTATAAATGATTTAAAATTGAGGAAAAAAAGAGAGAGACTGTAAAATCCCAGCTAACAATGTCTCCAGCAGTGCCAGCATCCATGGCAAGTGGTGAGGTGGTCACCATATCCTCGTAGGAGTGTGTGTGTGTGCGTGCGTGTGTGGAGAGTAAAACAATGTGATTAAACTGGGATGTTAAGTCTCACCAAGTGGGAGTCATCCTCCAGCTCTCTGTAGTGAGGAGGACAGGGAGAAAGAGTGATTGCCTGTGTCAGCTTGAACTGCTGCTGCCACAGCTTTCCCGAAAAAAGAGTCAGTCCACCATCAAAAATAACAGCGAAGTGGTGAGACTTTTAGCAAGGAAGGTGATAACTGGGTTTCAAAACCAAAAAACACAATAAAGTAGTGCTGCACGATATGTTACAAAATAATAATATAATAATAATATTGCGATTCCGATTAGTAGGACTCATTTTCACTGTTGTCTCTACCAACAAACATGTTTTCTTTCAAAAGCAAGATTTTGGCCTCTTCAAAACTACAGTACAGCACTACAATAAAGCTGCTAGAACCAGTCCAGTTCCTGTGTAAGATGGTGAGTACATGTTTTGAAGGGTTTTAAACCCTGGTTGGGCTTAAGCGTAACTGCCACAATGGTCCTCTGGCTTCAACTGAAAAGTCAAATATCAATGCCTGAGGGCTGAATATAAAACAAAGAAGAGCTAATTGGGGTTATCTGCAGCAACTAACTCTCTCAAAGAGCGCTGCAGCACTTTAGCACTGCACTCCTATAATCATGATGGACAGCTTACTAAAAAAAGAATCCAAACTGTTTTACTGCACAGATTCTTTGTAAACACCTGCTGCCTACATTACCCACAATGCAACTTTGGTCAGAGCTTCAGCTGTGTTATGCTTGCAGCGGCTAGTGTAGCCTCAAGTACAGATGAGAAACAGGCTACAGAACTCCCCACCCCTCATTTTCAAACGTGTAGTCTTCAGACCCAGTTGATGCTGACTCAAGTGACATCACTAGAGGACATTCATCAGCTCCCTCTGTAGTCACAAAAGGTTTTATACAACTTCTTTCACACATGCAGTAGCACTCCTGAAGTCTTAGAACCACATGTTCCTGCCACAAAGTCACTCCACTGCCAGTTTCATACATCTGTTAGCAAGGATGAGCTAAATACTTGGAGCAAATGTGCAGCACTTACAGAATAATGCGGAAAATAATGCTGTTGCTTAATAACACTTCTGTATTAACTGTGCATAACTATAATTGCCGGGGCTCATCATGTAATCATCTGTGTACTCGTCTTCTTTACAGCTTTTCTTCCTTTGAAATGCATTATGTATCATTTCAACAATAAGGTCCTGTGTGTGTTCAGGGAGAAAACCCAGTTCTATTTGGCTCAGACAAAAATGTTGATGTTGAATGGATGCTGATGTAACAGCCTGCACTAGTGTTGAAAAATCAAGTATGTAGCTATTCTCCTTCACTATGCAAAGTAAAGATCTTTCTGATATCATTTCAGCACTCTTTCCAAAGTTTTTTGCCCTCCGTCAGGAGTTTGAGTTGAATCTGGACTTTACCAGAATGTCACTATCTGTCAAATATGCTTAGGAGACACATCTGATTGTCAGGCGCAATCAGCAGTAATCCTGCTAAGTCATAGACCGACAGCCTGATATGTGATGAATGCTAATGCTGTCGTGCGATCGGAGGCTCCTGCAGAGAAAAACTAAGCCTGAAGCATCATCAGCAGCAGCCTTTAAATAGGTGAGCGAGCGGCAGCCAAATGGGGTTTCCTGCCAGAGTTCTACCTGCAACAAAACACCTTTTGTTTACCTCCAGTTGTGCAGAGACACTATGAGTCTGTGTTGTAGACTGCGAACGGAAACGGAACTGGTTTGCCTGCTTGTGTTGAAGTAAACACAGTCATAAAAAAGTAACGATGTTGATGCAGATGGATTTTTGAACACTAAGAAGGGACAGTATAAACTGCCATGCCACACACACCCAAAGGCATACACATACACCAAATTTGCAAAGTGACACACTTTAGCTTCATCAATTCTTCATCAATTGCTCCATCGCCGCATCATTTGCTATACGAATAAATGCAGGAACTGGGTCTTGATAAAAACCCTTCACATCAAAACAGCACCAGGCTTTATTATCCAGTAAATTTGCTTCATTGTTAAAAATGTAGAGAGTAATCTCCCGTGGTGCCGCTGGCAACTAGGTCAGGAGCATTCAATATTCGCTGACAATGAGGCGGTGCAGGAATGAAACAGATGATCTGCACTGTTTGTTTGTGTTGCATCACATATATCACTTTGTGCACGTGAGCTCGCGTTGCTACATCTGTGTACTTCCTCCTAGACAACAGGAGATTAGAACAGACGTAAACACACCTGCAGGGTTCATATTACATAACATGTCTCGACCCTGCACCTTAGGGACAAAGCACTTTACATACCATTCAAATCATGTGTTTACTCTACTTAACCAACTCAATGCAGAGCTCCACCTTTATTTCCATGCACTCTTCATACAGCTAGACATGAGGCTCTGGGTTAGACCAGTTGGTATTAGAGTATATACCTTGGGTTTGACAATAAGATGGTAGATACTGTACCATAAAATAATATACATTTGCCAGCCATCATTAAGGGAAAATTTGATATTTGTGCATATATTAAGTTTCACATTCTAAACATTTTAACCATCTCATCGACTCCCTCATCAATACTTCCCTGGGTGTGTTTTGGTACTATGAAATCAAGTTTTAGTATGGAAATTATATCTAAAAGGTGAAACTGGATTTGAATTTGCAGCAAAACCCATGATTATTCTGTTTCTGTCACATTCAACTGAGCCAAGTGTGTCTGCTGGCAGGACACAGGAAACCTAATACTGAATCTGTACAACCCAATCCCACTCCCCTGAGAGCAGCACATAAGAACACATTTAGCATGTGTAGTAATATATTTGGATAAATGTGCTTGGGAGGATGAAACAAACATTTACTATAATGGGCAACTATGCAAAGTTCTTTTAAAGAGGCTACAGATGTCCTGCAAATGACAACCAGAGCACATTTCTGTACTGAAACGTTCATCTTCACTCATATGCCATAACAGACCCATGACAGGCTCTCATGAGACCATGTGAGAACATTCTGGTCAAACACTACTCTATTAAGGGCAGGACTACTACTAACCATTATTTTCAATAATTTCCAAATATCCAGAGCTCAAGGTTAGGTCTTTAAATTGTTTTATACCATTGTGAATTGCATATCTTTGGGTTTGGGATTTGAGAAGCTGGAACTCTTTTTTAATTGATAAAATTAAAGTTTGTACCAGCTAAAATTGGGTGATTGGACTTATATCAACTATTGCGACTGGCTAAGTCCATTGGCGGTTGTTCTTTTTGGGCAATTTGAGGAATTGTGATCTAAGGCATCCACAAACAATTTTTCAGGAAAATCGTAGAGATTGTGGTATTTAATGTCCTCTCACTTCTGTTTCCTAACTTCACATAACTTAATTAACTATCGGATCCGCGCGATGTGAATAAACCAATAGAGTGATGTAGCAAGGGGCTGATTGCATGAAATAATTCACATGCCTCTTCCTTGGGTGACATATTGTAAACAACCCAATTGAATTGTGTGTACTGTCAGAATGTAGAACGTGACTGTAATTAATTGCCCACTCAGGCAGACATTTTGCCATTACATATCCAGTTCTTTTGAAACTTCCATGACACATAACCTGGTCAAAAGACAACAACTGTAGTGCGGAGATAAATAAAACAACAAATTGGGGGAAAAAGATTTAGATTTCTTCATATTTACCTAAATTTACTTTTTTTTTGTCTGGAAGTTACATTTGAGCCCTTGGTGCACATAATAGTACTTGGTGGTAGAGGGAAAGATAGTCCTTTATTTTATTACATTTTCTAATAAAGTTTTTCCAGAAATGTTGTGGAAATGTTAGTCCTAGAAGAATTCGAGAGCAGGTAAAAAAAACACCCTTTTTTCCCCCTGAATATGATACTGCACCGACAAGTATTTATCCTCACTGACGTACAATGAGATCACATCCCATTTGAACATGTTTAGAAGGAGAAAAACTACTCCACTTGAATATTTTATGAGACTGCAAGGATTCATGATTATCCTCAACCTCCTTGCCCATCAATGTTAGTCTAATGAAATAATCCCTTTCCTTTTCTTTTTCCTTGCTGTGTGTTTAGTAGCAGATAGCAAGACATGTCAGAAACAAATCCCTGTCTCAGAAGCATGGCTATTATTGAAGAGGACTGGGGTGTAATGAGAGGAAATACGACAGGTTCATGGAGAGTTCATCTGCCTGGAAAAGGAAAACTTTTGTGTACTTGTTGCACAGCTTTTGCTGGCTCATCACCGTCTCCCCTTTGATGCAGTGGAGTTGTCCGCTGTGTGCAGCAGTTTACCACTGTCAGTTTTTAATATCATTTTTCAAGCCAAGACTTTTCCATCTCCCTAATGATAGAGTTTTCCTTGCCAAGTGATTTGCTATACTTGTGTTTCAATCTCTAAAATGAATTCACGCTCACACTGGACTTAAAACCATGGTGAACTAGAATGTGAAGACGTATGTCCTGTTTCTAGTCAATTCCCGAGGGTTTACACCAACTCTGCGCTCAACACAAACAACAGAATCAATTTCCCAAAGGCTACTTTGCTCAGTGACCCCCTCCAGCTAGTTAGTTGACTTATTGGACTTATACCAAACACTAGCATGAGGTCACACGGTCATACATGGATGGAAAAGTCATTACAATTCTCATTTAGCCTAAGAGGCGAGGATCAATACGTTGTTGTCTCTACATTATGTGGGAATTGCGTAAGTGTATGACAGTAACAGGTTGACTAACCATAACCTTCTCAACACAACACATACCCCAATGAATGATGCCATTTCCCCAGCATCTATCAAACTCAGGGCTGGGAATTGACACTCAATAGTCAAAATGTGTCTGTAGCACTGGGTATTGTAAACTGTCAAGTTGAGCTGCAACTATTAGTTAATTAATCAATTAGACACTGGATTAAAGTGATGCAGTTTGAGAGTTACAGTTTTGCAACATCTATATCAACATCTTAAAAGCCTGTATACACCCTCCTTCAGTCTGCGGGGAAGCAAGATGAAACAAATTGCAAAAACTTTGCACTGAATACATCAGTGAGGCAATCTCTGATTCCACTTGTTCCTCCCATGTCACAAGTTTGCCTAACATCTCGACACACACACTGATCTGTAAGTCCTAAATATCATCCAAGACACTGTTTCCCAGACAATGAATTGTATCTGATTCTGAGGCATAATAGCTTATCAAACAACTACAAAGCCGGGAGATATGAGCAGCCACCACAGACAGCCATTTCTATTTGCTTCCTACTCGGGGAAAGAGACTTGGAGAATTGGGGGATGAAATTTGGGTATAAAAAAAGAAAGGAGAAAACAGTGCGATAACGTAGAAGATCAAAGCCAGAAAAGCAACCTCTCCTGCTGATTCTCATTACCGCTAGCAGGTACTGATACAGCCCAATTCCCATTCGGGAGCCGTATTGCTCACCCATTCATATACAGTAAACACATCCATGTAAATACACACACACACACACACACACACACACAAGACCTCCTAGTCAGACAATCACATTATGCTTGTCTGTACAAGCACAAAAACAATTCCGCGAACCCTGAACACTCCGCCATCAGATATGTTTTTGTTTTTTTACATCTTATCACAGATTCAAACCCAAAACACATGAATACAAAACAGTGTTGCGGGGCATGTAGAGGCAGGGCAGAAACCAGTGACACCGTGCCTCACACTCTGAATGCTACATTTCATGCACCTGCCTGAGTGATGGCTTGTTTTTTAGTAACAGGAGAGAAGAATGGAGCTCAATAAGGATGAGTGCCAGACTCAACAATGTGCAGCCTGGAGCGAGTAATAAAAGGCTAGTTATGTTAGATAAATGTCTACTGCAACCACACACACACAGCTTAATTCCTTTGGAAAATTCCTCAGCAATCCTAGACAGGCTACCCCATCTGTCAGGGGAGGAAAGGGGTCAGGATTAATGTGTGTGTGACTGTATGTCTGTGTGTGTGTGTGTGTCTGATAGAGTGCAAGACTAGATGAACTCAAAAGCTGTTCACACACTACTTGGCTGCTGCCCAACTGTCTGGCTAATATAGTAAAAGGCTGATTAGCCCAGTTAGCCGGTTAGCTAATGGGCTGACTACAACGCC
>NW_023339651.1:19226623-19234007 GCF_004916995.1 Morone saxatilis
AAACGGCTAAGTTCTACTCGTTAAATAGAACGCTGACTGCCAACGCACACACACACCACAGCCTTTAAATTCCTCCTTGACAACAACTCCTCAGCCAAACCAGACAGGCTCACGCCATCTGTCAGGAGGAACCAGGGGGTCCACCGATTCAATTGTAGATGATGCTACTTGCTGGTTGTGGTGTCGTCGATCAGCCGAGTGCCAAAAGACAGAGTGCAAAACCTCAAAAGCTTATCACACCAGCTACTTCGTGTCTTGCCCCAACGGTCGTGGCTCAAATACCTCCGGTATATTACGATACGCGCCCACGTAGCCGTCCCTGCTAAATGGGCTGACTACAAACCGACTGAGGTGTCAACACCGCTTAACAACACACAACAGATGAAACCAGCCGCACCGCAAAGCTTGCGTAAGCTTTAGTTTAAAGGAAATTAACTATTCATGTGTTTTGGCATATGCAGCATATGTGCGTGGAGACAACACGCAGGCTTTAATCCACACCAGCACACATTCATACGAACACATGCACAAATACACCTCTTCTTACATACTCTTAAGTCTAACAGACTTCTAATCTGACACTAGGCCAGATGGGTCATCCCTAATTCAAGGTACAGGGATGAAGGAAAGAGGAGGCCAAGATGGAGGTGGAGATGGAGGGGGGGTTGGGAATTGTTAAAGAAAAGGCACTTGTTGTTGTTGTTGTTGTTGTCCAGAAAAGGAAAAAAACCCAAATACCATAAAATAAACAAATCAAACATTGTGGGAACTAGCTTCTTTCCGAAGGTGAGATGAGAGAAGTTTGATATCTGTCTCATATCAGTGTGTTAAGAGCAGGGCAGGAACCAAGCTGTGATTAGCCTAGCTTAGCATTAAAACTGGCAGCAGGGGGAAACTGCCCAACGTGAAAAATTGTGCTTACCAAGCTCTAAAGCTCTAAATTAACATGTTGTATGTTGTTTGTCGAATCTTAAAACAAAGGAAATTTTTATGGGGAGCTACATGAACAATTTCTAGACGAACGACAGTTTATCCATCCAGCCTGCGTGTAACATGACCCACTATAGCAATGTATAGGTACGCGGATATGATTAGTGAGCACAGGTTTTGGTATCGGTGCAAACAAACCTGTCAACCTCACTTTGACGACAGGACTTTAAGGACACTATCCAGAGTCAGTGCACCTGACTGCTGTTCACCAAGAAATAAATCCAGCACATAACTCTACTACAACGAAAAAATGTTGTTTTTACATTTCTGTTTATGTATGGATTAAGCAAACAAGAAACGACTTGTTAATAAGTGAGATTTAGAGGTGCTGCTAGGCTTAGGCTTAATATGATGTAAGTCCTGTTCAAACAGGTTGTCGGGAGCGTCATAACACATCGAGAGAAGATTCCTAAGTGTAAACCAATGGAAAATAAGTTAAGGCGAGAAAAGCAGTTTGATTTGATAGAGGGGAAGGAAGGCCATGTTTGCTGAATTCATTATATTGTATGTTTGAGCCTGAACAGGACTACAATTGTTCAGTTCAATGTGTCTTTAAAGAACAAAGTGGTAAAGAAATGAAGATCACTGATGAATGAGATGATCACCAGCAGATCTTCAGATGAGAGACTTACAGTACAGGGATATATTTGGGGAAACAAAGATGTGAATAGAGAAATGCCTCCAATGAAGAGTTTGCTCAAGAAACTTGGAAAGTATAACTTATTGGAGAAAGGTCATTAAAGATTAATCAATAAGAAAACACTACCAGTATGGATTGTGATTTTCTACTTTTGAAGAGTGAACAGAATTCTTGAACAAGTTCCCAATGGGAAGCCCCAATTTTCAGCAGTGAGTTTCACTGGTGTTGAAGCTGATGTGAGGATTTCAGAAAGCGCTTTTCTTTAGAGGGGAAAAGCAGCCTCATAACAAAAGATTATCATATTAAATCTCAGTGGAGTTCCTATGAACATGGCGCTCAGTTTCCTAACCATAACTCGAATATAAAGATGTTCCAGCACACACTCTGACTCTGATTGGCTAACACTCGTTGTGTTGGTTTGGGTTAATGCATTATGAGTGAGATTTGTTTAGGGTTAGGGTAAGCAAATCAGGGTAAGGCTAGCAGGGCTAATAAATTATGCTATGTCGGATCAGTGCATAGACTTGCATACTCGCAACCCTACCCTAATACTCAAGTAGTAAATTAACTTAAACTTAAACTAACTGCCAACCCTTATATCAATGGTTGAGTTTATTTCAAGCACAATATGTCAAATATTCTCTGGTTCCAACTTCTCAAATGTGAGCAATTACTACTGTTCTCTGTTATCATTGTCAACTGAATATATTATCCTATTTTAAACTGCTGGTCAGAAAAATCAAGAAATTGTAATGTTGGTTGGTTCACCACTTTGCTCCACAGACGATGAATCCTATTGACTTTGGTCCCCTGACCTTTCTCCTATAGTGCCATCAGGTGGTATCAGGTCAAAAATTATGACCAAATACCTGCAAAACTAACAACATTACCCTCAGTATCTCCTGAGTGATTCATAAAGGCTCAATGCTGCTCACCACTCCAGAAAGGCAATACTTTTCATTTAAGTTCAGTATAGCAGGTGGCTCCAACTCGATATTGCATTACTGATAACTGGAAAGTAATGGCAATGTTTAAAAAGAAATAAAGCCAGATTTTATTAGTACCATACATACTTAATGTGTGTAGGCCTCCCAAAATTCAGACTGCAATCCAATGTGCCTCATGGTGGGTGATCAATGTCGATATCAACACATCCTTATGGCAGATTATTTACTTACATTCAGCGAGGACTCAGCTGATAATATCGTAGCAGTGATGTGATTATGATGTGCTAATCGCAGCTACTTTATGAGTCAGCCTGCAGACTTAGGCATGGCTTACCGCTGTCACCTGTGTGTTTGGGAGAAAAAGTGCTCAAGACTGGTGAAGGTCTGAGTCATCAGTATATTACGCACGGATCAAATGGCTGACACAATAGAAGTTGAAATATGATCTTATGGCTTTGTGTCTCGGCTGTTAGGTCCATCTGTCCGTTGAGAATCACCCAAAGGCCTCGTATTTACCATGACGGAGGAGAGGGCTGGGCTGCGGGGCAAGATGAAAGCAAGCATGTGTTGCAACAAAAGACATTGTAATCACAGAGGCCTTTGAAGAACCTCTAGTCTCTAATGGTCCCCATTCAGGGAGGGGCAAACAACACCCACTTCAGTCCACTCCTAGTCAAGAGTATGTGAGAGGGGTACAGTTTGGGCGAGATGACTTTACGAGTCAAGCTGTCACTCTAAATGCAGCACAAAGTGAGTGGAGCTGGACAGAGGCTGCAGCCTTCTGTATATCTATCTACAATGACTCCGCCTGATGTGTCAGCTTGCAACAGCTAAGCAAAAAGAGGGAGGCTGAGGTAAGTCCACTTAAATTGACTGAGCACCCAACCTGATGTCAGCAGATGGCTGATCGGAGAAGAAACCTCCCATCTCAGCTCCCTGTCCATCAGCCGGCCTCAGTGCCACTGCTAATCCCCTCGGGACACAGCGAGTCTCCTCTGCCACCTCCCAGGCAGCTCTACCGTCAGGTCCCCTTACCCAGCCTCACAACAGCCACTGCTGCCATAACACAAACAATGCTATTTAAAGGCCGATGCTGCTTTTATTATACATTTTAGCAAAGGCTAATATTTTGTGATGATATTCAGACTTTTCATTATTCTGATGTCATTCCAAAACAGCATGATGTGACAGGTGCATATTGAAGTTTGGCTGCTGATTTGGCCCGATTACTAACATAGTCAATAGCTGCAGCAGCAGCAGTAGCTATGAAACACAGCTCATGGAGGCAATTAAGGTACTGTAATACCATTAGCACCTGATGCACCCATGAAATGTTCAAAACGTCCATTATTCCGCTTAGAAATCACAGAAAAAGGACACTCCTTATAACTCCAGAATTTGCTTGAGAATCTTTACAAGTTTAAGTTTTCTAAAGTATCACAGTAATCCAGTAATAGTTCTGTACAATTATGAGTACACTGCAAAAAGGAATTTTTTTATGTTGCCAGTTTGTGTGGCTCAGGGTCGTAGCCCACAGAATAACTCACTTAATCCATTGTAATAGAAATTGAAACTCTTATTGTTTTATGATTATGAGCACTGTCTTGTGTTACACTGCCTTTTGGCTAAGCACGCAGGGTGATACTTTGTCTTTTCTGGTTCGCGTGTGAAGGTGTTCAACAGCCGGTTCCCAACAGTTACAAAGGGAGAAGCTGTGTCTTTAACTCTTTCTCAACAGACAGAGGCAGACACCTCTCCTGGGGAGAAAAGACAGAGCTATGACCAAACAAGGAGCAACAGTGTATCTATTAAAAGGTCAATTGTTAGTCTCTGGGGGTGACGAAATGCTCTGTGAGACTGTACGAGTGATGACATTTGCCACAGTATCTCTCAGCTTTGAGATCCATTTCCAAACGTAATTCTGAATATTGTATAATTAATTAATTAATTAATAATTGTATGTACAATTCCCACAATAACTTCCTGCTTACAAAAGCATGGGGGCATTAGGCAGTTTTGACTAATTAGTACTAAAAGGTTGTTTACACATTCCTTTTGTGTAACCACCAAATTTGTAGTCATTCTAAAGATTAGGTAACTTACTGATAAAGTATTGAAAAGCAATGGCTTAGTATGAGACACGAGGCAGTATCTTCTAAATACTTCTTTTGTTCAACCATCCAAAAACTAAAACTATTCAATTACCATGATAGAAAACAGAGAAAGTCAGCACAAGAACCTGAAATCAGAGAACTTTTGGTATTTTTGCTTCTGTTGATCAACTAGTCAATTAATCGACTAAGCACTAGTCTCAGCTACAGATCTTTGCAATTTACTGCAGCAAAATATTGTGTCAGTAGGGTTAAAACTCAGTGGTAAGAGAAACTCGAAAAGTTCATTTGCAAAAATACCATTCAGTTAAATCATAAATATAGAAATAAAACAACATGGCATTTAAGGCTTTAGAGACTACTGCCTCTCCACGCCACACTAGGATAAATCTTTAATCAGCCCTCTGAAATATAAAACAAATAAATAAAATAAACAAAATGATGGAACAGGAAGCAGCCTCAAGCACAGTTACAAACCAGACAAATACTGGATGTTGCTCTGAATAACTACTATATCCATGCACCGGTGTTGTACGGCACTACATGTGAGGTCCTGTTATGTCATCCTACACCTGGTGTGTCCGTTTTGTATCACATAGTTGTCACACTCCCCAACAACCCACAACATGAGAACACACATGCAGCTCAGTCCCGTACATCCATCCAGCTGACGGCACACCCTCTACTAACACTTAGTGTTTTTGTCAGACCACCGTATGTTTGGCCCCTCCCTGACCCCTGAGTCCCCCCACCACTCCCTCCGGCTACGGAGGTCAGGCGCAGGTGCCTCCCTCCTCCATGCGCACCCAGCCCCGGCCCGAGGCTTAGCCTGGAACCTTGGGTATGTCCAGCATGTCAGCCTGACACCATAATAACAGCTTAAAAAGCACCTGACCTCCAGAGGCTTTGCACTTATGGATAAGTTGTGTTTGTTATCATAATGTCACTCAAGCACAAGGTAGCGCAACAGTTCCACTATCACTTCATGCAATACTTTGGTTTATGACCAGACGCCTGAAAAAGATCATTAATAATCCCATCAGCATCAACTTTACTTTGTTTTCAGAGCTGATTGGCAGATACTAGTACGCTTACACCCTACACAAAGAGGAATATGGTAAACATTACCTGCTGAATATGAGCATGAATGTGTTATGAATGTGTTAGCATTCTGACATTAGCATTTGGCTCAAAGCACCACTGTGCCTAAATACAGCCTCACAGAGCTAGTGTGACTGTAAACTCATAGTCTTGGTGTTACATATAGTACAATGGCCATAGTTTTTTTCCCATATTCTTCCAACTCTCAGTGTATGAATATTTATTTCTGCTTCCTAGGAAGGACAAATAATAATAAGCCTGCAACATAAACAAGCAAGAATTCTTTTTTCATTAGTAAAAGTGCAAAGATGTTTTTTAATTTAACTGTGATATGAAACAATTCAAGTCAGAATTTTAATGAATAGGTAAGTAAAATAAATAACCTGCCAGTTGTAGATTGCACAACCCTATTTTTGGGGTGGCTGGTTTTAAAAACCATTCAAAGCAGGTCACTAACCACTAACCAATCAATCAGCCCCTACAGACAGGGCCGTTGTGTAAATGGGAGACAGTGGAGGTCATGTGCAGAGCCCTCACTGCTGTCAGACACTGCAGACTCTGACTGAAGTGACAAATGACTATACCATTGACACTGTCCTGTGAGAGTCCTCGAGGAGCGAGGAGCGAGGAGCGAGTAAGTATGACAGAGGGGGATTAAAAGAGAAAATCTGTGTAACAATTCAACCTTTCCAAGCACACATTTTTGTCCAATGCTCTTTGGGTGTAGGTGCTAAAGAGATGAAGAGCCACTAAGACATAGAGTATACAACTCAGCTACTGTGTTTGCCTGGTGAAGGTGCAACCTTTATTCAAAATCAACTGAGCAAGTAAACTGACACCCCATAAGTGATTACAAAAATATTTATAAATACGAGCATAAAAATGTAAATGTAAGCTGACCAATCCTGCTTTTGAGTGAGGTTGTGTACACAATCTGCTTCAACTGCTTTCAGTGCTTACACTTCAGCCAACCATTAACTGACATTGTCTTTCATTTTATACACTTGAATTGGCACTAATTTATTAACAGCACTTCATCCGACATTTCAACTCCTTTCAATGCTTTAACTTCTACTGAATGTACAACTCCTTTCAGCACTTTCATTTAAACTAGTACTTCATTCAGTGCTTACACTTCAACTGAAACTTCCATTTAACTGCTACATCAACTTCTTTCGGTATTTCTATTTCGACTCTTACTTCAACAAGATTTTTTGGTATTGTTTAAGTCATGTGATATGTTGTAGTACATTTATAGCCCAATGTTAGCTTTCTTCTTCTGGCGATCACATTTATGGTTTAAAAATCATAAAAGTGGTGTTTATTTAGTGAAGATTATCTTGCTGAACAAAATGTGAAAGTATCATAAACCTGTGTTCACCTCAGAGCTTATTTTTTTACCCAAACTCAAATGGAAAAATCCCATCTGCCTTTTGTTGAAGGAACCAGGGTGATGCTAACTTCCGGCTTGGCCTCAAAAAGATGTCATCCCTGCAGGACTTTCTTTCACTAGCTAGCCCATTTGAATTGTCTTTTTTGTTTTGCCTTTTCTAACTAGTTGTTTTATTATTTATAGGGATGCACGATATATCGGC
>NW_023339651.1:19234107-19240815 GCF_004916995.1 Morone saxatilis
TGGGGTTTAGTATCTTGCTCAAGGATACTTCGACATGTGGCACCAGGAGCCGGGGATCGAACCAACAACCTTCCGATTAGGGGACGACCCGCTCTGCCTCTGAGCCACAGCCGCACCTTTAATGTATAAAATGTTAACAACCAATGATGACACAGTGAAATGTCTTGCTTCGTCCGACATACAGTCTAAATCAGATTCAGTGAGTGATGAACAGTTAAAAACCTCACATCTGAGGAACTGAAACTAAAATCCACTAAACGTTATTACAGCAATACTCGTGCCAGTTGCCCCATTCAACAGCATGAGTGCCAAGGTAAAGTGTTAGCAATCGACCCTTTCTGACAGATGAACGCTGTCAGGATTAAACATGTGACTCTCAGTTGACCCAACTTGTGTTTGTTTTCTCAGATCCAGGAAGCCCCGTCCCTCAGGAGCGTGCAGCTAATCTGCTACCCTTCCCGTGCAGGAATAAGGTCTCCGACCATCGATAACACTCCCCCTGAACTTCTAGGAAGCATTCTTCAGTCTGGCGTTCTGCCAGCTTACGTGTTTGGAAAAAGTTTGTTGTTTTTTCTCTCCAAGAAGGAAAGCGAGGCAGGGCAGTGCCTCAATCATGTGGGACAGCAAGTGAAGAAACAACACTAGAGGGACAAAAAATAACCTGGAGAAATGCTGCCCCTGGTTTCCACTACTGAGCCAACATCAAACACTAAGGTTTCAGTGTGCCAATTAGAACAAGAGTCCACTCTATGTTAGGACTCCCAATGAAGCAGAGAGGCAATCTTGGAGGAAATAGTGCTCTGTTCGCACTGTTATCTTGTCTCTTACTGCGTACTTACCCTGCTAGCAGTGGACAAATTAAGCAGCAGCCAGACGTTTTGAGATTTAAAAACGTCCCCTGCAGACCTCAGGAGCAGTTTTATTCTGCTGGACATCCCAACACACCCACTCACGCAAACTACCTGTTTCAGCAGCAGCAGGCTTCTGTCAGTGGCTGAGTCTGAATTCATAGTCTACGTAGGGCTGCACATTTTATCAAAATATTATCAAAATCACATTATGGCGGAATGTGCAAATCACAGAAGCTGCAGTTTGTTAGATAAAAGGTCAAATATGTGACAAACAGCATTATAATGAAGTACTGTAGTGCCGCAGAGATTGCCTGGCATAAAAAGCTTCTCCTCCAGATGTTTGTTATCAGTGAAAATGAAACTTTCAGTAAAACTTCTATATAATCATTCCAACTAATCATGAATCATATCACAATATCTGTCAAAATAATCACAATATGTTTTCCCCCCATACTGTGCAGCCTTACTGTGCTGTATCCTGGGTACACTAAGCAAGTCACAAACTGTCTGCCAGCTTATTCAGGGCTGTCAGACTGACAGTTTGGTTATTCCTCCGGACTACTAGGTGATCATGCAGCAGGGTAGTCCAGCAGCAGATGCCAATGCATATCTTAGCACTGACACATGATCTAAAACTAGCCAGGCACCTTGCCATGCAGTAAACAACTGCCTGGCCCCTCACTGACACGAGCCAGAATGTAAACAAGGAGTCTGAAATGGACTTGTTAGCCTAAATGTCAGTGGATAGAGCAGTAGTTAAATGGAGTTTGGTGACTATGGGTGAGTTTCTCATGAAGTCCTGAGTGGCAGGTGGCGCACATGTAAGGAAGCCCATGATGAACCCTTCAGCATCATGTTCTGTTGTAAAATATTCACTATAATGAGAGTGAAGGAACTGAACAAAAGCATCTTCATTTATTGTAGTTGTTCTGATTTCTTAAAAATAGGATTTCAAGTCTTCATAATTGGTACAAAAGCTCGATAGTATGTTTTGGAGCACTTCTTTCTTTGGAGACTCTCATCACAACCACATGCAGACAATTTCAGACCAAACTCCTGTCTCAGTTCTGTCAATTTAATCCCACCTTGCTTTATACCAATTATAGCAAATTCAAGAGTTCATTGCCATTGCTTGTAAATTCGGCATACATCAAATCAAATAAATCTGTAGTAACATCTCAGTAACACCTCAACTTTTCTGTCAACGTCTTCCACCAAAATACACCGACTGGTGCTAACGAAAGAGATGAAATAGTTGCTAAAGTTGAGATTTTATTTTATTAGGATTTTGTATGGTGGTTTGGGTATATGCCGAATTTACCAGAAAACACTAAAAGTTGCCACTGTTCGCTTTAAAGTCAAATAAGAGGAATGTTAGATTTTTGACAGCGCTGGGATAGTTTCCCCTGGAGAACTGGGATTAGGTAGGGACTCAGCAGTCAGTATATCCAGCTGAACAGAGCTGGTTTTTAAACCCGGGCAGCCACACAGTGTTTCTGGACACATCCATTCAGGTTTGCCCGCCCTGCCACTCACCGTATAACGCTAAATCCTCCGTACGTTTAGCCTCTCCTCGTTTGCTAACTTGTCACTCTCAACTGTCAAGGTGCTCGACTCCCGGTCACGCAAAGTGCAAAAACACTCGTCTTTCCATCCACAACGCGGCATTATTTGTCTAAACGGAGGTCGTGTCAGTAAAGAAGTTTCTAAAGAGCGGGCTGTTCTCACCTGTTGTGGACGGTGGACTGCAGGTGGCAGCGGACACACTCACCGGAGAGTTACTGTGGGAAGAGCGCTGGACAGCACGAGACGGCGGAGGAGCCAGCGTCAAGTGACCGGCTCAAATGTATTCAACTTCCGGTAGTCACTTTCAAAATAAAGCTCTTGTTAAACAAAGAACAACAAATATTCAAACTTTGGTTGTCGTTCTACTTGTTTGAAATACGCTTTGCAGCTGAGTCTTAGCAAGTTTTGTATATACAGGAAATTGTACCGTCAATTTGTGAAACTACCGAGCTGCAACCTTTCTATAGCTCTGCCCGCCACTCATTTATGTTTTTATTTTGAAGGCTCTATTACATAACTTCTGCTAGTACAGCATCTAGTAGCCTTCTTAACTCCGACTAACTTTATAGTTATATTCCTGGTTAAGCGGGATCCCGCAGACAGTTCAACACAAATTCAGTTTTTTAAAAAGTCATTAATAAATAAATTAGGCCTTTCATTAGTCAACCCCTGACACCTCCTTTTAGTTTAATGTACCTGCAGAGACTCAAATGCAACTGTTGTTGAATTTACCTGCGTAGTTGAGAGCAGAGAAGGAAACCTGTAATTGTCTCCTGCATTATTTCTAATTTAGACCACTTGTAGCCAACATTACACAAAACAGTTGCTTGTTTCTCTGCATGGGACCCCATGGAGCCCCATCAAGGACCCCTCGAGATATTGTGGAAGACTCAGTGGACACCCTGTGGTTGTGTGCGACATCTGCTGGTTATAACTGGTATTGAGATTAGTCATCATCAAGTGCAAGACTCTTGCTGTGTTTGTGTATTTTCATGCATAAGCCAACAAGTATTAAATAAACTGTGCATTTGGACAAAAAAATCATTACACAGCATCTCCATGGGGCTTACTGTACAAAACTTTTCATCTGGTTTAGAATTATATAGATTTTATAATCTTCTTTTTTATAATCCAGGCTCAGGGGAATTTTGCTCATTCTCTTTTTTTCTAAACTTGCCAGGATGATTTTAGTACAGTTTATAGTCTATAAATAGACCTCTATGTTAACATGAAAAAGTATTTTAATTAATTAATTCAGATCAAAACCTCCTATTTCTTTGCAGTTGGTATGAGACTTAAATTACTCAGTAAAGACAGGTTTGAACCCAAAAGCACGACACAGAGACAGATTTTCCATGTCAAAAAACAGGAGTCAGGAGAAGGCAGATTTAAGCAGGCAGGGATTAGGCAAAAAGGCATGAGTCGCAGATTCCAGCAGCAAGTCATGCAGGCAGGTAACAAGCAGATAGGCAAAATAGCTGCTTAGTAAGGAACACATGAGATGATCTGACAGGATACGTGTGCAAATGGGCCGGTATACTGTACAGCAGGGCTGATGGGGGAGGCAGGAACAGGTGAGCAGAAGGGTGGGGCAGTCAGGTGATGGGGAATGGCAGGAACAGGGGTTACTGCAGGTCAGGAGGGAGTGGCAGGGTCTGAAATGACAGGAGAGTTAGTTGGTTCATTTAATATATTGTGTGCATTAAATACTAATTTTAAATAGGGCTAACAGTTATTTTCATTATCGATTAATCTGTCATTCATTTTCTCAACTAATGGAATAGTTGTTTGGTCCTGGAAAGGTCAGAAAATGGTGACATCCTCAAATGTCTTGTTTTGTCCACAACCCAAATATATTCAGTTTACTGTTATAGAGGACGAAAGAAACCACAATATATATTTACATTTGAGAAGTCGAAATCAGAAATTGTCTAAAAATATTCTCCAAACGAACAATCCATTATCAAAATACTTAGAAATAAATTTTACTTTAAACAAATTGATTAGTCAATCCATTAATTGTTACAGCTCTAATTTTGAAATGTACCCGAAGTGTACCAGTGAACTTCTGCATCATTTAACATCCACCCTTCTTTTACAGTGAGAGGTGTTTTTTACATCCTCATTAATGAAACTACTTTTAAAATTATTTATAAAATATGTAGAAAATAGGCCGCAGTATGTTAGATATGATTTTCAGCCGTTTTAACTCACAAAAATAAACTTCTGAAAAGTTTTGGAAGGACAGTTTTGAAGGACAAATTCGAAAGGATGCAAATGCTCTTGATTTATTGTTTTTTTTTTTTTACCATTCTAGAGCCCAGAATTGATTTACGTTTTATAATGCAAATACCCTAGACCATTAAAGTTCCTGGAGGAACATTGTTAACTGCACTTTCTATCGTGCCCTTGTTTATAATGACATTCTGTCACTCAGTATTCCCTTCTGAAACCCTGCAACAGCAAAACATCAGCAGAAAACATTTCATTCACAAGGTTGACTATGAAGAGTTACAGTACATCCAGCCGGAAATCTATCACAGTTGATATCACAGCATGCTCGGAGTGAAATACCACTGAAATTCTTAAGCAGTTTATCAAAGTAAAAAGTGCTGAATGTCCTAAAATATCAAAAATTGTGCTAAGATTAGTTTAATAGCTATTTAAAGAATCAGAAATATTGAATATTGAAATACTGACTTTGTTAAACCCCGGGGTGAAATCTGTTTGTACCCATAGTTCAAACCACAGACTGAAAATGAGCACTCAAAACAACTAAAACAGATAAAACTGATTTAATACATAATAAATGAATTACAAAAATATGTGCATCACAATAATTTCAATGTTCTAAGATTTCATTTCTTTTGTAGGATTTAGTGGCATCTAGTGGTGTAGTTGAAGATTGCAACTCCCTCGCATCACCCCCCTCTTCCAAACGCATAGGAAAAACTAAGTTGGCCGCAAAACGTCTGAAAAATGTGAAAACCCCTATCTAGAGCCAGTGTTTGGTTTGTCTGTTCTGGGCTACCGTAGAAACACGGTGGTTCAACAGGTATGATATAAAAAAGGCTCATTCTAAGGTAACAAAAACAAGGTTTCTTATATTCAGGTAATTATACACTAATACAAACATAGTTATGCATATCAAGTCCAAGTCAAAAAGTGACAACAAGAAAATAAAAATGATACTATAGAATACAGCAAATAAAAAATGTCACGGGCGAACTGCAGTTCCTGTGTGACCGCTGGGGGCAGCAGAACAAGAAAGTAGGCGGCGGAAGCGGAACTCACAACGGGGTTTTTAAACATGGCGGTGAACGGTGTTTATACTTCTCGAACCAAATGGTCTGAGGACATGGAGGACTTACTTGTAGACTGCTGGCAGCAGTACGAGTGTCTGTACAACGTGTCGTCGGATACCTACCACAATAAAGCCGAGAAGGAGAGGTGCTGGGAGGAAATCGCGGTTTCTCTGGACCTACCCGGTGCGTGATAAACATACTCAGAGTGTGTGTCTGTGTGAGGGTCTTATGGCTGTAACATGACGCTGACAGAGAGGGTGTGGGTCTTGGTTGCAGTGGAGGAGGTGAAGGTGAGGGCAGCCTCTCTACGGACTCAGTACTCCAGACTGCTGAAGCCTCTGCGCAGCGGGAGGAACAGTAGAGCCCTGACACCCAGACAGAGGAGGATCCTCACGTCCCTCAAGTTCCTGGAGAAACATGTCGTCTCTCGTTCCACTGAAAGCAACGTGAGTGTTAATAGCTGCACAGGCTGCTGGTGAGTGACTTGTTATGTTGGAGCTGTTGTTTCTACAGTAGCGCAGACAAAGCAAACACTGGCTGTAGACGGGGGCCTTTCGCGGTTTTCTTGGAGTTTCACAGCCACCGTAGTTTCTCCTACACACTTCACAGCGCGTTCTCATTCCCGGGTCATCAAATACAGACGCAAGTGGTGTTCAGTTAGTTGTAATCTGCAACTTCACAGCTAGATGGCACTAAATCCTGCACATAGGTAAGTAGTTTAAAAACACCAAAGATCAACCGTTTACAGAACACTGTCGTTAGGAACTGACTACAATAAGCTATAGGTATCAGTAATCAATACACACACTATTAGACCATTAATCAAACTGCAGTTAACGTCAGGTTACTCATTGTTTTTGTAGTGATAAAACAACGTTAAAAATTCTACATATTAGCAGTTGGAATGAAATTAAAAGCTCCCTGCGCCAAACTCTCTTTAAGAAACATTACATTATAACAATTCCTTACCTGTCAATAATAACACG
>NW_023339651.1:19240839-19255180 GCF_004916995.1 Morone saxatilis
CGCATCGTTTGTCAACAGTCTTCTTGTCAATTCGGCATCAATATAATCCATAAAGATAAACTTTATTACCCATTGTAGCTGCACTCTTTCAATGGGAAGAGCGCGGGAAT
This sequence comes from Morone saxatilis, assembly GCF_004916995.1. Lineage (NCBI taxonomy): Eukaryota > Metazoa > Chordata > Actinopteri > Moronidae > Morone > Morone saxatilis. Next base: position 19,240,950 of record NW_023339651.1, read on the forward strand.
GAAACTATCTTCACTACTAGATGCCACTAAATCTTATACAGTGGTCCTTTTAAGAGAACTTTCTTAACCCATTAAGGAACACTTAATCCTTCAGTTTATCAGAAACAGCTGTCTAAAGCTGTCAGACAAATGTAATGGAGTAAAAGGTACAATATTTGCCTCTCAGATGCAGTGGAGTATAAAGCTGCAGAAGAAGAGCTGTTTCCCCTGCTACCAGTCTAGCTTCATACATGTGTAGAGACATAGAAATAAAATGCATTCATCCAAAATATCAAACTAAAATAATATCAAACAGCTGTGAGGCCTTCACGTGTGGTTGAGATGCTCTGACAAATAGTTGACAGACAATTATTGTGAAAAGTCCAATGACCTGACTATACAGACGTCTGACCTTACACACAATCTGTGTCACAGCTCGACCAATCACCAAAAGACATGCTGACCACACAACAGGACAGCGACGACAGCGAGCCAGACAACACAGCCTTTTCCCCGGACCTGGATTCCGGCAGGTCCCACTCACCCGCAGAGAATGCTGCTGCTGTTAGGAGCACCTGGTCCGTGGAGAAGGAGGACAGCTTTTTAGAGCTGTGGCAGCAGCATGAATGTCTGTACAACCTGACCGGAGACAGATTTCACGACAGGGTGGAGAGGGAAAAGAAATGGACTGAAATCGCTACTGCTTTGGAACTTCCAGGTGAGTGCTTCCCCCTGCTTTGTATGTGGTGGGCAAATGATGCCATAAGTTTCATCAGAAATAGTTATAAATTGTTGATATTGTTTACAGCTGCAATTAATGATTATTTTTGAATCAGCTGACATGGGGATTATTTCCTAATTCATGGATTTATCTGCTAGTCTATAAAATATCTAAAATTTTTGAATAATGCCCATTGTAATTTCTTAAAGCACAAGGTGGCAGTCTTCTAGAAGTTGATAGAAAATCAAATCAGAAAATCGGTTGCACACCCCGTTTTCTTTTTTCACAAAAACAAAGAAAGGAACTCCTCGTCTTGCTGTCTGGAGGTCGCAGCCATGCACAGGGAAGAAAGTACAGCGGCCCAGAAACATGCAAAAACAGCTGTATCAGTATAGTCTGATGACTACAATGTCAACAGTTTTCATTGACTAAATCTATTCTAAATAGTTGTGACTTTTTCTCAACTAAAACTAAATAAACAGAATGGGGTTGTCAATGATAAAACATAATCTGCTTTAAACGTTTGTTAGACCTCCAAGATACACACCATGTGTTTTAGTGACTGATGTAAAAACTCCACAGCGCCCCTTTAATCCATTGCTATTATATAAAAAAAAAAGAGAAGTGCAGCTTTAATGTGAGGGTGGCTGCTTTGTTTGTAAGATACGTTACGTTACGTGTTCAATTTTTTGCGGTTTGCAGTTGGGGATGTGAAGACGAGGGCCACCACACTACGAACTCAGTATTCCAAACTGGTGAAACCGCAGGGTTCTGGGAAGAAGAAGAGGCCGCTGACATTAAGGCAGAGGAGGATCCTGAAATCCTGTGAATTCCTCAAAAAATATATCAGCCATCGCTCTTCTGAAGACAATGTGAGTGTTACATTAACATAAGCCCTGACAACTGGTGTTTAAAGTATCTACATATCATATTTACACGTAATCTGTGTTACAGCTTGGCCAGTCGATAAAAGAGGCACTGATGACACAGCAGGACAGCAGCAACAGCGAGCCAGAGAACACAGCGCCATCCCAGGACTTTGATGGTGCGGCGTCACCTTCACCCACCGAGAGCTCCTCTGTGTCACCGCTCCCCCCTCAGCCCGCCAGAAAACAGCCAAAAACCCAAAACAGAAATGACACGGAGAGGCAGAAAGTTGCGTTGTTGCAGCACATGGTGGATGTTATTCAGGAGACCAGCAGACAACCGGAGAGAGACTGCGAGGACTCGTTTGGCGTCACCGTTGCAATGGAACTGAAGAGGATACGGAACCCGGCGCTGAGGGACAGGGTCAAAAGAGAAATAATGACTATACTGTATGATGCGCTTGACTCTGAGCATGTAACTGACCCAGTCTCATACCAACCCCAGCTCATACCAAAGGAAGAATCCCACTCTATAACCGTAGTCACTCTATAACTGTAGTCTCTGACTGTAAATATGAGTTCAGAGATTTTGTTCATTGTTGCGTCCAGTTTAATTGCCTGAGTCTGAAATCAGATAGGTACATTAAAGTTGAACTGAAATTTCAACCTCAATTTTCTTTGTTAAATTAAATATTAAAGCGGCTATAGTGGATATTTTTACAATAACAATGCATAAAATGACTGTATAGCGATAGGTCCCCACAGCCTTATGGTGCTCATTGTGAAGCTGTCCGGCTGCCACTTTACTGTTTTGGTTCACTCTCCCTGTTCTCATGGCATCGTTTTTACTGAAACAACGCTAATCAACCCCACTAACACACAAATCGGACCAGTCATCAACTAACCACCAGCAGACCAAAATGATAACCCGTCATCAAACTCCTGGTAAGCAAACAAGCCAATCCTCAAATTGTCTTATGACAACATTACTGGGATTTGTTAATGTACAGTGATTACTGATCTTCAAATTTCTCATTACTGAAAAGTAATCGCATTACTGTAACATGTAATGTGTAATTTGTTATTGCCCAACACTGATATTGGAAAAATGTATTGAAGGATGTAGGATTTCTTGTAGTTGTAGATTACAACCCCTTGCTTCACCTTCCTGTTCCAATTGTGCAGGAGAAACTATGGTGGCCACAAAACACGGAAAAGCCCCTATATAGAGCAAGTATGTATTTTCTAACATTGCAGGACCCACTCCCTTTGTAGATAAAAACAAAACTCTTATTCTCATTTTCAGGAGATTATACACTAATGAGAACATACCTATTAATATTATATTCCATTTCTGCCCATAGATCCTCCTAAATGTTACACACTGCACCTTTAACAATGCGGAGACAAACACAAACAATAATGATAGCACCATAAATCGAATGGCACATTTGAGATTTCTTCCAGTAATATTTTATTTTATGGATCATGTGAAAAATTTGGTTACTTACGAAAAAACAAAACATGATATAAACCAGTTTTACAGATTTAATGAAATTTCTTCATATGAGCTTTTACAAGCTCTGGCCGACTGAAGGCCATTTCACATACTGAACATTTATGGGGTTTCTCTCCTGTGTGGGTTATTTGGTGCCTCTTCAATATACCTGTGGTTTTAAAATATTTGTCACATGTCAGACATTTATACGGCTTTTCTCCTGTATGCATCCTCATGTGTGAAGTGAGGTAATAAGACTGCACAAACCCCTTGCCACATTCTTGACACTTGAATGGCCTCTCCCCGGTGTGATAGCGAGTGTGTATCTTGAGTTCCGACGCCGATCGGAAACTCTTGCCGCACTCACTGCACGAGTACGGTCTTTCCTCTGTGTGGGTCAGATCGTGTCTCGTCAACGAGCTCGCACTTCGGAACAGTTTGCCGCAGTGGGAGCACGGGTAGCGCACGCCGGTGTGTAGTTTTGCCACGTGGAGGTCCAAGCTTCTTTTAAGCGCGTAAGCTTTTCCGCAGTGCTCGCAGCAGAACCGCTTGTCCTTGGCGCTGCTGTGACAACACAATCTGTGGATTCTGAGGGCGGCGTTGGACTTGCAACCCTTCCCGCAATCCCAGCAGAGGAATGGAGCCTCTTTTGTGTGAGTTCGGTCATGCAGCGTCAGGGCAGATGCGTAACTGAACGCTTTGGGGCACTTGGGGCATTTAAAAGGAAGCTCGCCTGTGTGGAACCTCTCGTGCCTGATCAGACCTCTCAGATCCGTGTAAGTTCGTTCACACAAGGTGCAGGAAAAAGGTCCCCTGAACTCATGGACTTCAACATAGTGCTGGTTGAGGTCCATGAAACCTTTGAAACTCTCACCACACTTAGTGCACGGACGAGGCTTGTGTCTCAGATTATGCGTTTTCAGTCTTGCCGTGTCTGGGAATGACCTGTTGCATTCCACACAATACAGTGAAGTGTCAGCAGGGTTGCGTTTATGTGTCTTTTTCGACTTAATACCCTTTGATTTCTTGTCCCTCCGTTTGTCCTGATGAGGTTTGGGGCTTTGCTCCTTTATGTCTGCTAACTGGACTTTGCTGCTGAATGGTTTGAGATCTTGCTCGGTAGGAAGAGGTACTACCTTTCCAGAATAAACCTCTGCTTGTTTCTGATTGGCTAGACATTCCTTTTCCAGACTAACAGCCAATGGTAAAGTTTGAAGCTGGCCACCAACCTCCCCCTTCTTTGGGTCTTGAGTGTTTTTGTCTTCAAGTACCTCAGAGGACCAGTTCTGAGGCTGTGGCACAGTGATTCGACACACATTTAACTCGTGTCTCTTCAGGTCGTACTGGAACTGAAAGCATTTTTTACACTGCGAACATTGGAAAGGCCGCTCTCCTGTGTGGGTCCTCTGATGCCTTCTCATATCTGACGCACGACTGTATGTCTTACCACATGTGGGACAAGTCTTGCTGGTTGACGCAACTCGAGGACCCCTCTTTGTCTGCTCATATTTGGGCGTTACTGAAGCGTTTTTCATCTTCAGACCTCGGTACTGTCTGACCGGTCTTTGGGATGCGATCACAACAGGTGCATACAGTACAGGTGACAGCACTACATTAGATACATTGATGTTTTTCACTTCTTCATCAGTTATTGTGCTGGTACTGACCTCCTTGCTCTCTTCTTTTGAGTGGTTTTTGGTCTCACTAGCACTCATGACTTTATAATCACTGTCATCTGTGGGTCTGACTAATGCCTTAACTTGCTCATCCTCTCTGATATCCATAGCTGAGTCTTCAATAGAGGGCTTATTCTCTGTGGTAACAGTTTCCTCAGCAGGAATTTCAACATTATAACCTACCTGGACCTCAACGGCACATGGGTCTACACTCATCTTATCCCCATCCAAAGACCCAACATTTGGAACAGAGTATGAGATCTCATCCTCTACTCCTTCTTCCCTGTTATCGAAGGACTGATTCTTCAAACTGGTTTCTGCTTCTCTGCTTTTTGGTACGTCACTCTCTGTCTTAACATAATCTGCCCTTTTCCCCAGCGTAGCAGTCTCCACTGTCAGTTCTTTGTTGAATGCGTCCATGTAATCAGTTAACACATTTGCTTCTAGTGGTGTTTGTTCTTGTTCTGTCAAGACTGTTGTCAAAGGTGGCAGACAGAGAGCTGAACAAATGCTGGCACCAACTGTTGGGTTATCTGAAAATTTAAATACATACAGTTACCATAAGATAAACAGCCCGGTGGCTTCACTGATATAATAGTGTGCCGTAAATCTGTAGGTTTTCCATCATGAGTGTACAGCATTCTTACCATTTTCATTTAGTTGCCGCAGATCTTTCTGATATTCCAGAAGAGATTTAAGTTCCTGGGATTGACAGAAACACTTCACACATTCGGACAGAACTGAAGGCTCATCGCTGAGCATACAGGCAACCTGCTCATGAGAAAGATCATATCAATGGAATAGTTGAACATTTTGGGAAAAATGCTTGCTTGTTTTCTTTCCAAGAGTGAGATGAGAAAATTGATATCGGTCTCATGTCATCTACGTTATAAACAGAACTGGAGTCACAATATGGTTACCCTAACTTAGTTGACTTGGCAGACTCCAAAAAATCTATTTTTACTCAAGTCCTAGTATGATTGGAGTGTAGAGTTAGCCAAATAACACAAAATTCAGTTTTCCACCATTTTGCCTATAAGTAAAATTATCAACGTCATAACCTTTGGGTCTCAAAATGTTTTCACTTACTTGTTTAAGATTAGGTACAGTGAGTAACTTGTCAAGCTGCAAGAGGAAGATTTCCACAAGCATCTTTATATCTTTAGAGTATTTGTCTCCAAATCTTGCTGGGAAAACCTCCTGAAATTAAGCAAAAGAAACGATTAAAGTTTTCAGCACAAAGGATACAAATATCTAAAAGCTTCACACAACCACAGATACAGACCTGGAAGAAGTGCTGCCTCTCCTCCTGGTCTTTAATTAGCGTGTGAATAAGACCAAGCAGGTTAGGTGAAGACGATCCATCCTCTGAATCACTTATCTGTGATAAAGGGCAAAGGTTAAGTTCTGGCTGCCAATTATTTGAAACCATGCAGTTTCCATGCATGAAATAAAGATAAATGTACCTCTGTGTTCCATAGTGAAGTGACTATATCCAGATGTGGCTGAATTGTCTCAAGGTCTATTGTCTGCTCTGGGCGACACAACTCCAGTGTCAGCTAAAACCAAGAAAAAATTGTAACTGTGGCAAATTTCAGCCTTACATGAAGAGCCAGCATTTTAAGTTGTAGCGTCTCTAAAATACTGCACTTAATAGCTCAATATTCTTGCTTCTATACACAGTACCTGGACCCGGAGGCCAAGGCTCAGCAAACACCTCTGTCTCCGATTAAGAAGCTCCGGGACTATCTCTGTGACTGCTGTCACAAAGTCATCCAGCAGCCCGTAATTGGCCACAACTTTCTGCTGGACAGTTTCCCAGATTGCTGCAGAGACCAGCCGAAGTGGTGGGACCAGGAGGCGCAGACAGGACAGGGGCAGAGGGGGCTCTAGATAACGAGAGACCTGAGTCGTTTACAGAGTAGTGATGCAGGTAATATAGAAAAGAAGATCCAGGGTCAATGTACTTTGCAGGATTTTAGTTTGGAAATGAACAGAAAACTGCTAATTTTTATTTATAAAAATAGAAAACGGGTTGTTTCCCGATTTTTGGTTTTCTCATTTCAAAACAAAATCTGTTGTCTGCAAAGTACACTGACCATCCAGGAAAAACAAGCTTTGAAAAATAGGCAAGCAGGAGAATAGACCTTCTTCACAGCAACCACTTTGACATGAAATAGTAGAGTAAACACAGGTGTTCTGAATGATACTAATTATGAAAACAGCAATTTATTTTAGTTTGGTGGTAACTCAAAAGCTTGCTACAGCCTTCAATGTAATGTGGAAGAAAATCATCCAAATGACACAAACCAAACCTAACTTTTTCTTAAAATAGATCTTGTTAATCTCAGTATGCATGCCGAATTGTAGAGCCGTTGTAGACAGTCCTTTGGTTTTATCTCAAGGGTCATGTAAATCTCAAAAATGCAATGATGCCTTAATTTGACGGATTGAGAACAGAGTTGGGCATGTCATGTTTAAATCAGATATAGACCCCTGGGTGACGTTAGAGTAAGCCGTAACACCGTCCTGCGACAGGCCTGCGCAACACAAAACCAACGCTAATGGCAACAACTGACTCATGCACTCAACCCGGGAAGAAAGATGATGCAATACATCGTTTAAATGTTACGTTTTTCGTTCAATACGATAACCGTGGGCTATAAAACACTGAACATTTCACACGCAATGTAAAGTCTGCGGGGTGTTTGAGAGGTTATGGAACGAGGCCACAGCGATGATGTCACATCACATGATAAAAAAAATAAATTAGAAGTATTTCGGCGAAACATAAGTGCTACCTGTCTTCTGAGAAATGTGGCGCATGTTTGGGCTTCAGCAGTTACTCTCCTCGGCAAAATAAATGGCAATAAACAAACGGCGAAGTTGCAGTTAAAGCCAAGCAGCGGAGAAGCATTTGGACATTTCCGGGGACACGTTTAGCGGTAACTCAGGAAGTGCACACAATGCGGATGTAAGTCTTTGTTGTCATAATGGGCAGAGAGCACACAGGAGAAACACTAGCTGGATAGTTGGAAGAAAAGACAATGGATTCACAATACTAAGATGGCGAGTAAATAGCAGCTGGCTTTCTTAAATCCGCCGCACCCTCAGGTTTGTTTGTGTGTTGTCTTGGAACTGGAGACATGCACTGGCGTGTTGGTTTACAATTGGCTGCCATTACCTTCTTCTTTCTCTTCATCTAATATTAACTAACTCCTCAGTGCTATCCACTGGCCAGTCTGTTCGCGACTGCAACCGCTGTCTGTCGGCTTTCCTACTCAGGGTTGTTGTCATTATGTGTCATCTACAGCTGAGGACATTGATTTTTGTAGCGTGGGTGCTGGGCTACATCGCCTTTCTGCTCTCCATCAGGAGGATGTGGACGGGGAAGTACGTCCGTAGTCCACTCGTCCGGTCACTGTTTATGAACATGGTGAGCGAGAGCGAAGCGGCCGCGGCTGAGACGCAAGAGGTAAGAATTATGAATCAGTTATTCATCATTATCAGTCCTGTAGATGGACACTAACCACAGTCAATGCACACGTGAAGACTAGACTCGTATGTGTGCACCTTCTCCAATTAGCAAGCTACAGAAGTTAGATTAGTCTCATTTTTAAATGGACTTTTGCAAACAAAGGGGTTGATTACTGCCCTGCTTTAGCATTATTATTATTATTATTATTATTATTATTATTGTTATTATTATTTATTTTAACACCTTCATGTAGTTGTGTCTGTTTTGAGAGTTCTTCTCTAATTTGAACACATTTTAGTTGAGTTGAGTCTCATTTGAACACGAACCCTGGATGAATGGACTTCTGATAGACAAATCCCAGATTTTTCCAGTCATAATGCACTCCTGGTGAAACCACCATCAAAGGACAGCTCATTTGAAGAGTTTCAGGGCTACAGATACTTACAGATAATAAATAAATAAATTAATAAACTGGCATTCAATCATAGCCATGTCTTGGAAAACTACAAGAAAGGCTAGAATAGCCACAGCATCTCTGTAGGATAGGTACTGAGTGCCAAAATATCAACAAAAATACAGGACAATGTAACTGGACTGTGAATTTGTGGCTCCTTTTTAAGGTTATATTTGTGACATTAATAAACATTCACGTGGATAAACAAGTATCATTCAAGGATGTCTTACAGAGTAGTCCAATAAAATATGAAAAACACATTTCCTAACGTATACATATTCAAAAAACAGTTTTTCTAAATATATATATATATATATATATCAAGTACAGCTATCATGCCATGTGTACATATTTACAGTAGTTTTAAAGGTGTTGAGGATCTGATCCAGGTTTCCTGCTGTAAAAGGTTCTTCAGCTCTCTTCAGTTTTAACCGTTCTTTTCCTTTTCCGCTGTGACTCCAGTGGTACCAGTGCTGTCCGGACCTGCTCGGAGAATCAGTGCAACCCCTGTTTGTCCAAAGCCATCTGGACTCCGACACCAAGGCTTTTCTCAAACGGAGCGTGGAGAAGTCTGGCTGGCTGTTCACCCAGCTCTACCACTCTTTCGTATCAACGGTCCTCGGCCCTCTGGTCTCCCGCACTTCCATCAACGGGTGAGTAGTGCAGAGACATATCTGTCTCCGTCTCGCCTGTTGCGTATCTCCCTCTGACGTGTTCTCTGTCTCAGGTTTCTGGGTCGTGGCTCCATGTTTGTGTTTTCCGCGGAGCAGTTCCAGCAGCTGCTCCGGATCGGCCCAGAGTGGAGGGCTGAGAGGCTACTGGACCTCGGAGCTGGGGATGGAGGCGTCACAGAGGTGATGGGGGCCCATTTCAGAGAGGTCTACGCAACTGAGGTCTCATTACCCATGAAATGGCATCTTCAAAGGAGGAATTACAAGTGAGAAATATATTATGCTGGATTTACCATGTGAGAAATGATGGTATGCATTGTACAAAACAGGCAGACTGTAAAAATTATAATTTAAGTAACGTATTACCATCTGAAAATCTTGTGTTTTCATGCTCAGGGTGCTAGGGATAGATGAGTGGCAGCAGACTGGTTTCCAGTACGATGTGGTCAGCTGTCTGAACCTGCTGGACCGCTGCGACGATCCTCTGCACCTCCTGCGGGACATCCGGCGATCGCTGGTTCCCAACACCGGGAGACTCATCCTGGCTGCGGTGCTTCCCTTCCAGCCTTACGTGGAAATCGGTCAGTCGGGGATATTGCCATACTTTACATGATATCATTTTAAACTTCCTATGTGATCCAAATAAAAACATTCTGTCTGTATTTGTTCTCAGGAGGAAGATGGCAGCGTCCCAAAGAACACCTGAAAGTAAAAGGAAAAACTTGGGAGGAGCAAGTAACTGAACTGTCCAATGAGGTTTTCCGAAGGGCGGGGTTTGAGGTGGAGGCTGTGACCCGGTTGCCATACCTCTGTGAAGGGGACATGTATAACGATTACTACGTTCTCGATGATGCAGTTTTTGTTCTCAAGGCCTCAGAAGATAGTTCAGAGCCTGCACACTGAATTCCAAATGCATCATGGGACTGTCGGAGGCCCTTATTTTGCTGTATCTTGTTTGTTTACTCCGGGCAGGATTTTAATGCAATTCTCATAAGCTTCATTCATAAAACGCAGTACTTTGACTTGTTTAGAAGTGGTGAGTCAGGTGTGAAGCTCAGGTACTGTAGTTCCTACATTTACCAGCCATCGTGTGTGACCGTGATACCTCCTACTTTTTAAGCAAAAAATAACTGGATAGCAGTTTGCCTGTATTGAAACTCCACTGAAGATCAAATTTTGTAAGACATATCAATATGTTGTAGGTGTTTGTTATGTAGTCTGTTGTTTGTGGGGAATGTTTACTGTTAGTTTCATCATTCTGTAATATCAGTGGGAATAATCATGGTTGAATCTTTGTTGATTTTGTAATTTGTTCTGTGCCTAATGCAAAGGACCAGTGTACGCACACACACTTGATTTAATCCCTCTGGATTGGGTTTGTTGTATTTTAAAGGTGCTATCAGTGATATTCTTTTGTTACAATAAGTGTTGAATAGCTCCACATTCTGACAGCCATCACTTTGTCCAGTCAGTATCATGGGTCTCCCAGTCCCTACTTTCTGCAGGAAATGGATAATACATTTTCTATCACCTGTTCCCACTTTATCCAATCAAGAGAGAGAACTCCACAAAGAGGCGGTCCTAAAGGGCAGGCAGCAGAATTTGGCTGCGTTTCATTAGTAGTTCCACTTCCCCTCGTTCACTTACCCTCAGCCCTTGGTATGACGTAACAGCATACGTCGCACGGAGGCCAACTTGGACCGCGGAGGGAAAGTGGGCGGGAGGAGCGGGGGAAGTTAAAGAAACGCACATTGCCCTCGGAGTCAGTAGTCAAAGGTCAACCCAAAATGAAAAATTCACTTACAGCTTCCTTTTAATTTAAAAAAAATCTGTTATCAGTGATGATAGAAAGTAATAACGAGGCCTTCATTAAAGCTAGCCTACGAAAAATTATGTGAAAACCCAATGGCTCAAGTGAACTTTAATTGATTCCATGTTTAAAGCTTATTTTGATAATGTTTAAATCTGCAAATTTATTGATATTTTGTGACACCTAGGGGGCCTAACTCTGCCACTACGTTCCCACATGCTAGTTGCTAACTGTATCTCCAGTGTGTTCGTCTCTATGTTCCACATTACATAACATGTATAATTTGACCATTGTATATGAAAAACACTGATTAGTGCAGCTTTAATGCCAAAACAAGTTTAACTGATAGAGCAAAAAGCCATAAAAGCTGACAAACTGATGTCAGCAAATATCTAGTAAGTTTTTCTAACATTACCGCTGTATGGCTGCTTGGCAGTACAACCAAGTCATGCTGTAGCCTCAAAATCCCCTTAACATTGAATTAAGAAGTGTTGATTATTGGTTTTTGAAATTCAACTTTTTATTGTAAGAGAGCGTTGCGTTATTTGTTACTTTCTAAAGTTACATGGTCTCATGTCAAATGTTACTTGCACAACGACTATTCAAAACTGTGCACAATAATGCAATATTTGTATTGGAGGAGTGTCTGAGAGTATAATCTGGGTTCCAGAAATAAAAAATTATAACATTATTTTCCTGCACTTCTCAGGTGTTATTTAATGTATGAATGAATTGGTGTAATTAGTATATGTATATATAACCAAGTGGCTGGAATAGTGTACAGGAACATCTGTACCCAGATGAATAGAAACCCAAATCCAACAATGGGCCGCACCACAGAAGGGTGGCTGAGAAACAACAGGCCAAGGTGCCGTGTGGGACCTCAGCTTTCCAGACTGACAAACAGGTCCTGGCCAACAACCAGAACAGTAAGTGGTGGTAAGACAAGGAGCAGAAGAAAGCGGTGGTGAATAGATGTGGCCAATGAACCAGCAGACGCCAACATCAGAAAAAACGGACACCGAAATAGTTGAAAAGTACGAAGGGTTGAAAGAAACAGCGGAGCAGATGTGGAAAAGTCAGGCAAAGGCGTGACCCCGTGGTTATGAGGAGCACTCGGGGCAGTGACCCCCAAACTGGGGGAGTGGCTCCAACAGATCCCAGGAACAACATCAGAAGCCTCAGTCCAGAAGAGCGCCAGTCCTAAGAACAGCTAAGAATACTGCGCCAGAACCCTCAAGCTCCCAGGCCTCTGGGTAGAGGACCCAGCTGAGTGATGACACAGATACCAACCGCCAAGAGGGTGAGAGGGAAGGTTTTTATATATATAAATATAATAACTTCAATGGAGCTCAACCCAACTTGCAACTGAAAAAACTCAATGGTGTGTATTCTGTGAGTGTTTCCTGCTGCTGATAGGAGTTTCTCATGCTATACAAATGACACATTTGCAAAATAAACCACAAACCAATGAGTCAGAAGTAAACTAGTGGTTCCCTGAAGAAGCATTTCTACACTTTTGTGATAAAACATGAGTTATGTTTTAGTTGGATGAAAGTATTACTCTGTCAAGTATTTTCTCCACATAGCTGGGTTGAAGTTCCTGGTGCATTTCCTTGTACATGGCAACTCGAAGCTGAAAGAAGAATGTCTGATTTCCTATCTTATCCGCGGAGCTTGGAGGCAGCATTCGTATAGTATAATTTATGCAAATTGAGCATCTCGCTGTTCTGATTGGCTGAGCGTCCGGCCGTTTCCCGTCTTGCATTGGATACTGTTGTCTTGGCCACGTCCCCAAGCCACGTCGCGCTTTGCTCGCCATTTTCCCATCTTCTGAAGCCAGAATCATTCTATTCTAGTGTCACGGTGTCATTCAACACTGTCAGGTCATAAATTACTTGTTACCGGGGACGAGCTGAGCTCTTTATAGAGTCTTAAATCGCTTTGCTTCTGCTGGCGCTCCCACAAACATGAACGTTTTCAGGCTAACCGGCGATCTCTCCCACCTAGCAGCCATCATCATCCTGCTGCTAAAAATATGGAAAACCAGGTCTTGTGCCGGTGAGTAGCCGTACACCTTTACTTACAGGTTGCATGACCCCCCTGACCTGCACAAAATGTGCCCTGTTATGTAAATATACAGTTGAACCGGAGGAAAAGGGTCTCTGCTGTGTAACTTCTGTAGTTGGAGCTCATTAGCCTCTTCTTGGCTAACGATAGCTAGCTGGCTAGTAGCTAGTTAGTCATCCCTGAGACTGTCACTGTGAGAATAATATACTATATCAACTGTATGCGACCTGAAACTTGCGAAATGATAAAGGAAAGTCCAGCTAGCAGCAGCTGTCTTGCTGGCCAGCAAGCCTTGACAGTGCAGTGGGTCCCGCAGTAACGCAACGTAGGGGACAAGGGGACCTGAGGGCCACAGCTGTTAGTTTGACATATTGGGGCCTCGTCATTTCAGTTGTTGGAGGAAACCGTGGTAAGTTCACGACCCACGCTGCCCACCTGTTTATCCTTACGTTAGCTACGTTAGCCAAGTGTGACCTTTCTGACGTGGCAGCACTGAGTCCTCACATGTCGAGATGGAGTCAGGGGGTGCGTTCATGCCTTTGCATTCTCCATGGGGATAGTTGATTGCTGTGTTATCATGATGGAACTTTGCTGTGTTTCCCTGCTCGTCCAGGGGTCAAAGGTCTGCGCTCTATCGCTGCAAGACAGGCAGTCATCAGAGTTATGTCATTACTGCTGTTTGCTTGAGATTAAACCGACCGCTCAAGTCAATCATGTTCAAGCTTTAAGATTCGGAACAGTCGCGTATCAGTATCAGAGTTGAACCATCTGCAGCTGTATATCTGCTGTGTTATAACTCACAGTGCTGGGCTAAGGATAGGGTAATGATAATGTAGTGATCACTGATCGCAGCCCCCCTCCTAGTGTGACAGTGGGTGTGACTGAGGGGAACGTGTTGTCACTTGCCAGCTCACCAGATAAACAGAGGTTCGGTTCTCACCTGGCATTAACGAGTACTTGGTTGATCCGATCACACGTTTAGTACAGGTGGGAATGCACGCGAGCTGC
>NW_023339651.1:19255202-19288127 GCF_004916995.1 Morone saxatilis
ACTCTCTAACCTGCAAAGATAAGCAGCGGATGTTTGTGAACACACTGTCTGTTTCAACTGATTTCACCATCGAACTAGTAACCGCTGCATCCACAGATTCCCTCAAAAAAATCATGCGAGTTTGAGAGTTGCTGTGTAAGGGGAAAGTTAATAAACTGTGCAAAGCGCCTACAGCAAATGTCTAATCATTGGGGCTTTCTTGCAAAATTTAAAAAAAGAATTTTATACATTAAGTTGTTTCTCTCCTTGTAAAAAAACATTATGTCTGTTTCTCCCAGCCTGTTGGCTACTTCCATTGTTGAATGTAAAAATAGCTTACAGTACAGTTAGGTTGTGCAAGCCAACTGCAGGAAATTACCATTGGAGAATGAATGAAAGCGGGTGGGCATATGTTGTTAGAAAGTAGAAGAGGGAGCGATAGAGCAGTGTGTGTGAGCTCTGGTTCACTGTGAGCAACTGTAGGTTGTTGTATTGGGAAAGAGATGTTGGTGTTTGCTTTAAAATGTAATTCCTTTTTAACTTTTAGCACAACAAACCAATGCAGCTTTGGATCCTGTAGTAGGGTGAGCTTTAGCTGCGGAGGGACAGATGCCCTCTAGATATGAGTACATTCTGTCAACTGTCTGTTTAATTGCCAAGAAGTGAGATATTTCTGGAATGTAAAACAATTTGAATGTCCTCTGCTGTCTCCTCACAGGTATCTCTGGGAAGAGTCAGGTCCTGTTTGCATTAGTGTTCACCACTCGCTACCTGGACCTGCTGACCTCCTTCATCTCTCTCTACAACACCACCATGAAGGTGAAACACGTTGCTCCTCGTTCTCACATCCTGTAGCCCTTTCCCCCCCCACGCACTAAGCACACAGTGTTGAGGCTCAACCAGTACACTGAGTCGACACGCCTGTGTTTGCTGATGGCTGACGTTGCCCGGCATGATGTGTCACTGCTGCTTGATTGTATTCATGACACACCAGTGAATATTCATGTTTCTGTTTCTGTTTCTGTTTCTGACTGTGTTGTCTGTGTCTTTCAGATCATCTACATCGGATGTGCGTACGCCACTGTGTACTTGATCTACCTCAAATTCAAGGCCACTTATGACGGGAACCACGACACATTCAGGGTGGAGTTCCTGGTCGTCCCCGTCGGCGGCCTGGCTTTCCTGGTTAACCACGACTTCTCTCCCCTGGAGGTCAGAAATGCTGCCCAAACACACCCCCTTTCAAACAGCAGTACTGCTTATGTTTCTGAATGTGCACTTGACCTCTGTTTACATCAGACAGCTGTCAGACTCCAGTCATACAGGTCTACATGTGTCATTACCTAATGTAGTTATGTTTCACTTCTCTCCTTCTGTATATGCACATGTCTCTGTCTCTCTCTCTCTCTCTCTCTCTTCAGAAGCGTTAAATTCTTTATTAAAGGGACAGTTCACCCCTAGATCAAAAATGCACATGTTCTCTTCCCTGTAGTGCTGTATATCAGCTTAGATTGTTTTGGTGTGAGTTGCTGAGTTTTGGAGGTATCCGCCGTAGTGATGTCTGCTTCTCTCCAATATAATGGAACCAGATGGCACTCGGCTTGTGGTGCTCAAAGCGCTGTTTTCTTTCTACGTATCACCACGCAGAAGGGAGCATACGTCTACTCACGGACGAAAGGCTCGTGCTCATGACAGCACAGGATGTAAACGGTAATGGCGTCCTCCTCGGCCGAGCTAGCTCGCCTAACACCGCCGAGATAGCTTAAGTTCAGCTACGGTTGGCAGGTGTAGTTCGGTCGAAAGAAAATAGTTCCTGCTCACAACAAGGTCTGTGAATCATCTTGAGTAACCGGGTCATGATTTCTGGAAAGGGATGTTGCTGTTGAGTTTGAGTCAAATGTGTTTTTTGGAGCTTTGAACACCACAAGCTGAGTGCCATCTGGTTCCATTACATCTACAGCCAATATCTCCTAAACTCAGTGACTCACACCGAAACAGTCTAGATGGATAAACTGCACTACAGGTAAGAGGAAAAATATGGTTTACTTCTGGTTTACATCAGTTTGATCAGGTCAAATATGATAACAGTATTTCATGTCTAAACAGGTCAAACACTAGCAGACTGCAGTCATTTTGTCAGTTGGTTCCGTCAGCTTTGCATCAGTTACACATTGGCAGTTAGGAGGTGTCAATATTTACGAACAGATCTCTGCATAAGTACTAGTTTATGTCAATCTCCACCTAGGAAACACTTGAGTTATAACTAGGCTACGTTTGGGCTTCGAGACCACTGTTTGTAACTGTTGTGGCTTATACACGTGTCTTTAAGGCTCAACCTGACCTGTTGTATTTTTTTTTAAGAGGAGCTATGCTTGCTCTGCTAACTGCAAGAACAGACAGGAAGTTAGCTCAAATGCTGATTTAGCTTACAGCACCTTTTTTAGTGTGTTTTTAAGTAGCAGCCAACTATCTGCTCGCAACTATACCATCTCATACTGATACTGTGGAATTTCAAGTGTCAAGCAGTCCTAATCCAGAGCAGAATTCTGTACAGGTGTGAACACAGGGTCATACAAGGTCATAAAGCCCTTCCCAAATGACTGAGGCTCCTGCAACACACAGGCACTCTGTCTCACTGTGTTTCTTTGCCTACGTGCTGTTATTTTTCCACCAACACTCCGTCTTCCTCTTTGTTTGGCCCAGATTCTGTGGACGTTCTCCATCTACTTGGAGTCGGTGGCCATCCTGCCCCAGCTTTTCATGATCAGCAAGACTGGTGAGGCCGAGACCATCACCACCCACTACCTGTTCTTCCTTGGACTCTACAGAGCCCTCTACCTCATCAACTGGATATGGAGGTTCTACTTTGAGGGATTCTTCGACATGATCGCCATTGTCGCTGGGGTGGTGCAGACCATCCTCTACTGCGACTTCTTCTATTTGTATGTAACAAAAGGTGAGTGCCACTGCAGATTTCTTTCATTTTATAAAACAGATAGACGGTGAGAGTGTTTTCTTTTGCTCTGTTAGTTGGTTGGGTATCAAGCAGTTAGCAGTCAAACATTATCATAATCTTTCAGGCCCACCAGGCATCAATAAATATTTTATTTAAAGACATACTATGAAGGATTTTTACATTGCTGTTTGAAAACGCACCATTCAAAGTTGGCTGGCTGGCTGAACTGAGATCAGTGATGGTAGAACAGGGTGGAGGGTGATTGTTTAGCAGCGGTTACGTCTGATGCACCTCCACAGTGTCCGCACAATCCTGGAGAAGGTGCACATTGCTGGATTCTGTGCCGAAGCTGCACTGATCGACAAACAGACACGCAGACCAGCAGCTCTTTATACATTCATAGTCTCGCATAGACCGATCTCCACAATTCGTTTTAGCGCTGTGCTAGCACTCGAGAGCAGAGAGAGAGAGAGACGCCTGTGTGCTGCCCAAAGGTTGACGCACAGAAGGCTGCAGGGTCTCTGCTGATACAGACACTGCCACACCCTTCTAAACAGTCTATACATTGTTTTTTTAGGAACAATGGACTATACACCTTTCACACCATACTTGCATTGCACTTTTCTTTCTCATGTATATCACTGACACTTTTTGGACGCTTTTTTAGTAGGGACAGGGTATTATGTCTGCAGTTGGACGGATGCAGACTTAGAATGGGAATAGAAATTATATAATATATATAATAGAAACTCTTTCCTGGTCGACATCTATAACATAAACCAAATTCAAAAGAGCTCTGTAGGTTTAATTTACTACCATGTTTGAATGTGTGAATGTGAATGTGTCATATGGTCTGTGTTAAACATAAAGGCGTCCTGTCTTGTTTCAGTACTGAAAGGAAAGAAGTTGAGTCTGCCAGCTTAAGTGCCCAAAGAGGAGTGTTTCGCAGACTCATAGAGGGGGATCGAAGGGGAGGAGGAGTGGTAGTGAACACCTCTGACAAGCCCCCCATACCCCCCACCCCACACCCTCCACCACCGCTTTCCTCCTCTTCCCCTCCCGCCAACGTAAGATGCCTGAGACAGAGAGCGAGTGGGAGCTGCTGACTGCACTTTCTTCTGATCCAGAATCAGTGGAATCAGAACACCTGCAGAGGCTGGTCCATGGCCTTCGGATTTCTGTTTGACGCATCTTGCCTTAACTTTTTTTATTACTGTATAAAGGAAGAAAAAAAAAAAAAAAGCGAGAAAAGTTTTCTACAGAAAAATGTGTACTCCTGAAGATTTGACACATTGGTAAATAAGAGCTGAAGATGTAAAATTGCCTCTGATTTGGCACTGTATGATATTGAAGCGGACCTCTTGTGGTGGGATATTATTGACTCAAGCGTTTGTAATTATTTGCAATTGAAATAAATGTGCATTGTTTTTCCTGAATCATTTTGGGGAGGAATTTGTTAAATCCTCGTAGGTTTGGTGGTCAAATTATTCATGTTTTGCTCTTCTACTTTTTGACCACTATGCATTCCCATGTATAAAGAATCTTTTTTTTTTTTGTTTCCCAAGCCCTTGTTACAATATAAATTACATTTAGAAGCTGTAATTTAACATTCTCTTTAAAAAAAAAAAAAAAAGAACTTGCACGTAACTCTTGAGGTGTGTGTTTGTTAAAATGCCTTCAGAATGGAGAGGTATGGGTTGCTTCTGTGTTATTTTACTTCTCCATGTTGAACAGAATGCTCATTAGGAAACAACACATGATGCAAGCAAAGGGTTAAAAGGATGCCAGTGCATTCTTATCACTGTAAATTGCTTTATTCATTTGAATAGCCAATGAGGACAGTATATCATCTGTAAGTATACATCATTGCCCAGCCCATTCATTTCAGGTGGCTCCTTTTTTTTTTAAACGTTTGAGATGAGTGAATTCACTAGTATTGTGCTGTATGTGAATAATCATGACAGAAATGGAAGTCTTTAGTTTTTCCTTTTTAGGTGCCGATGTATTTATTTTTAACTTTCTTCCTGGTTTCCAATAAACAGAGTCCGTAGAACTGTCCACCTGTTGTGCATCATTTTAACAGCAGGGATTAAATCTCCCCATCTGAGATGAGCACAATCCTACGAACGCTGTCACACCGGGTCTTAAATACTTCTACAGACATATCTGCTTCCAGTTAAGTTTTACTGCAGATCATTCCAGGTTTCCTTTTCATTTCTTACCAGAGCTTTTGCATGATGTTGCCACCACAAATAAAGACTTTATGGGAACATTTTGTCTCGGTGCTGTGGTTACAATGAGCCTAAAAGAGTACTCCACTGATTTAGCGTTGCACTCCTACAGCACTGTCGGACTCACAAGGAGATTTTTTCTAAAAGAACCAGAGCTGGGGTCTTTATTCCACATGTTGTATATAAAAACTGCCTACATTACCCACCATGCAACTCAACCACTGACAGCTGCCGTGTTATGCTAGTAGCGGCTAATTGGACCTCTTGCCTCAATCAGAGATGAGGAGTGGTCTACAGATGTTTGGTAAGCTCGCTTCTTTCCACTAACAGATTTATAAAATCGTAGTCTTAAACCGAAAGTGACTCAAGTCACATAACTTGAGGCAATTTATCAGTGAAGTTCCCTTTTAAAGGTCCACTGTGTAACATTTAGGAGGATTTATTGTCAAATTTAATATAACATTCATAGTTATGTTTTCATTAGTCTATAATCACCTGAAAATGGGAATCGTGTTTTCGTTACCTTAGAATGAATTGTTTTTATCTACAGAGGGCGCGGATCTTCTTCTACCGAGTCTGCCATGTTAAACCGCCATGTTTCTACAGTAGCGTAGAACGGACAAACTAAACACTGCCTCTAGATAGGACCGTTCATGTTTTTTGTACAGTTCTCGTAAATGCTTGGAAGGCAAAGGGTATTCCGTTGTTTGCAATCTGCAACTTCACCAGTGGATGCCACTAAATCCTACATACTGGTCCTTTAAGGAAATCATTGCAGCTGAAAAAATGCAATTTTGAACAATCCTTTAGTGTTTACATATCAGCTTTAACTTAGTTTTACATTTTGTGAACGGGGATATGCAGCTTGACATGCACTCTTATCATTAAGAGCATGGTATGGATGTTTATTATATGAAGTAACAAATAGAGCAGGGTTGTGTTCTTACTGCAGTGTTTCAGTGTTTGGGTTGGACCCCGGTGTAGTGGCTTGATATACATACGAGGATGCAGCTGAAGACTGACATACTATGTTTGTATTTATGTGGTACACATTTCCAATTAAAATACATCAAAATATATTTTCTCTCTGTTTGTGTTGTTAAGAACTGACTATAAATATAATTTTTTATTAATTTTATTGATATAAAAACTTGCACATCAAAAGTAAAAGTGTGTGGAGAGAAAGTGTTCACGGGGGACGTAGGGAATCTCCACATTCACACTGACCTCAGTCCATCTTAGGTGATCCATGTACTTCTCAGACATTCATATGCACAGGAAATAAATCAGAGACCAAATGTTGATTAATAAACTTAGAGTTGGGGATATAATATTGATATTCATTCAAGTGAGGTTGTATATATTGTACCATTATTTTATTTATTCAAGTTGTGGTGAATAGGAAAAAACTAATTTATTCAAAATCTGGCTTTTACATGTAGATTAGTCACCACTTTTGAATCTAATTTCTCTCCATACAAGTGGTCAACTATGGAACCTCAAGGTTCAATAATTTTTAAATAAAAGACATTGTGAAATAAATAAAGGAATAAATTAATTGTAAAACAACTCATTATGTAAGACTGACAGAGAATACCAGTACAGGTAGACGGCATTGCCGTCCAAAGTTATTATGAATTCCTCCTCTGTGATGGAATTCAAACCCAGATGTTGCATAGCTCCCTAACACCAGGAGAAAACATGGGCCCTCAAGACAACAAGACACTAATAATTACACTAAATAATTGTATTTATTATATTGTAATAAAGTTCTGTCAGGAATATTTCCACCAGGGCTAGCAGGCCTATAAGTAACCCAGTTTAACCCGGGTGTGAGACTGAAAAATGACATCTGGCACCACTGAGTACAAAAATATCAGTTTATCTTTATTTCTTTAAGTCTCTATATTGGCTCTGATGGACAGTACCGGGCATTAAGATTCTTAATGTGAAAGAGGTGCCCCTTCTTCACGTTTGCCACTGCCCCTAAAGAGTCTCTGCACGCAAACTCCAAACACATTCATCATGCATGTTTCTAATGCTATACAGCTGCCAAGTTAGATGTGTGTTTAGCAATAACACAACTTGTGTGTAGACAGTTTCTATATGAGTACATGGTTGACCATAAACATTCTCACACTGTCTTTTCAAAGGTTCAGCACGTTAAGTATCTGTCTTATATATTAAGTATAAGATTAAAATGCTTCTGTTATTTAAGACACATAGTGAAATACATGGTGATTGGCCGCTCCGGTGGTTTGGTCGGGGCTGGATTATGAGACATCATTTGAGCTGGGAACTGTGGACCCGGACAACCCGGAACAAAAACACTGACGGACCAATCATCGATCTGATGCATATATCTAACAGACCGAAGAAAAAGGGAAAGGAGGAGAAACTCTTTCATATTTTTAACATTTCCCGCTAAACCGCCACAACACACCGTAGTCGAGTGCAGTGGATGTAACAGCGACAGGATGGAAGTTAATACGTCAAAGGGGAACTGTGAGTAACTATTCACCAAGTGCTAAAACACTAACTTACAGCTAGCTAACGGGCTAACTTCACTGATTGTTACGGAGGAATTGTGACTGCGTGAAGAAAGCATCGTTAGCTAATGTCAGCCGGAGCCCGGCACTGCTGTTCACCAGAACCTCAAAAGGAGAAAAACTCTGTTTTTTCCCTGGTTAGGAAGTAAACGGAAATCTTCTGTTTGTTAAACACAACTTGTGGACAGTTAATGTTATTACTGAGTCCTTACTGTGGGAGTCGTGGGTTCGACTCCCACCTGTGACTCCTTACAGCCCTCCTCTCCTCCTCTCCTCCTTTCCTGTCACTCTCCATACTGTCAGTATTAATTACCTGTGTGCTGATAATTGTTGAAGCATGTATAATTTCTTATATGTTTTCTACAAGCTTATATTATTGTGTTGTTTAAGTTATATCATTGTTTTTTTTGGTCATTTCTCCATGAGGAAAAACACAATTTCCACCACAACAATGTGTTAACACTACGACTGATCCAAGCCTCGGTCTGTTAATGTTGACAGTTAAGAAAACAGGTAAAAGTTAGTTGAATTCAAAGAATCAAGACAATGCGTGGTGTTAAGGTAACCTGCTTCTGTTGACATCCAGGTACCCATCTCCCCCTCTCCGCTCTGCGCCTCCTGGTCCCACCGGTTCGGCTGGTCTCAGCAGCGATGTGGCAGACCATCCAGCAGAAGGTTGTGGCTGATTATGGGATGCTTGAGGAGTTTGTTTCCATGGTTACAGACATTGTTCCAGAGCTTCTCACCATTCGCCAGAGGGTCCAACTTATCCTGGGCCTCAGAGCACGGGTGAGAGGGAGCAGTAGTCCGATACTGACCGTTAAGAATGACCAGAAATGTGAATATGTAATACCATCAATAAAACGTCGTCTTCTTTCAGAAATGGTGAAATCAGTTGAAACAGTGTGTTCAGACACCTAGCTGCTGAATGTTGGCATGTAAGACGCACTTTAGACACAGAATAGGCTGCCGTGACTAAATCACACAATGTGTTTAACAAGGGAAAAAACAACTTGGTGTATATTGCATTTAATAATGAATTTACAAGAGGGCATGAATCATCAAGAGTTGGCCCTAGCCGTTTCTCCTCACTCAACAACTCTCAAAATTGCACAATGTTTTAAGGGAGTCTTGGGATATTACTCAATGGTGAAAACCTGTTGAAACAGACAGCGTGTTCACACCTGCTGCTTATCTTGTGAGAGAGCTCAAACATGCTATTTGCATTACAGTGAACCAAATGGAAATCAGACAGCATGTTTCGTTTGCTTATGGGATGTCAGTTGAGGACATT
This sequence comes from Morone saxatilis, assembly GCF_004916995.1. Taxonomy (NCBI): domain Eukaryota; kingdom Metazoa; phylum Chordata; class Actinopteri; family Moronidae; genus Morone; species Morone saxatilis. Next base: position 19,264,212 of record NW_023339651.1, read on the forward strand.
TGGCCCTTCAATGGCCCTGGACACATTTGTACACAAAAGAATGTGGTCATACGCGGCCCAGCCCACCGCTGAATGTGTTCTGAGCAGTCTGTTGCCTGCACATCTTCATCTGAGCGCTCTCTGTGGCTCCTTCCATTACTCCCTGTCATATTTCAAACTGGTTTGCCATTGTCACGGCCAAAATAATTAATCTGTAGAAAATAAAAAAAATAAAAATTATGCTATCAGTTAACTTCATCTTTAACTTTTATTGTGTGGTTTTCTCTTTTCTGGCAAACTCTACAGTAACACTGGCAACCAGCGTTACACTACTGCCACCTGCTGTGTTAGGGTGTGAACCACAAAGCAGGAATGAAAGAAAAAACAACCATTGAAGAGGCTCTGGATTATTTATTATTAATATGTATTATTAAATTATCAATATTTCACCTTTAAACAGCAATTATCAACATCGGTTTATCACCGTACCCCTACTTTCATCAGTGGGCCTTAGGTGCAGTCACTATTGTGTTACCTCATTGAGTGACAGATAGTGAGTTAACATTTGTTCCTTGAACGTTATTACCATAATTGTTCATTTTACAGCAAAAATATGTCACTAGTTTAATAAGAAGCGATATAATTATAGTTCTTCTTATAAAGCTAGAAGTGTTACAGCTAACTGTGCTAAACTAGCGTTTTCAGAAGTGTTTCCTGCCACAGTGACGCTGTTGTTTGTTGTTTTAGCTGATTCTGGAGCTGTGTCAGTTTGAAGCTACTGCTGACCTTCAGCTCCTTCAGCCACAACTGGACAGAGTGCAAACTCTCATCATGGCGTGGGTAACGGAGGTGAGTTTAAAGTGTTGTTACTTCAGATCAATGAGAAAACAGCAGTTCGTGCGAAATAAAGTTCTCTTTAAAAATAACCACACAATGGAGGGGGAATTGCTTTACAATGGTCGTGTCATGTTCTGCAGGTTGGTGCTGCAAATATGAAAGCGCCACACTCAGAGTTTGTGGATCTAGTTAAGAACTTGCTGACAAATCCTGACGAAAGGGAACACTTCTTTCAGGTCAGTGTTATTGTAAATCCTGTATTTCTGATTCTTTAATGAGGTCAGTCATTATAGTTTTCAAGTGTTAGACTGAATATACTTTCAGAACATTTTCCCTGAAGAGTTTGGTCCCACATATGATGAAGCACTTCACACCTTGATGTGGATGTTCCTATCCAGACTTGAAAAGTTCCTTCCTCTTCAGACTTTCCAACAGGTACATAAATGATGGACATAGGTTGTTACACTGTCATGTTGGTATCTCTTTGGGCTAGCTCTGATTTTTGCTGTTTTTTAATCTCCCTTTCTTTCTTCAGGTTGCCTCCATGTTTGGTGAGGTGTCCTCAGTTCTGGAGGAATGCATGGACTCTGTGTGTCGACGTGAGGACCTCAAAACCCTCCTGCATTATCAAAAAGACCTCCGCCAACTGGATCACAATGGCAAGCCTTTCTTTCACTTTTGCTTGATGATTGAGTTAAACAACATAAAACATCAGTGAATGCAGCTTTAGATATTTTTTCTCTGAATGATTGGCTTGGAAAGATCTAATGTGTAGCATACTGTTTGAATAATGAATGACACTGAACAGCAGGTGTCTAGCTTTAGCCTTTTCCACCATCTTATTGCAATATTTCTTCTCATTTCAGATGGGTCCTTGGATGGCGCCTGCATTATTTCAGCTCTCAAACTTCCCTCTGTGAATAGAACTGAGGCAGATGAAACACAACCAAAGGCCAATGTCTTGAATAATGTGCTATCGTGTGCATCAGATATGGAGAATCAATCTTTAACATTGCCTCATACAACACAGGTAACAAAAGATACGATCACAGAAGGCCAGATAAGCGAGATAAAGGTTGATGAAACTAATCGGACTCCTGGGGAAAACAAAACGGCGGTGCTTTTGGGTGATGTCACGAGACATAAGGAAGCAGTAGGCCCTGTGGAGAATGCCCCATACCATGTAAAACAGTGCCATGTTCAGCTAAACAAGCTAACGTCTTTGCAGTCTCGACCTGTGAGACGAAACAGAGGCCTGAAGATGAAAAAGATCCTGTTAGAGGAGAAAAGAAGTCTTTGTGAAGAGGGCCTCTCTGCCTGCAAATCAGCTTCTAAGAAAACAAAACTTTCAGAGGGCTCTGACGAGGATTCAAGCAGCTACATCAAACAGTCGTATTTGGCTCCTGTCAGTGATTGCAGTGAAAACGACTCATGGTCTTACTACTCAGATAAGGGCTCTTGCTATAATACTGCTAGTAGCAGTCCCAGTGTGGCTGACTCATGGTCTAACTACTCAGGCGATGAGGGCTCCCCTGTCAGGGTTTATGCCGAAGATGATTCTTTGTCTAGCTGCTCAAATGGGGACCCTTCCTTCACAAGTCCTAAAAAAGTATCAGCTACCAGCAGAAAGCAGGGTACCTCCAGCATCAAAGCCAGCGCTCAGAAAAAGCCCTATAAAGACCCATGCTTTATCTGCAAGGAGCACTTGAACACTACCCTGGGAACTCACATGAAAACCCACTTTCCCACTGGTGATTACGCCTGCCCGCGATGCGACAGCAGGTTTAAACTCCTCTCATCTTTGAAGCTGCACATGAACAGAGTGTGCTTTGAGTACAGCCAGCAGCCGAGAGTAGATCCGGAGAAGCCGGATGAAGCTGCGAATCTGTACAAATGTGACAAATGCCAAGAGGCATTCAGGTACAAAGTTTCACTGGACAAGCACAAACTGACCCACGACGAACTCTACTGCAGAGTGTGTAGGAAGGTGTTACGGGACGCAGCAGCGTTGGCGAGGCATAATGCTTCTCACACCTCGTTCCAGTGTAACCGCTGTGAGGAGACCTTCACCCATTTCAAGCCCTTGGTCAAGCATTGCGAAAACATCCATAAAATCATCAAGCCTTTTAAATGCAACCATTGTCCGAAAACCTTTTCCAAGCTGCGCCTTTTAATCAGACACGAGTGGAAACACACGGGTCATCTACCGTTCCGGTGCGCTCAGTGCGGCTGGCGATTCAAAAACGACGCAGATCTCATTTCCCACGAGAGAGTCCACACGAGAGAGAAACCCTACCTGTGCGCAGAGTGCGGCAAGACTTTCGCCCAGAGTTCCAACTTGTTGCGGCACTTGAATTTCATCCACAGCGAGTCTCGAAATGAGAAGAGGCATTCTTGCTCCGAGTGTGAGAAATCCTTCAAAGACAAAGGAGCCCTGAAAAAACACCAGAAAAGCAAACACTTGCATGAATTGTTCCGTCACCCATGCCCGTTCTGTGGAAAGATGCTCTCTGCATCAACAATCGCAAGACACAAATTAATCCATACGGGAGAGACGCCTTTCAAATGCACCATGCCTGAATGCGACAAGGCCTTCAGGTCAACTGCTGAGGTGAAGAGGCATGTCCTCATTCACCATACGACAGAGAGACCATTTAAATGTGATGTCTGTGGGAAGGGCTTCATAAAAATGTGTTATCTCAACGCTCATGCTAAAATACACTCCGGAGAGAAGCCATTTGTTTGCCATATCTGCGGCAAGGCGTTCCCCAAGCTCTACAGCATGCGAAGACACAAAAAACTTCTACATACCAAAAGTATGTAGAAGTTTACATAGTAGCCCCACATGGTTATTTATTATTAAACTGAGCAACAATTTTACACATCAAAGTGTGTTTCAAGCTGTTGGGCAGTACTACAGCTTAAACAGTTGTACAAGGCCATTAGTGTCTCTAGAGGGAGCTGTGCAAAGTCTGATAGATGTCCTCAACAGATGTCACTTGAGTCGGTTAGGGCTGAAGACTACAAGTTTGAAAATGAAAAAAAACCTGGGGTTGTGAAGTTAATTGAGCTTACCATAAGAATGTGTGTGAATGTTTGGGTGAGCTGCCATTGTTTCCTGTTACGGACGAGTGGAAACTGACTGCAGCCAATGAGAGCAGCTCAAGTCACAGTAGGTCAACCCAGACCATGATGCCGTCCTCGAAGCCTCCTCCACAAACCAATGGGTGACACCACGATAGGTTTACAATTAGTTTTGAAAAAAGAAGGAAAAAGAATGTGGAATAAAAATGCATTATATGTGGTTCTGCTGTATTGATTTTGATCCATTTTTTTAAAATGGCCATTGTGGGTCCAACAATGTTACAAAAGTGTAATGCAATATTTCTACAGTACTTTTTTAAGCATTACATTGGTCAAATCTGATCTCGTCACAGATTATGTGTATAACTCACTGCAATTTGTGGAATCTTTGTTTACTGTGTAGCTATTTTCTATTTTTCTTGACATTGAGATAATGTAAAAATTACATTAAAATGATTGAATTAGTCATATTGACTCATTTGTGGTTGCTGATCAATTGTGATGGTCCCTGTCCAACATGCTGATGTGCTGATGTGGTGGACAAGTTATTGTTTTTCCTATGTGTCCTTGAAGGTACCATCAGCAGCGATTTGAAGCATGTGGGTCAGGTGCTCCTCAAGGATAAGAGATTCAGATTCCCTTTGAAATCCATGAAACACTACCGCTTTTGTCCACAGGGGCCGCCAGAATCACCATAGAATGGAAGTTTCTTGTAGATGCTTTAATTTCTAAGTTTGATTTGCGATATATTAGACTATTTTTATCTGGGGATCTGCGTAAAAAACGAAATAAATCCATAATGTTATAAAACAAAACATGAAAAAGTCTATGGCTGGGGGATACTTCATCCACTGTATGTGTTTATTTCCTGTTTTCTGTCAAACATTGCCAAACATCATATATCACGAGGTTAAATTGTAACGTTGTTGGGAAATTTGAATCAACCTAATGTGGCATTGCATAAAACAGATGAATGCTTGCAAACTAAAAGGTTGTGGGTTCAAATAAATACATTACGTCTCCGTTGGGACTGCGTTTATATGCTGTTACTATTTTTAAAACTATTTCATGTTTTTAAAATAGTTGCAGCACCACCCACATGTTAAACAGTTTTATATTTTTGTTTATATTATTTTTTCTTTGAGACATAAAATATTAATCTTTCTTTATTTCATCAATTGTATTGCTTATGTTTTATGTGTCTATGAGTGGGAAGATTAAAAGCCCATTGAAACCGTGTGTATTTATCCTATTATGTTAAACACATGAACACTGTTGTTGTGTGTTGCTGATTTGGAATTGAACACGTTGCATGTGTGGGTGTAAAACTATTTTTAGGTTGAAATCTCGAAGCTATACATTATGGGACAGAGGTAGAGAAAAGGCGGAACTTGTCACAGCCAGCTGCCTCCCGTCGGACTGTTATTCCGGACGGAACGCAAAGCAACCGTTGACGCACAAAGATCGGCTGAGTGACTTCGGACTCTGGGACGCAACCACCGTGAGAATCTCCCGTTTGACTTCGGTCGAGCGGCTGACCTGGCTGTCCCTGCCTGTGATGTGAGTGCAGTGAACGCACAGCATGGACGGAGGTGTTTCACAGTTACCCGGTGAGTAGTGACGCTAACAGACACGTTTGTTTGGCTAGGCCGAAACACAGCCCGCGCGCGGGAATGCCGTTGCTAGCTTTGTCGGGAAATCGCAGTTTCTTAATCACAATACACTACGCACCTCATTTAAATTGAATTTAGACCTTAAGTGGTACCCCGTGGTCCATCCTCCCATGGAGACGTTCAGCTAGGTGCATGTTTCTGCATACATTAAGTGGTAGTTGTGGTGTAGCTACGTGCTAACGCTAGGCTGTAGCTTGTGCTATCTGAGCTAACGGCAGCTCAAGTGGCTGCAGTGCACTCAGACTATCAGACTATCAGACTATCAGACTACTAACAGCTGAACTGACGCACACTGTTGGAGAAACAAATACAACTTTATTTGCGTGGTTGTTGTTGGTAAATACATTTACAAACCACTGTTTATGATGTATCCACATATCGACGAGTAATATTAAGTCAATCTTAGACTTTATCACGGAAATGATAGTAGACACATCCGCCTCAACCACAGCCTGGCTGTCATCGGTTATGCGTAGTTTCCAAAGAAAAAGTAATCCTTTGAACATTAGATGAGACCACAGCTTTGTCATCAGTTTATTGGTTTATGATGGGCGTATCAAAGACGGGTAAATAAGGGGTTAAACATCAATGGTTTATCTGGTCCACCGAGATGTTAGACCCGAGCCTTCCAGATGATGTGATAATGGGTCTCTTACTGGGAAACTGTCAATGGTTGAATTGTGAAAAGAGGCTTTGGATTAGTTTTTTATGCCTCCTGTTTGTGCCTCTGGTGTTATTACATCCAGATCACTGAGATAAAATGCTGTTTACCCAAACAATACTGAAAACAGATCACTGAGATAAAATGCTGTTTACCCTGACTTCGTGTCAGACAGTCACTTTTGGTTTTATTTGCGTAGGTTTTCCACAATACAGCATTACAGTTACTGTCATCAGTTACAATGATCTTTAAGGAAATTAAAACAAACACTTAATCTATCAGTCTCTCAAAATATTATGTCTTATACTTCTTTACTAACACTAATACAGTCAGATTTAATAGCTTAGATAAATAATGAATGCGATACATTTATTTCCAGACCATGGTATTAGTACTCTGCTGCATCCCTACTCACAGCATTGAAAAATTACCTTCTGAATAAAGAAGCAGCAACATTTCTGTCCATAAATTACACAGAATATCACCCCACCCTGTCTTGGACTAAACACTGAGTCTGCACATTGGGTTCGATCTTGATCTAATTTGAAAGTGTTACTGTGTCCTCCTTTCAAACAACACATCTCCCTGTTTGCAGGTCCCTCTCTTCCCCTCTCTGCTCTGCGGCTCCTGGTCCCACCGATTCGGCTGGTCTCTGCAGCCATCTGGCAGACGGTGGAGCAGAAGATTGTGTCAGATTATGGGCTGCTTGAGGAGTTTGTGTTCATGGTTACGGAGATTGTGCCTCAACTTCTCTCCACGAGGCAGCGGGCGGAGCTCATTTTGGGTCTCAGAGCACGGGTGAGGAAGAGTTCTTGGTTTTCAGAGCCAAGAGTATGTTTAGATTGAAGATGAGATTTTTGTGAAGAAGCTATCACAATTGTCAAGTAAGGGATTGCATGTTAACATCACAGGACCAGCAAAGTAGTGCTTCAATGTATTGATCTGTATTGGACTACACAATTGTTCACGATATCCAAATCACAGAGGCTGCAATGTTTAGAGAAAGGTAAAAACGTTGGACAAAACCGCATTAGAAGAAGTTGTTGCAAAAATGATCATTCCCACAAACACAGTATCTGTCAAAATAATTGCAGTTTGATATTTTTATCGTACCGTGCACCCCAAGTACAATTTTGGCATTAAATGTAAGGAGGAGACACGTACCCGCACAAACCACAGTTCCACAGTTTGTGGAACTCAAGTCTGGACCTAAGCTTGTTTATTTTGCTGCATTTTTGAAACAGCGAGGATTGATGATGCAAGCTGTCATATTCCTTTTATCTGTCGCAGTGCTGCGACTCACTGCACCTTCATCTGGATGATGCAGCAGTTGGCATCGCTGACAGCCTCAAATTTATATTGGACAGTTTGACGTTGATTGCAACCAATCAGTGTCAGACTGATTTTATTGGACCTATCTTGGACAGTGACACTTGCATTAAAGTTACACTGCTGTTGTCACAGAGTGTAATGGTGGCTTAAGACTCATAGTGATTCTTGCAGTCAATTTAATGGATTTTAGACCGCAAACAAGCCCTCATTATAACAGGCCATTACTGTGCTTCGATCCCGGCAGTGTGTGTAGGCCTTCAGAAGGAACATTTGCGTTTTTCTGTGCATGCTTTACTGCAGTTGAATAATGATGTTGCAGTGTGATGATTACTTTTAAAGAAGCTGGATGGAACAGAGCTGTTTTAAAATTGATTACACTGAATTTGGGAAGATCAAACTGGCCTGCACACATTCTCCTTCTCATCCATACTCTTCATGTGTTGGGAGGGGGAAAAAAAATCTCCTGGTTGTGTCTCCTTTTCTGTACTTGTGTTAAAATGGTGCAAAGGCCTTTTCAAACTAATCCTACCCCTGCAATATTCTTTTTTTCAGCTAGTGTTTGTTTTGCATTACCCTGTTGGGGCTGTATCAGCGTCCCTCCTTCTAGCAGCCTCTGCTTTTTGCACAGCACGCTAATTCTGGAAATAGTTTACAGTGGTGTTGAAAAGTGTTAGCCCCCTTCCTGAGTTCTTTTGTTGTTGTTTTTTTGCATGTTTGTCACACTTAAGTGTTTCAGATCAAACTAATTTAAATATTATACAAATATCACCACAAGTAAACACAAAATGCAATTTGTAAATGAAGGTGTTTATTATTAAAGGTGAAAAAAAATCCAAACCATCATGGCCCTGTGTGAAAAAGTGATTGCCCCCTAAACCTAATAACTCTTAGCAGCAACAACTGCAACCAAGCGTTTGCGATAACGTGCAATGAGGCTTTTACAGCGTCCTGGAGGAATTTTGGCCCACTCATCTTTGCAGAATTGTCCTAATTCAGTTACATTAGAGGGTTTTCGAGCATGAACGGCCTTTTTAAGGTCATACCACAACATCTCAATAGGATTCAGGTCAGGACTTTGGCTAGGCCACTCCAAAGTCTTCATTTTGTTTTCAGCCATTCGGTGGTGGACTTGCTGGTGTGTTTAGGATCATTGTCCTGCTGCAGAACCCAAGTTCGTTTCAGCTTGAGTACACGAACAGATGGTCGGACATTCTCCTTCAGGATCTCTTGGTAGACAGCAGAATTCATAGTTCCTTTTATCACGGCAAGTCTTCCAGGTCCTGAAGCAGCAAAACAGCCCCAGACCATCACACTACCACCACCATATTTTACTGTTGGTATAATGTTCTTTTTCTGAAATGCTGCGTTAGTTTTACGCCAGATGTAACGGGATACACACCTTCCAAAAAGTTCAACTTTTGTCTCATCGGTCCACAGAATGTTGTCCCAAAAGTCTTGGGGATCATCAAGATGTGTTGTGGAGAAATTGAGACGAGCTTTGATGTTCTTTTTGCTCAGCAGTGGTTTTCTCCTTGGAACTCTGCCATGCAGGCCATTTTTGCCCAGTCTTTTCCTGATGGTGGAGGCATGAACGCTGAGTGAGGCCTGCAGTTCTTTGGACGTTGTTGTGGGGTCTTTTGTGACTTCTTGGATGAGTCGTCGCTGCGCTCTTGGGGTACCTCCTGGGAAGGTTCACCACTGTTCCATGTCTTCGCCATTTGTGGATAATGGCTCTCACTGTGGTTCGCTGGATTCCCAAAGCTTTGGAAATGGCTTTATAACCCTTTCCAGACTGATATCTCAATTGTTCCTGAATTTCTTTGGATCTCGGCATGATGTGTAGCTTTTAAGGATCTTCTGGTGGACCTTACTGTGTCAAGCAGGTTCTATTTAAGTGACTTCTTGATTGAGAACAGGTGTGGCTAGAGAAATCAGCTTTCCACAGATGTGATAAACCACAGTTAATTTATGTTTTAACGGGGGGGGAATCAGTATCTATAACTATAACTATATATATATATAGTTGAATAAGATGTCAGTCAGGAGGCTGATGTTCAGCTCTGCACTGCAGAATCACTGCTTCATTATTGCTGCTGTTCTCTTATTCTAGCTGATCCTGGAGTTATGTCGCTCTGAGGAGACTGCTGACCTCCAGATTATTCAGCCACATCTTGACCGAATGCAGAACCTCAGATCCCTATGGAAAGTGGAGGTGAGTCCAAACCTGCAGTCAACACTAAATAAATGGAGTGGTTCTTCTGAGGTTGGGGTTTTACATTTGTTTACGTCACTGTTTGTACAGACCCAGGTGTTTGCTTTTAGGTTTTTTTATCTTATTTCAGTCACCTGCTATATATAACAGAGTATGGCATTATAATACTCTAAAGTAACACTTTACACACCGTGTTTTATTGCAGACTGCTAATGCCGAACAAGAGGCCTCTGACTCACATTTCATGGGCCTCGTCCAAAACCTGCTGCGAGATCCTGAAGAGAGAAGAAACTTTTTCCAGGTAAGTTCTTTGTTTTATGATGTGCTGCTGTTTGCCCTGTACTTAAAAATGCATGGTTTGTACGGACTGCTCAGGTATTTGACATGTACTTTGTGTTCCAGGATGTTTTCCCAGGAGACTTTGGCCCCACATATGACAAAGCAATCCAGACATTGATGTGGCTGTTTCTGTCCAGACTCGAAAAGCTTCTCCCCACCCAAACTCTGCAGCAGGTACACATCACTATCAAGTTTGGTGCTTGGTTTTTTTGTATCTAATTGCCACACACAAAGTCTGTGTCAAAGTCCATGTCTGTTTTTATAACTTGTAACGTAGGCTGTTATTGCAGTGTTGTGAAACGTAAAAATGTCGGATGTTTTTTATGCGTTGCTTCATATTCCTATGTTTATATAACAAATTTCACCTCACATTAGGATTCGGTGCTGTTGCCTCACATTACTTTTCATTGTGTCTTTATCAGATTGCATCTCTGCTCAGTGACACCTCATCTGTTCTGAATGAATGCATGGAGAGTTTCTCTCAACCTCAGGAGCTCAAAACCTTGCTGGGCACTCAGAAAGACCTCAGCCAGTTAGAAGACATAGGTAAGCTCATCATTTCAGTGAATTGTTCACAGAATAAAATAGATATTCAACACTTTATGGTTTCGTACAGAAACCAAATACTATTGCAAAAGTGGTATTGTAGATTTGCAAGTAACATCCATCAGAACAATCCAAATCTGTTTGTGTCAATTTGACGGTTCTTGTGACCTCTTCTCTTTTCAGAATCTTTCATTGTTGACAGTGGCATCTTGTCAGCCCTGTGTCTCCCTCCTGTGGAAAGAGTTGTGATTGTTAATGAACAAGCGGAAACGGATGCGGAGAGTGGACTCGTGTATACAGTCTGCACAGAGATGGAGGTGGAATCTGAGAACAAAGAGGTGTACATGGAGGGAACCGGCACATCTGAAGATTGTGCACAAACCCAGTGGTTTGGTCTTGGCAGCGAGGTGAAAGCAGAAATGGACAGTGTGGTAGTTACAGATCCCGTCGAAGGCGCTGAGGCCAGCGAGAGTGAAGTAGCAGAGGACCAGCAGGACGACCAGTCTGGAACGCTGATCATCGGGGAGGACGGCCAGGTGACTGTGCTCGACAGCACAGAGAAGAAGCCAAACAGACGCGGGAGGAAAAAGAAACGCCCTGTAGATGAAGACTTTGAAGTGCAAACCAGAGCGAGAGGCAAACAAGACGATGCGGAATTTGATAGTGCGTGGGATAGACCAGTCCGAAAGAACCGAGGACTCAAGATGAAATGCTACCTGTCGCAGTGGAGGAAATCGGGAAAGACACAGGGCAGTAATACTCCCAACAGCAGCCCTAAAAAGTTTGCCAGATCCCAGACTTCAGCCAAAAGCAATGACTTGGACGAGAGAACATGCAAAGTGTGCGGCAAGGTGGTGAGTCGTGCCAAGTTCTTGGAGCGCCACATGAATCGACACTCAGAGGAGCTGCCCTTCTCTTGTCCTTCCTGTAAAAGGTTTTATAAGAGCTTGCGTTACTTGCAACAACACAGATGTCCAAATATGACGAAAGCAAAGGCTGGCCGGAAAGCAAAGGAGCAAGAGACTGCAGCAGAGGAGGGTGAACAATCATCCAGCGGGGTTCCTTGTGAGGCAACCAGCGAAGAGCAGCCATTAGACAACACAGGCCAAGACCCCGATTACTCGCCCCCTGCAGAGAGATCTTCCAAAGACTTGGGGCAGAAAAGCCCCGAAGGAAACAAAAGTGTGATAGAAGGTCCGTTCTACTGTCCTCACTGCAGCGTCGAGTTTAAGTGCAAACAAACGTTCAGGTTCCATCTGAGAAACATTTGCTACACTGAGCAACAGGTGGATCCTGAGCAGCCCGAGGATGTGAAGCACTGTTTCAGGTGCGATGAATGTGACAAGGCATTCAAGTACAAATCAACGTTGGATTCGCACAAACAAACTCACAACCCGCTGTACTGTGAGGTGTGCATGAAACTGGTACGTGACCCAGAGGCCCTGGCAATGCACAAGGAATCCCACACTCCATTTCAGTGCAACCAGTGTGACGAGAATTTCCCCGTGTTCAAGGCCCTTCACAAGCACTACATTGACGTCCATAATCCCACGGAGCCTTTTACCTGTACCCACTGTCAGACAACGTTTGCCAGTTTGAAGCGTTTCATCAGACACGAGTGGAAACACACCGGCTACCAACCATTTCAGTGCCCTCACTGCAGTAAAAGATTCCGGTCATACTCCGACCTCGTGGAGCACCAGAAAAAACACACTAAAGCGTATCCATTCCTCTGCTGGGAATGTGGCAAGAAATTCCGGCACGGCGTTACACTGACGAGGCACGTGGAGCGCGTGCATCACACCGGCGAACCCGTAACCGAGAAACCCACGCCAACCTTCACCTGCGCTCAGTGCGGGAAGACCTTCACTTCCAGAAGATGCCTTCTGAAACACGACAACTTCCACCACAAAGGGCTGCGTTTCCCGTGTGAGCACTGTGGAAAGGGATTCTTTGGCAAAGACGCTTTGGTGAGGCACACTTTGATTCACACGGGCGAAAGGCCTTTCAAGTGCGAAGACTGCGACAAGTCTTTCAGATCGGCTGCAGAACTAAAGATACACAGGAGGTACCATACTGGGGAAAGACCGTTTAAGTGCAACGTCTGTGAAAAGGGTTTTGTCCAGTCTTGCTTTCTGACTTTACACATGCGAACCCACACAGGAGAGAGACCATATGTTTGTACAGTGTGTACCAGGGGCTTTACAAGCTTGCATGGCCTAAAAAGACACAGGAGACTTGTTCATGCATAGTTAATGTTAGTATGATTCTTATTCCAATGGGGATGTTCTGTTCAGCATTTGCCTATTGAAGGAAGTCAGAGGTTAACAACAGCTGTAGACCTTGAGGAATATGATTCGACCTTGCTCAAGGACACTTCAGCAGCAAGGATGTTGAAGGATGTTTTTCCTTACAATGTCAGCCACACTGCTATCTCTGTGGCTGTCGCAGCTCGGACTGTCCAACTGTGTAACTGTATAGTGAATTATAAAAATGTATCTTTGTATTTTTTACAGAAATGTTTGCTGTAGTTCTACATAAGATTTGTATGTTCAAATGATATAAACCATGGTTCCCTGAGGAATTTATGTCTTTTTCTTGAATAAATGGAACATTTGAACAATTGTCATTTTGTTTGCTCCTGAGGTCATTCATGTGATTTTGAACATTGGTGTTGCTTGCACAGGGTTTGTTGTTGACAGAACTTTGGGCTGGATTTCATGCAGGAGGCAGCAGAACGTCCACAGATTATGGTAACCACTAAATAGACTTTTACAGGAAGGAATATGGGATTTTGTCCTGTGTAGCCATTTAGTTTGAATCGGGGTCTCTTGATTGTAAATAATGGCGTTAACGTTACAATTTTTCAGTCTCGCTTTTAAATGTGTTTTAAGGAAATGTTTTTTGCTCATGCTGTAAAAACTACAAAACTAAATCAATGTGGAACCAATAGCGAAATTCCTTCATATCCTTCGTACTTTAAAAAAAAATTCATTATGGATGTAAAATAGGTATTAGATTGCATTCTTAATGGTCTTTAAAAATAAATTGAACTTGTTTAAACCTTTTTAGCCTGTTTAGTGAACAAATGTCTAATAGTGTTGCTTAAAATTGTGATACTCAACCAATAGATTGCTCATATTTGGTGTGAGCTATAATCGAGAACAGTAGAAGAACTGCAACTGCCTCATGACCAGCAGGCAACAAAGGATATTTAATATCAGGGTTTCTGTTTTTTAACAGTCTACTTTACTCAAAATAAGAGATATTACCCACGGTATCTCAGGCATAACAGGAAAGGCACAAGTGTAATGAATTGCATTAATAATGGCTGTATTACGTTATGGTTGCCAGTCAGTCTTGTGCATTCTGCCTCAAATGCATTGCTTTCTAGGACACTATTGGAACACAGCAACCATTACTGTTATTAGGCACACCTTTGGTTTTCCTGCCAAAACATGTTGAAAAGATATAACAGTGGAAACATATATATAAACTATACAGTACAATATGAGAGACATGCTATTTAAAAGTCAATTTTGTCAGCTGAACATGTTTACTGTATACATTTCTATACCTTTTATACATTTATTTCACCAGCCACAAATTGCCTCAAACTTCATCACAAAGCGATCCCGTGTATCACTCATTCAACTGATTCTGTGAAGTTACATTGCAGCACCAAATGAATAATGTAATGTTGTCTAATTGACAGTATTGGATGAAGCATTAGTACTTCCTATCTATTGTATAAATGATACTAACAGAAATTGCGGTGGTTAATTTCCGTATATTTGCAACATATTTTATTTACAAATTCAGCAGCTTTGGGGTGAAAAACATTTCACCCCAGATGGGACTCGAACCCACAATCCCTGGCTTAGGAGGCCAGTGCCTTATCCATTAGGCCACTGGGGCTCGATAAATGAATATAACGTAGCGTCTCCTTAAATAGAGTACATGATTTCATACATATTGACTTTCCCCACATATCTTAATCTACTAGTGATCTAGCTACATTTAGTGTATGTTTGCGTCATTGATGTCGATATGTTACGTCAGTAACCACCTCAAATCAGTAATCAAATAATGGATAACGGCTGCTGAAGTCGTAGTTAGGTGGTGATTAAAACTCGTCTTTGATCAGTGCTCTTCTCACAAGCACTGATACGTGTTTACTTTTAGTTAATACCACTAATGCAGATAATAATGAGAGTATTTTAGCGTCAGATATTTTTTAAAATACGTTATCAAAGTTGAACGAAAACTCCCTTTAATCTTGAGTGGTGACAGCTCTCTCCGAGCAGGAACCAGCCTCCGTTGTTTTCCTTCTTTCTGCCCAGCAGACTCTGGAGGAATGGTAGCCGGTTAGCTGTTCAGGCAGCAGCTTTTGGATTAACTTGTTATCTGGCATTCGGTTGTTCTGTTAAAATAATGAATTTACTACCGTCTAATCCTCACGGGAATGGGCTCCTTTATGCTGGATTCAACCAGGATCATGGTATGACATGTTTTTTTTCTCCCAAATGGAAATTGGCAACGTCGTTGATGCTAAGCTAACGTTGCTAAACAGATGTCTTCCCAGAGGATACATTTACCATGGAACTGTTTAACAACAAAATATAACTTAACTATTTTATGCTTGAAGTTATCTATCGGTAATACTGCTGCGCCGTTTTCAAGCGTTAACTCAAAGTACCGAACATTAAGTTAATGTTAGCTTTAGCAGTGGCTAGCTGACGTAGCTAGCTACTGCTAAAGCTAACATTACTTTATCTTTTTTGTTGTCAGTTATAGATAACACTTAAGTCAGCTAACCAGCTAATGTTAGGTCAACGTGACATGGGTCGTTAGGTTGGATACAAACATGTGGGTTAAGTTGAAGCACTCAATAAGAACAATGAATATGCAGCTAGGTGAACCAGCTAACTAAAATCGACCATGATACTACAACGGAGTAACAGCTAGCGTTAGCTAGCGAAGCTAAGTTTGACAGTTATTGTCGCATTATTGGATTATTGTTATGTTAGCTGCGTTTAAGATAACCCCAGTCCTTTATTAGTTTGCCAGTGTTCAAATGTAACGTTAGGTAAATGTATATTTGTTTGTGAATAAGTATCTGTACGTTGTAACACTCAGGACTGTTGAGTGTTGTCTTCGCTCCCCACCCACACACATTTACACAGGCCGTGAAGTTAAAGTATTCTTTTTAATTGGTCTAACTTAACTGTAACATAATGAGATTAGTGGTGCAGGGTAGCTTTGTCACAGGTGACGGTAGTGTGAAGTAAGCTAACCTAACCTCACATGACCCCACAGAGAATAGCTATGGCACTCAACATCACTGTCATGTGTCACTTTTACATGAATTCCTCCAGAAGTTAATAATTTGTCCTATGCTCTGTGTCAGCTCTGTATTTGTCTCTTATCACTGCACTAGGGCCAGTTGGTCCAGCTGAAATGAGCACCAGTGTCTTTATGTTGTGTGTTGCCATTAGTGTAAAGGTTGAGGGTGTTGGGGTGTTTACAGGGGAAATAACAGTGAAAAGCTCCTGATGTGAGCAGTGTTGATTGACGTCATCTTTAGTTAGTGATCAGTTTCTGATGGCTGCTTCTTCTTCTGTCCCTCTAGGATGCTTTGCCTGTGGAATGGAGAATGGGTTCCGTGTCTACAACACAGATCCTCTTAAGGAGAAGGAGAAACAAGGTAACAAGCTCTGCAGACATTAATGTTTATAATTAATATTAATTAATATATAATATAATACAATAGAGTGTATACCTACATGCATGTTCACTGAACAGTCTGCCAAGTTGCAACATATTGATTGTAGCTTTGCTCAGGCTGGTTGAACTGAACCCTGGTGTGTTTACCTCCTTGGTGCGGTTCAGGTCAGTGTGAACTCCTGACATGAGTGGTTATTTTTGGTGTGAACACCATTCGAACCAGCATAACATTGTCTCGTATTTGTCATTTAATTGGTTTTAAAAATCCTTTTTTTCTACTGGACTGGTGAAGTAGTAGTGCGTTTTCTCGTCAGAGCCAGACGTCTTATGTGATAAGACGGCAGAGCGTCTTCCTCGAAATGCCTGCATTATTAAACCATTTAATACCCGGTGCAGAGCTTTCCATACGCGCCGGCTCCCAGCCAAACAGCCAACTTCTCATTTAAATGCAGCCAGCTACTTTTATTGCAGTAAAAATGCAGTATTATGTTACAGAGAACATTTCTCACTACTGTAGCTTCACTACAGCAACTGGTGAAACACAAGGTAACATTTATTGTGAAGTAGTCACAGGAAATTCGATGTGCTTGTCAGTGAGATTAGCAAAATGCATCTACAAAACAAGACAATGGTCCTTTTTAAACAGAGAGTGATGGAACAAGAAGGCAGAGCACGAACCAAGTATCAATATAAGTTTCCTGGGTGTTACCTAATTTCTGTCGGGCGAGGCTATTAGTGGAAAATAGAGGAACAATTTTTAAATGAAACACACTAATGTAAATATCGTGACACTGATTATAGGTAAATCTTTTCCCCTAATCAACTGATGTATTTCTAAGCCCATTTGAAGTTGAATGTTCAGAGCACATGATCTGGACAACCAACAGTTGTTTCTGTTGTCAGTTTTTTTTATTTTCTCATTTAATCCGATAACAGTTTAGCCCATAAAATGTCAGAATATAGTGAGAAAAGCCAGTTGCAGTTTCCCAGAGTCCAAAGTGGCGTCATCACATGTCTTGTATTGTCTGGCCAGCAGTCTTAAAACCTGAATATATATAGTTTAAAGTAATATAAAGCAAAAAGGCAGCATATGAGAACTAAGGTTTTTTGGCTTTATTAAATAATTAATCAATTACCAAAATACTTGCTGATTTATCTTCTGTCAGTTGACTTCACACTGCTACTGCTTTGCCATAAAACATAATCAATTCATCTACTGAGGATGCTGCTCCTTTTTCCAATCCTTCCTCTGCAGCTGCACCAGCCCATGAAAAAACAATCTGTCACATTTTCATCGAGGAGTCACAGTTACAGTATGATTTAGCTCGGTTGTCAAGAGATGATGGCGGTCCAGTTCATTGTTCTACCTGATGGGGTTTATTGTTGGTTCCAGCCCTTTCTGTTGATACAGGAATGAGAAGGACTTTGTTTTTGGTGCCCTGCATGTTTAGTCTTATTGTATTTATTCCCTCCAGAAAATACTGTAAGTGGTGCAGTACTATAATGTTTAATCTTTTACATTTTATTTTTGTTGAACAATGACAAGAATTGTGTGAGTGTGTGTGAGTGATGGCATCATTTTCTTGTTACTTTCGGTTTCTTTGTGCCTAATGTGTGATACAAATACCAAATCTACTGTGATAGTATTGTAAAAATAGACATGTCCATTGTTTGAAACCAGTGGTTCCCAACCTGGGGGTCGGGACCCCGACTACGCCAAAGTGTCGTGGCCTTCTTGATTTCAAGGCATGCTAGAAAACATATACACAATAGACCTACATGTCAGCATTTGTTTCACTTGTGTAAAGTAAATGTAAATTGTCTGATAGAACAATGGTCAACTGTCAGGGACAAGAAAACACTGAATTAGTCAAAAAAGAAGATTGTTAAAAAAATCTGCTCAAAATACATCCAAATCACTGTTTTTACACAAACTTCTTGCAGTTTCTGAGTTCATTATTTGGATTAATTACAGTTTTTAATACAGCATAGTCAAGGGTCTGTTTACTAAATGATAGAAAAGGTGTCCCTTGAGGAAAAAGGTTGGGAACCACTCATTTAAGTAAAAATATCATGAAGGAAAAACATGGATTGGCAAATTAATGACAAATGATTATTAATAATTGATATTGCAGGCAATTTGTTAAACGGTTCCTTTCCACCCCAAACTGTGACAATAGAGGAAGGCTCCGTGGTTGACAACTAATTTGAAGTCCTCGCTCAAAGCTATTTGGCTTACGACTGCAGAAAAATAATCCTAACCAGCCACTTCTGCTGCAGGAACAAAGCATTGAGGCAGAATTGCAACTCCTTAAATCTGGAGGGATATAAGAGGAAGTTCCCCCACATGACTTGGCACATGACCTCCTCCAAAAGTTACTTTTCTAACTCTAAGGAGTGAACTGCTAGAGGTCAGGAGCTGACCAAGTACTCACACACAGGCCCAAGTGTGGTCTTTTTCTCTTTTATCCACGTGCAGTTGTTTGATGAGGCCTTTACAGCAGCCCTCTGTCCTGCTGAGGCTATGTGTGCTGGGGTGGGTTCTCATTGTGTGGAATGCAGAGGATTTTCTCACTGTGGCTCTGTTGTGGGGAGCTGAGCCATTAGAGATGAGTAAGCAGTATGCAGATGTTTGAAGCACAGTCAGCGGTGACGATAAGGGCCCCATTCTTTTCTTCCAGTAATTAACACTTGTACTTGTTGTACTGCTTGTTCTATTTGATGTTCACCACCGATGACGTTGACTTTCAGAGTTCCTGGAGGGCGGGGTCGGCCACGTGGAGATGCTGTTCAGGTGTAACTATTTAGCCCTCGTGGGAGGAGGAAAGAAACCCAAGTACCCAACCAACAAAGGTATGTTTTGGTTTGTTGATGGATTGCATTTTTTTGTTTCTTTTTTACAATGCCAGCAGTATTGTTTGCAACGGACTAATGCCAGGCCTCTTTTCTGACAAATGATTGCTTGTAGTTGTAGTAAATCACTGAATTTCCTCAAAAAAGACAACATAAGAAAATGAAAAGACTTTAATTTAATTTCCAAAAAGTAAAGAAAGTTTTCTGTTGCCTGCAGTAGGCAGTGGTGTTACTTATAAAATGTTTGTGTATGTGATTATAGGCCTTTGGCAGCCGTTACACACCCATAAACTAAAAGTGGAGTTATTGTGACAGTGGATAGTGTTAAAGGAGGCTGTTCAATGTTTGTAGCGTTTCAGTCAGCACCATCAGACCTGCAGCAAATACTCTCTACTGCAGCTAAAGTCGCTACAAAGCTCATAATGGGAGTTAATTTGAGCAAAAATTGCATTTTTTTTGTCAGCTAATCCATCCATGTGTTAATTCAATTAATTACATCATATGGAGTTATTTTTGAATAATAAAATAAGCTATGTTCTAGGTCATATTATCCCTGCTGGATTACCATTATACTAGCACACTTTTGGCCAGTATGAATGTGACACCGGTAATAAATTGCTCTCTATGTAGTATTAAAAGGTTTTGTACTTGGTGAACCCTGCAGGAATTAGCACCCCACTTGGCCCATTTTACTTATGTCACTGTGTTGAATATTTTTCCTTTTTGGCACTCTAGTGATGATCTGGGATGACCTGAAGAAGAAGACCGTTATTGAGATTGAGTTCTCAACAGAAGTCAAAGCAGTGAAGCTTCGGCGCGACAGGTAAAACTAAAAGTCCCACCCTGAAGGCTGAAATGGACTTGAAAGCAACTTTTAAAGCTGTTCAGGGATTGTCTTCTGTCATTTTGTCGATGGGATTTATTTCATCATTGGTGTTGCAATAGAATTGTTGTAATATATCAATGAGCAGATGGGAGGTTCCTCTTAAGGCACAGCTTTGTGACAGACATACAACGCTCTTTCACATGTTTCTTGACTTAATCACACAGCAGTACTGAGGTGATGAAGCAGCCATACTAGTACTTTACTTGGTATCTGTTGATTCTCCCATTGGTTGTGAGTTGAGCTGTTTTTATCCCTGGGGGTGTCAGATTAATAGTACACTTGAATGCTATGAGAGTAGATTTTTGGACATTTAGTTAAGATTTTAGTGTGTTTTGTTTTCAGGATTGTGGTGGTCCTGGACTCAATGATCAAAGTCTTCACCTTTACCCACAACCCCCATCAGCTGCATGTGTTTGAGACCTGCTACAACCCCAAAGGTCAGTCCACTCTGTTCACTGATTTCAAGTCTGTTGTGCTTTACACACTGGTTACACTACATGACTGTATCAGAGTAAGATCACTGTACTGTTCACACTACACAACCCTCTGTGTTGTAATCAGGAGTCTTGAAGTTATTGAGGTTTTCACTGTGGTGACTGATCCCCAGGAGGTCCCACACTACAAGACCTTTCACAACGAGTCTGTCTGGTCTCCAAACTACGTTTCATCAGGAGTCATTAATAACAAGCACATCATATTTGATTAGGAAAGTAGTTTAAAAACACGCACTAGAAGCTAAGTACAATAAGCTGATAATTCTCATGATCTGTCAGCGACAGTAATCAATACACACATTATTGAAGTATTTATCAAACTTATAACTAACAGCAGTTAACATCAGACCATCTTATCATACTATAGAATCAATTTATTGTTTTGAGTCATTGTTTAAGAAAGAATTTCCAAACTCTGATTTCAGCTTCTCAGATGTGAATATTTTCTGGATTCTTTACTCGTCTTTGGGTTGTGGACAAAACAAGACATTTGAGGACTTCACCTTGGGCTTTGAGAAACATTTTCTGGACAACTAATCGATTAATTGAGAAAATAATCAACAGTTTAATAGATAATGAAAATAATCATTAGTTGCAGTCCTAAGAATCTTTTAGACCCACACTTTATTTTAAGTTGTAGTTCCAAAGCTTCCTATTGGATGCTGCAGCCATAAAGAGTCCGTATAAATGTGACACAGCTGTACGTTCTAAGTGTTTCCCTCGTCCTCCGCAGGTCTGTGCGTGCTGTGTCCCAACAGCAACAACTCTCTGTTGGCGTTCCCCGGGACCCACTCAGGCCACGTGCAGATAGTGGACCTGGCCAACACAGAGAAGCCCCCTGTTGATATTCCTGCCCATGAGGGGGCGCTGTGCTGCATCGCTCTAAACCTGCAGGGCACGAGAATAGCTACTGCATCAGAGAAAGTAAGCCAACCTAGAGCAGAATTGAACTGACAACAGAAAAACAATACTGCATGTTTGAACACTTGTTCTGTGTTTGCTGACTTGCGACTAAGCCGTGTTGTGTGTCCACAGGGGACTCTCATTAGAATTTTTGACACATCTGCAGGTCAGCTCATACAGGAGCTAAGACGAGGCTCTCAGACGGCGAACATTTACTGGTGAGCATTGAGCAATAATGCTGATCACATCTTTACTTTATAACATTGCAACAGTTCATGTGCATGACATTAAATTAACAAGATAGCCAGATAAAACTGATGTTGCTGTAGAAGATTGCTAAAAACATCTGCAGAATTGTCCAAAAACAATTCTTGACAACACAAAGACAAAGCAGGCTGTGTGCAGACAGCTCTTCCAGACATTGTCGTCTCATTTGCACCACTTGCTCTTCAAAGTCTCAAGCACACTCAGGATATTGACAAGTTGCGGCTGCACCGGCTGCACTGTGACTAAGAGTTACATTTCTCCATCTCCTCTTCAGTTCTCTGCAAGGTGTGTCAGACCACTTCCTTGCAGAGTCACTGTGAGAGTGTGGATGATGTAATAACAATAAAGGAAGTCTTATATGGTAACCTCATTAAAAGTTGATGCAACACTGCATGTTTTACAACCATATTCAAAGTGTGTGAGATTGAGAGAATCTGCTGCACCACATCAGTCGTTCCTACCTGGTCTAGCTTTAGGGTCTATATTTCCCATTAGACTTTAGTCGGTCCACACATCAGTTCAGTTAACAACCCAGTCTTTTTTTATTTCCATTCCAGTTTTTTGTTGTTATTTACCAAGTTGACCCTGTCAGAATGGACACATGGCAGACAGGGGTTATCAGTATGTGACTGAGCTCATGAAAGCTTGTGGTTGTATTGTTCTCATCATTCCATTTGCTCTGTCTTTTTCAGCATCAATTTCAACCAGGATGCTTCTCTCATCTGCGTGTCCAGTGACCACGGCACAGTGCACATCTTTGCTGCGGAGGACCCCAAAAGGAACAAACAGTCGAGGTCAGTCTCTGCTGAAGGCTTTTTATATAAATGATCTGTCTACTGCATGATAATGAACTCTTGTCTTTATCTGGATTAAGATAAATATAAAACTAAATGTTGATATTGGAGCCTGTGTTCTGTTTGTGTCCTCTCTGCAGTTTGGCATCAGCCAGCTTTCTCCCCAAATACTTCAGCTCCAAGTGGAGCTTCTCCAAGTTCCAGGTCCCCTCAGGCTCTCCCTGTGTGTGTGCCTTTGGAACAGAGCCCAACGCTGTCATAGGTGAGCTCAGTTCACAGCGCACAGCTTTTCAGGATGCAAGACTGTCTCATCTTGTCACAGAGTCAGAGGGATTTTACAGGAGACTCATGGGTCGCTCTGTATGCTGGTTGACATTATCAGGATTGCTGCAGGTCATGGGATATCTGTACTATGATATTTGAAGGATCAGCTCTCTCTTGGCTCTTATTTTGGTAGTTTTTGGCCATCATTTCTATCAGTGATAATACATTAACTGTTGACTACTGGGTCGGAGCAAGAAACACAATCCTACTTACTCAGATGAGAAAACGAATAGGAACAGTAAGATTATTCCCAACTTGATATTGAGTTCTCTAATTGTTGTTTGCTTTGTTTCCCCTAACCAACAAGTATCAAGTAACTAACTGATCAAAGAAATGTGTTGAAATATGTTCTGTAAGTGGGGCTGCATCAGTCTCTGTCATGACTTTCATCATTTCTTATGTTGTCAGCCAGGTAGCTTCGCAGCTATGTAGGAAAATGATATTCCCATTCCTGATCCCACAAAGCTCTGTAGAAACCGCCATCAATGAGCCCAACATAGCCCAGACGCCAAATATCAATACTGTTCATATTCTACTTCCACACAACAATCCATGCATCAGGGTTGCCTGACTGCATCGGACCAGTACAACTGACCAGTATCATGAATTGGATGGAGTTGTGAGTTGAGCGTATCGTTGCCTGGGAGACGCAGTGTTTTTGTTACAGTGGGGGCAAAGAGAGGAGGTGTGGATGGTGACATTGACTGTTGGTCATTTTAGGGTCACCCATGAACATGCCTTAACACCGTCGCTCTCAGCAGCACGCACTGTAACATAAAATACCAACAGCTTGTCTGTGTGTGGCCTCAGTGTGCTGACTCATTTCTCTCCCTCCACCATGCAGCCATTTGTGCTGACGGCAGCTACTACAAGTTCCTGTTCAACCAGAAGGGGGAGTGTTCCAGAGATGTGTACGCCCAGTTCCTGGAGATGACCGATGAGAAAATATGACCTTTGATCCCACCGGAGACTCTCTATTACACAGCCTGTTTTTTTTTTTTTTTT
>NW_023339651.1:19288227-19288803 GCF_004916995.1 Morone saxatilis
TTTTTTTTTTTTTTTCCTCCCCTTCTTCTACTTTTTTTTTTAATGTTGGAGGAGGCAGGAGAGCCTTGTTGCACTTCTGCTTATCTTGACAGACTCTGTGAAAGAGCATCAGATGAAGGGAGGACAAAGGAAGAGAAACACAGACTCGGGGAAACCCTCGCAGCAAAGACGAACGCGTGGAAGACACAGACTTTTGTCTCTCACAGACTCCTGAGGATTGTCTCTGGACAGAGGGGACACGGTTGCCCACTTGACTCCCAAAGCAAACACTAGAGAAAAGAGGGAAAGTTATTTTTTTGAATGGACAACAATGCCGCTTTTTAAGACGTCTTCCGAGGAATTTACAAAGGATGGCTATTTTTAATCAGAAAGATGATTCTGATAGTTAGACGGATTGAAAATATTGAGATTTTTGTCAACTAACACCACCTAACCTAACTATAGGGAGTGCCTCGAGACTGGAGAGAATCTGTATGTGTGCACTGCTGTCATATATACATATGTGTGTTTGTGTATATACCAATGTACCATATTAGGTGTTTACAAAGCAGGATCAGAAAGGTTTTTTCCCCTTCT
>NW_023339651.1:19288830-19304980 GCF_004916995.1 Morone saxatilis
TCTTTGAGCTTCATCGTACCACGTGGAACTGACTGATCCTGCATTGTAAAGCGTCATCTTAGTATTACTAGATTTTCTTATATTCACTGTATAAACACAACACGCCAGACTGAACTTGTAACTACATAAAACTGTACAGAATAGTAGCAGCAGAAGAATTGAACACTTATTTTTGTTTCACTTTTCCTTTTTTCATACATTGTGCAATATGTTT
The DNA here is from genome assembly GCF_004916995.1 of Morone saxatilis. NCBI lineage: Eukaryota > Metazoa > Chordata > Actinopteri > Moronidae > Morone > Morone saxatilis. Next base: position 19,289,045 of record NW_023339651.1, read on the forward strand.
CCCCTAATTGTTTTTTTAAGCACTTATGAAAGTTGAGTTTGTTTCTACCTGACCAAGAAAGCTTAAAGAAATAGTTTCATTTATTGGGAAATACGGTTATTTGCTTTCTTGCTGAGTCAGAGAAGATTAAGACCACTCTCATGCCTGTATGCTACATATGAGGTTACAGCTAGCAGCCGGTTAGCTTAGCTTGGCATTAACAGCTAGCCTAGCTCTGTCCAATGGCAACAAAATCTAGCTAACGCTCAATAATTAAAGGTGCTGTGAGCAATATTTTTTTTGTTACATAGCTGTACAACAGCCATCACTGATAACATGGTCTCCCAGTCCCTTTCTACAGTACACAAAGAATACACTTTCTGGTATCCTGGTCCCACTTTATCCAATCAGGAGAGGTAACTTCACAAACGCCTCAAGGGCAGGCAGCAGGATTTCAGTGTGGTGATGAGGAGAGCGCTAACTGCAATAACGGACAGGAAATTAGCCAAAATGCAGATTTCACTTACAGCACTTACATGCTATATTTTGTTGCAATCTGTACCGAACTAAACAGAAGTGTACACGCAACAAGTTGTGGTTTCAAGGGGGTAATTTGTCGACTATTTTAGTTTCTACACTTTGAGTTTTATATGGATTAAACAAATAAGATAGAACGCGTTAATTTGGAAGCACCAGGCTAACTTTTTTCGCCATGTTTCTAATCTTTATCATAAGCTAAGCTAACCAGATGCTAGCTTCAGCTTTATATTTACCCTACCGACCTTACAGTGGTATCGATTTTTAACCTTCTTAGCTCACAGCAAGAAAGTGTATTTCCCAAAATGTTTAACTGTTTCTGTAAGTTTATTAAAGTTGTGTTTGTTGTTCCTACCTGAACAAGAAAGCTTAAGAACCAAACACACACACGTTTCCTTCTTAAATCACAAAAATCTTACAGATCTTACAAATCTTTTGGATGAGATTGTTGTTTGTTTCTACTCCGCAGCCCACATCAGCTGTAAAAATATTTAAATGCTGAAATAATTTGAATTATTTTGAAAACTGTTGAAGACTTCATGTTTAGTGTTAATTCCTGATTAGCCCAGTACAGTTGAATGAAAAATCTTCTGAAGGTTGATTGGTTCACAGTGTTGTTATTTTATGTTTAAATCCTGACAACACTCGTAATTTTGAGTGTCATTTATGTCTTGTGTTGGTGTATCTCCGTAAACCGCTTCACCGTGGCCCCTAACAGCGTTGATAAGTTCAGCTAATGCAAATCAGGGACTCTGAAGTGCTTTGTAGAAGCCTACGGCCATAAACAGGAAGATCTGTTCAGTGTGGATCCACCACATAGGGATAAGTAGAACTGTGTTAATGTAAAATTAAATCTTACCATTTTGTTCATATGTCATGTTAATTGACTATTTTTTTGTTGATTCAGTGCAAAAACACATTTCATTTGTGTTGCTTTCTGTATCGGATTGTACAACTGCAGGCGTCACTCTGTTGAACGTACACTGCACTCGGCGGTCACAAACTGAAAAGCCAACTTGTTTCTGACACACTCAGAATGATTGTAAAAACCTGCATTTAAATTTGTGAATAAAATGTAACATCTGCTTTTACAGTTAAACTTTATGGGCTGTCTCGTACCTTTTATACGGTCAGTGTTGTACTTAAGGACCCCATAAACATTTTAGAGTGTCTTAAAGTCCAACTGAAATGAAATGCTCCAGCATGCATAGCATAGCTATAAATCTCTTAGAGAAATTCTTTTTTTATATTTTGTAGTTTCATGTAGGTACTGTTGTCCCAAACCTATCTCAAAGATTGGTATCATGGCCAATCAATGCCTTTATTATCTGATCAGTATCAGCTTTATTGAGCATAAACCTAACTCCAATCCTTTGCTTTAATGGGTAGAAAACGTTTTAGAACTGGTCCAGTACATCGCCTCAGCCGGCTACAGCTAATCGGGCTAAAATGTAATCCTTGAATCATCAAAGAACGTCCAATGAAAGTGCTCGTTATTGCCAGTGACAGGCTGAGAACAGGAGTGGCTGGTCAACCAATGCCTCGTTCAGTTAGTTTTGTTGGGATTACTCCTTTTGAGTGTTTGAGTTTTACTGCCATGAACAGCTCATTCTAAAGTAACAAAAACACAACTATTCTTATACTTAGATGACTGTACACTAACATACCTATGAATATTATATTTTTGCCAATAGATCTTCCTAAATGTTACACACTGGACCTTTAAGTGATTTGGATTGGAGCGTAAAAACTTGACAGGACATCCCTTGTTAGCACCCTCTAGATTTGCATTAATTCTCTGGAATACTGTTCCAATTTGATACAGCCAATCAAATGTTGCATAAAGCAGTAACATCAGATTTCTATCATAGGCAGAGCACAGAACACAGTCAGACTGACCAACAGCCTGATACACTGTAACAACACAGTATCAGGAGAGGAAGAGTCCGACTGGTACATCCTTAGTATGAAACCAGTTAGTTTAAAGCTTACTCCAATGATGGGAATAAGTGAGTCAAGCTGTATTTGTTCCTAAAGGAAGCTGATGGTGTCCAAAGGAAGCATTTCCACCCCTGTGGTACAGCGACTTCCTCCAGCCTGACCAACCTGTGTGGAATGCATGCTGAAACCCTCCGTTCCAGATGTTATCTCTTAATACAGGGGTTTCTGCAGGTTTCAGCAGGTTGAGGAAAAGACCTTTTAAAGACCTTGATGAATCAGGGCTCCCACTCTTCCTAAGGAGAAATCATTTTCCAGGAGTTTTTCTTTACATCACAGGACAGCTCAAACGGTGCTCAGCCATAGGTTTATGGAACATTTTGTGTTAGCTCACGTTTGTGACCGTTCCCAGCAAATGTTTCCGCTGTCTGAATGAACTACAGCTTTCCTCTGACTAACATTAATTTGGCCACAGCACAGGCTAACATACATTTAAACATTTCCAGGACAACAAAGATATTTGGTCATTTGAATCAATCCAGATGTTTCCATGACTGGAATACTAGACTCTCAATTTCCAGGTTGTCCTATTTAATGTCCATACTGGGAAGGAAGGTTCAAAGCATGTGAAAGAGAATCAATATTGGCTCCATGTCTGTTTGGTTGTGTAGCTGTTACAACATGATCAATACGTCAGTGACATTTTAAGGCCTACAATTCAGATTATTAGGTTTTAGACTTTAAGGCTCTGCAAACACCCTGTAATAAGTCAGATAACCTTTCCTCGTTGTGACAAAAAGAAATAATTCTTCACAGACAGATCAGAGTTTGTGGCTTTTACTCAAAGAAATACAAACTAAGAGGTTATGTGTTTTAAATAAATTTATAAAAAAAAGCATTTACCCACTGAAGCAGAACAAACACCTATCACTTGTTTTTCCTCGTGTAACATAGAATACAATCTGAATAGACTGTTTAGTAGCCTGAACAGAATAAAATTAATCAAGCAAAGAGACTGCCAACTTCAACACAAAAGGTAACAAACAGCCCGTGATGACAGGGGGGAGAAAAGAAACAGAGCAAATGAAAATACAAAAGGAAAACAAAAAAACAAAACAAAACAAAACAACTAAGAGGGTTAAGTGCAGCACTGGTCAGAATCATATAGCGTAGATTCAGTCTAAATTTTCTTCAGTTCCATATTCAGATAATCTGCTCAAGTACATTGTCTCTAGATCCGTAACATGCAAGCTCGATAAAGCATATGGTCAAATACGCATGGGAATATACTTTTTTATCTCATAGGATATTTGTAAAATATGAAAAAATCTGTAGATGTGCAGTGATAAAGAAATTTCATTTGCATGAATGAGCAGAAAAAAACCGAACATCCACTCCATAGATAGTGTTTTCTTTAAAAAGGAAAAAAGGAGACTACATTCATTTCACTGAACAAAGAGTCCACGTACAAAAACAACGGAAGGAAAGAAAAAAACGATTCCCAAAATGTTGTGATGTTTAAATGTTCTTAAAGACCCCACTTATAGCTTTTAGTTATCTTAATTATTACTAGATAGTATCTGTGCCTTGGGAAACGGAGAAACACTCAAAAAAGATCCAAAGATACACTTGTACAACAGAATACTGCATATCTACTCACGACTGGGTTAGGTAGGTCGACATGGAGGCTAGCTGCCGAAGATGGGAATGTCCACACGTACATACACACGCTTCCCTTTGCGGAATACACTACTGGTGATTTCACTTGGTTGCTTTTTCTACCCGACACAGTTAAGCGCTTGTCTGTAATGCTACCAGGATGAGGCTCCTTTCCGTCTTCCAAGGGAGCGCCGGGACTCCTCGCTTGTCCGATAAGTCATTTCTGATCTGGAAATGTGGGTTTTTTTTCTTCCTGTGCTTCGTCTTGCCGTCTGGGTCTCGAACTTCTGGGGATTCACAGTCGTTAGCAACTCTTTGACTCCGTTTTCAATTTGGTCTTTTTAAGTTTTTGCATCTTATTTCGTGGTCTTAAATATATGGAAGAAGAATTGGGGGTGGGGGGAGAGGGGTTAGGGAAGAGGTTTTGAACATTCTGTAGTCCCGCAGGTGTTTTCCGCGTCTCTTCTCTTTTTTTTGGCACCTTGGAGTAGATGATAACTGGGTATGGAGGGGTGAGAGTGAGGAAGGGGGTGAGGCTCAATGCGTACAGGAGAGCAGGGGGTCAGGAGGCGGACCGGGTGGGGAGGCTACTTGTCACCGATCCGTTCACTGACCGGCTCTCCGGCTCTGTCCGTGGTGCCGTTGTTGTTGGCGGTGTTGTTGTTGTTGTTGTTGTTTTTGGCTGTGTCACCCCCCTCTTCCCCCTCCGTTTTCACCCTCTTTGATTCGGGTTGGTCTTGCAGTTCTCCGTTCTGCCTCTTGGTGGGGAGGGACGCCGAGGCCGAGGCGTGGGCCGCCAGGAGGTGAAGAGGGTTGGCGACGGCTGGTGGAGAGAAGAGAGGATTCGTTAAAAAAGACTAGTGCCGCTGTATGAAGGGATGCAAATAACAATTATTTTCATTATTAATCAATTAGTTGTTTGGTCCAGAAGCTGATGTCCTCAAATGTCTTTAGTTTACGGTCATAGAGGACTGAAGAAAGCAGAAAATATTCACATTTGAGAGTTTTGAATTCAGAAAATGGCGGCAACGATTCATCGATTGTCAAGGTAGGTGTCGATTCATTTAATAATCGACTAATGCTTGCAGCTCTAACTGTATGGAGGCTGACGTGTGCCACAAAGATCAGTCCAAAACTTGGTTGTTTTATGGACCTATGATTGATCGGACCCCACACAACTCCTGCCACCACAGAACAAGCAGCCAATCAGAGCTCCTGTTGCCGCTCTGTGGGTTGATGACAAACACGTCTTCCATGTCTTTAAACAGAAGTGACTGCTATAAGGCAGACACATCATTAAAATGGTAGACTCATTGATAAGTTGACGGACGGAAAATTATTTGGCGACTAATCTGATAATAAGTTAATTAAATGGTTTTTAAAAATGACAGGCATGTTCGTACAAGAGATAGACAGTGTGCAGGACTTTTTTGGTTCTTTAATCAATAAAATGATGATCAATAAAAAATGTATAAAAATAATTGTTAGTTGGAGCTAAACCTTCAGTTAAAGCCTTCTTAAAATTTTATTTTATTCAATTATTATTTAATCATTTAAAGACAGAAGAAAGAAATAAAATGTAAAAATTTAAATCATCAAATTGTATATAAAATTGGATTGTGTATAAAAATATATGTGTAACGTATTTTTGGGGCTTTTTATGCCTTTATTTGATAGCGACAGCCAAGACAGACAGTAAAGGGGAGAGAGAGAGAGAGGGGACAATGTGCAGCAGAGGTCTACGGGCTGGAATCAAACCCGGGCCACTGCAGTACTAGGTGAGCTAATTCTATCTGCAAACTCTAGTTGGATAAAAAGAGGTGACGTCCTGAGAACAGGCCAAACAAGACTTTGCGACGCTGCTGCAGCTGGGCCAAACAAAGCTAAAGTAGTTGAAGAGGAGCCTTTTTCCACTGTACACGTAACCCCAGACTCTTGTAGTCATGTGATGTTGATTTGAGGGGATTTTCCCAATAAAAAGTGTATAAATAACAGCTTGTTCAGTTTATAAAGAGCCAGTATGTGTCTGCTTGGATCTGAAAGTTCTGTTCGGCTGAATTCACTGGCCCCTCCTTTACCGCGATGAACGCCCCAGTCTGTGCCTCTCACACATACTGTAACTGCTGGTAGCGTTAGCATTAGCAAGACTGATCAGTGCTTACTTGTCTGCAGTGGCAGTAAACACAACACACGATCCTGCTGATAACTGTTCTATATTAGGAGCTATTAAAGATATTTAGGGCTGACACACAGTAACACCAACCACAACAAACAACAGGGCTGCATCTATTTACTGACACTCCCCCCCCACACACACACACACACACACACACACACACACACTCTAGAGGGCCTCTCATAATAGAGCTACAACAACAACAACAGGTACCCACACAGTGACTGTCTCAAAAAGGACACACATGTGCCTCTAGTGACTGTCAAAGCTCCATCAGACACACACGTCTCTGCCCACGCAGCACTGAGCGGGGATCAGTCAGTGGCTGTGTCTCCTGACCCTCCATGTCACACACTGTGTTGCCTCGAGCCCCCCCTTCAGTCGCTGCCTCTCACACCTCTGTAGCATGTTTTCAGTATGCTGGGGAGGGAGGGGTTCTAGCAGAATTTAAGTGTGTAGTTATCCTTTGAGGTCGCTTTGGGCGAGGTTACGTCACTGAAGCTCAGTTGTGTGTCAGACGGAGCGCAGACCTACTTAATAATCAGACCCTATCATGTGGATCAAGGCTGAAACATCCTTCTGCAAACAGACGTCACCTAGAGCCTTGCATTTGCCAGTTGCTGCTGCATGTAAATTCAGTGCTGGGAGTCTACATGGTAGGAGACCATACACTGCAGTGCAAGGGGAGCAGTAAAGAATGTGGCTGTCTTTTTAACACAGACAGCCTAGTACAGAGCATACCTAAATACACCACCGAGGCTTGCTCAACTGTTACTGGAACACAGAGCAAAAAGGGGCAGACTTAGGAAGGAATGGAACTGAATGGAAACATGACTTTTGTTTGTTTACATGAAAACTCCACAGGGCCTCCTCTTAAGTGCTTCGTTAGACAGGTGGCTGCTGGGAGAACAGGGCCTCAGGAAAGATTTTTCAATGGGCTTCCACTGGTCTGTCTGTTTGTGTGTGTATGTATGTGTGCGTTACCTGTGCTAGCAGCGGTACCGATGGGGACCAGATGGGTCCCGTTCTGTGTGATGGCCTTTATTGGGAGCTGGTGCTGGCCGAGCGGGGCTTGTTGCACGATGGTGACCGTCGTCAGAGGAGCAGCCTGAGAGCTCTGGATGATGCGACTGACTCCACCTATAGACGAGGCTGTGATGGATGGGACCGGCTCCACTTTGACTACACACGGGGAGAAAAACTAAATATTAACTCACTTCACACACAGTCACCCCATAATGCTTCATGGCTACACACCAACACTGATGTCCACAGGAGGACTCGGGTCTCACCTTTGATCTCTTGGTGCTCTCCGCCTCCGTTCTCCTGAGGTTCCGTGCTCACTTTAGTGGCGGGCTGTCCGGCAACAGTTGCCATAGTGACGGCTGGGATCTGGTGGACAACGTGCACCGTCTGCATGACGGGGGCGGAGCCACCTGCTGTCGTTACTATGGTTGGCGTCGCCATGGTGTAGGTCACAGGCTTCATGGTCGTTTGAGGCATCTGGCGCTGCACGGCGATCAATACTGGCTGGTTGTTGAGGGGGGAGCCTATCAGAGGGCAGGGCTACAGGTTACTGACACACTCTTTACTGTGCCGTCATTAAAACGGACAGAGACACACATAAATACTTATTGATACGGGCTTCCATGTCAGCCCTTCGGCCAAGACGTGATCAGATTAAAGCTTGAAGGTCGTTTTACCAGAGGAGTTCTGTGCAAAGCGAGCCTCTTGGATGACTGCGAGTTTGGGCTGGACTGTAGTGGTTTGGCTGGGGGCTGGCGGCGGGGTTGGCTCTGGCTCCATGGGGACTGGGGACCCCTCTCTAGACAGGCTGTCTGGGGTCTGGACCCCACTGGAGTGGGCAGACAGTGCCCCTGTGTGGTTGGGAGAAGCTGGAGCGCTCCTGGGACAGGAAAAGAAATAAGGATTACTGACAGATATTGTAGCCCCACAAACTCAGACACCGTACTGAAGTTGAACACATCTCTGAGGTAACACACTTCAGATTAAAGTACCTGGAGGAGAGAGGTCCCACAGGGGTCCTGAAGCAGGGCACTCCCCTGGGCCTGCGCTTCCTGAAGGCTTGTTCTATCAGCTTGCCTTCGGAGGCGGGGTCGATCCTCCAGAAGGAGCCTTTGCCCGGCTCCTCCTGAGAGCGGGCCACTTTGATGAAGTACCGGTTCAGGGACAGGTTGTGGCGGATCGAGTTCTAAAACACCCATAATTATAGACACACACGTAGCGTTACTAAAATCTGCTTAGTAGCATTTGTGCTATATGATGTTAGAATATTGCTTGGTGTTTTGGTTGTGTGGATGGAGCAGTAGCACTTCTGGGGACAAAAACAGGGTTATAATACACTGTCTGAGTTTAAGAGAATACAAGTATGTTTAGATAACACATTTTTCAGTGTTTCTGCTTCGTGTGCTCAACCGGCCAGACAACGATGAGACTTCACATCGCAAGGAAATTAACAATCTTGCAGAGTGGTGCTCAGAGAACAACCCCCTTTATATTAAAATCGACTACAGTTTGAAATATCAAGAAGATTAAACTTTGCTGAGGACCAGACTACATAAACCAAGTAAACCAAAAGAAATATAACACTCGTAAGACTCTAAAACCTCGACTCTGACCTGTTAATAATTCCTGAACAACGGACTGACTAACATGCACGTATGAAGAAGGCAGGTTGTAGCGTCCTGTAACATTATTCTCTAGGCTGAGTAAGACCACATATCCACATAGAGTAACACTCATATATCATTAGTTATTACTATGGCCTGAATCTGCAGTGAGAGGCTGCCTAAGCGCTGTGGGGAGAAGGACTCGCCTTCCGCTCTGGATTTGTCTCGTTACACTAGTCAACACTTTCAGGTGCAGGGGTGGAAGTAACTAACTACAACTACTCCTGTTAATGTAATTAAGTCGGTTTTTGGTTCCTTTTACAATTTGATTTCTATCCTTCTGCATTTTTGTTGGCAATCAGCATAAACACACATGAGGCGTAAGTGCCGTGAGAGACCCCGTAGAGCTGCCTGTTAGCTGGCCGGCTCGCAGTCCGTACTAATCGTTTAGGCATCTGTTCAGTTTTTTCTGCCTAACACGGGCGAATCTGGTATGAAAACACACTGGGCCAATAAAAACCAGCAGGCACAGGTTTGAAGGGAAGAATTGGAGAAACAGAAACCAAATAGAAACAGATTAGGCTGGTTGTTTCTGTAGGAATTTATGCTAAATACTGTGTTCTACACAGGTACAAAAACATTTCACTTTAAACATGTATTAAAAAGTATACTTTTCAGTCCAAGACTTCAGTTGAACAATGTCGGCACGCAGTTTGACACTAATCCTGGTCCATTTTCGCTGTAACTAACAAGGAGACGACGCTCCATCAGCTTAGCCAACTAGCATGCTGGAGCTGATACACAACAACTGGTTCACTGCGAACACTCTTGCTCTACAGTTCCAGCGTGAGTAAGTGTGTGTATATTTTCAAACAGCTGGTACCGCGAAACTGGAAGATGGAACCGCGACTCGAGGCCGTGGATGTTTGTGTCACAGTTTATGTTTGTGTCGCGGTTTAAGCCCCGGTTTCAACACGCCTATCCAAGACCAAATTTACATTGACATAAAAACAGAGAATCCTTTTATTGGAAAACTGGACCCTGCCAGCATAAATGCTTGGGCAAGTTACTGATTATAGAAGAATAAATGTTCAATTGTATTTTATGTTTAAGTTGACGAATCGATGAATAATTTCAGCACTACATGCATTTATAACTAACACTTATCCTACTGTCCTTATTAAGAGAATAACTGAGATGTGTATGCAATACCATTCAACCACATACATACTGTAAGTATCAACAATAGTGCCAAATTTAAGACTGACCTGCCAGCCTTTATCAGCTGTTCTGTAGTAGGGGTAGTTCTTGGTGATGTGGGTGTATATTCCATTGAGCGTTAGCTGTTTATCCGGGGCCATGGTGATAGCTTGGACTATTAGTTGTGCATATGAGTACGGAGGTTTGGAGTCATCCTGCGGAAAATAAAAGACAGATTAATTCATGTGGTTTTGGAAGTCAATGTGTTTGGTCAGTGACATACAAGGCAAGTCACATGTTTTCTCTCTATTTCTCTCGGCATGAACACACCCGGACATTTGCAAAGTTCAACCAGGTGCTGTACTCCAAAGTCTATGTTGTTGTGAGCGTTGGGCAATTTTTAGACTTCAATGAGTAACCAGGGATGTTCACAGTGCTCACACACTCCACACATCCACTGAGATTCTCTGAAGTCTGCTGCCTTCATAACACACCCTGGTGTTTGAGATACCCTCTTTAATTCCAGTCTAAAATGAAGCTGACGCTAACAGTATTCATCCACAGTCTCACGGCCCAGTTCTCTGGTCCGCACTGCGCCCCTCTCACCTTTGGGCTGTCTTCACCTGAGGCTTCTTTGTCGTTTTCTGATTGGGAGTTGTCTCCTATTAGGTCAGAGGCCAGAACGCGACCAGTCCTGTAGCTGGAAAGTCCCGCCCCACGTGGACTTGATGGACAGGAGTTTGCCGCACTGTGAAGTTGATTAAGAAAATTTGTAATTCTAAATTCATGTCTGGAACACTGATAAGACACTTTAATTAACATTTAAACAACACTGTCTTTGAACCCCACCATCAACCCAGTCTCACCTGATGGTGCCGGTAGGCGAAGGCAGCGGGCTCATGAGGTGGGCGATGTTGTCAGGAATGTTGATGGTCAGGGGGGAAATTTGGGGTTGGACGGGCTTGACCGGTGATTCCGGCACGTTCCTTGGCTCCTTCTTGTCATTGGACAGGGCTGTGAACGTGATCTTTATACTGGTGCTAGGGAACCTAAAACAACACCTGAGAACAAAAGACAAGCACAGACAAAAACAAAAAAACAGAAGTGTGTGTTTAATGTCTACACATGTCCATTTAATTTAGTATCTGTCTACATTTGAACACCAAAATAAGTGGGAAACGCAATGCTTATTACAATGCCACTGTACGGACGATCCCCCTGCCTGGCAACAGGGAGGTCTAACTGAGTCCTAGAGAGGAACACTGAGATTCAGCCTCACACAGTTTAAATATGGAAGTCCACCATGGCCATTATGTAACACATCATGTCTGACATGTATAATTTATTATTAATAAGGTATATTTGGACCAGTTGCTGACACCTTGAATGACTTTATGGCTTGGTGACAAGATGGCAATTCTTACCTACACATTTATGAATGTAAAGTGTGAGTTAGGTACCACAACAACAGTTCAATGGGAGTTTTTTGGGGCATTACAACTGAAAGAATTAGAGGCTGACAAATAAGTAGAGCAGTGTAAACATGATAAACATGAGGCCAAACTGTCATTGAGCCAGATCAAATGAACTACAGCACTAACCTTAGCTTGGTAGTTCCTGTTGTAAACACTATGCTGCTGGTAAAAATGGTGTTGTACCTAACATATGACAACTCTTGCTAAGTGAAATATACGTGCGTTACAGCAGGTGAGAAACATTAGCCATGAAAGCACAACTATTAGCCAGTGTTGCTAGCATGTAAGGTGGGACAGCAGCAGTTGAGCGTTAGCCCAAAATACAAGAACTTCAACAGAACTCAAACCAAACTCCATTACGAATTCGATCATTTTAATGTTTCTTACTTTGCCACCAGTAAAGACCAACATTGGGGGACACGTATGTAGACAGTTTGTAATTTTTAGGGCCCACTCTGCAATTTGGCGCGTGTAAAGATACAAATAAATACAACTAACTTAGCTTCCACATAATGCAAATGGGTGAATAATTAATACACATAGCTGTAGCTAATTCTTAGCTGAAGCATGACTGCCTGACGTCTCACTGACGTCTGCTTGATGGACTGTATATATGCCGAATAAAAGAGATTCCCAAACAATTAACAAAAGGTCATCAATCAAGTTAAATGTGTTTTTGTATTTGGCACTAGAGCGACGGCATGTTTCCACTAGCGTATTTCACATGGAGATTTGGTGTGACGTTATCGCCATACAAACGAGCAGCACGTATCAGCCTTGGTGTTGCTTGACACAGCACGTGCAACATCGCTGCAGGACAACAAAACAATAACAACACATTAAGACATAAATCCGCAGATTGTGTTCAGTCCAAGCCAGCTGGCAATATCAATCTTACATTCGTGGAAGCTGAAGAGGTGGAGCCCCTCTTCTCTGGAACACCCCATCAACAAACACCCCGTTTTTTCCGAGGCATCGGAGATAGAATTCCCCCGTGCCTGTGCCATCTTCTCCGGCGGTGAATATTTCGAGGTGCCGCCGGGAGATGAAGCTGGAGTGTCCCATGCTGACGTCCACGGAGCCCTGCGAGGAGTTCCGGCCGATGGTGACCGACCTTTTCTTTATCAGATACTCGAATTCTCGGCCCTCCAGCCGGGCTACAGCCGACCCCGACATCCCGCTTACCACCGCCATCTTCAGAGCTATCTGGTGGAGATTTGGAGACGTGTGTGAAGCGGAAACGTAAAAACGGTTGCAGGGAATTTAAGAGGGGATATTTTTTGGTTTTGTGAAAAAAGGGGGGATCCAATTTTACACCGTGGAGAATTTGGCTAGGAACGTGCCAGACCGGGGACACAGCGGCTCCGACCCACCGCCGCGAAGAAGAGGAAAAAAGAGGAGCGTCGGCCAATCAAAAGCGGCCAAACGGACGGAAGTAGTGCGATAGACAATCCTTCCAACCAATAGGAATCCGGTCTGGGTAGGCAGATGTGTGGTGTTTACCAATGACAACAATAATAAAAATAGCCGTAGAAGTAGGCTCGGTTGCAGCGCAGGCTGACACGCAGATGGATGGAGAGATGTAAAAAGCGGTGCAGTGATTTCAGGGAGGGGATTGGATTTACACAAGACCAGAGGATGAACATAGGTTACATTTATCCTGTCTCTGCTCAACCTTCAATTCTTTCTCTAAACTGACAGAAGACCAGCTGTAATGTTTGTCGACCATTATAATAAAATAAGTCTTATAATAGATGATACCACCAAACTTCAAAGTATACATCAAGAATAATTAGTTTCAGGCCAAACACGTGGACTGTTTTGGTAGACCCAAATGTCAACTTCTTAAACCCTTCGTGACTTATTTTCTGGCCACTTGGGGGCAGCAGAAACAAGCTGTAAACAGTGACATTATATCACCTTATACAGTTGATACAACAGAGGCACCCCATGTCTAGACCGCAAGCATCACGTCAATAATGCGTTTGTGTGGCGATACACAAGACACTGAAGTGTCTGTCTATACAAAAAAAATTTAAGTCAAAGCATTTTGACTGCCCCCTGGTGCCTGGTTGCAGAATAGGTCATAAACCCATCCCCTCCCCCTGGGACATGTGCCTGACTAAAACAATTACACATCAAATAAAAATTTCCCAAAAGGCAGTTTAGGTAGTTCCTATCACACTGGTGTATGTTCAGTAGTTCATTTTTCTGATGAATTTGGTTTTAATTAGTTATTTGATGCTACTAAAAGGGGCCTTTACATCATATTTGACAGCTGAGTCCTGCTTGCAATTGAGTCAGCCAGCTGACTGGCTCCAAATTACATCGCAGTGCAAGATGGCAACACCTGTAGCAGGGATATTTTGGCTGACATTCTAGATATGCCATTGTTTATTGCCCACAATACAGGTGTAACATCAATTTTAAAAAAAAATTAAAAAAGGGATATTTTAAGGGATATTTTGGTTTAATTTTTGTGCATTGGAAGGGAGGGAAGACGTGTCGTCCCTCTATATATGCCGATGGTCTATGGTCTATAGCGGTTCACATGGTTTGATGAGTATAAAAAGGATGTGAATCATATGCTGTGGCCTTAACAGTCACCATCCCACCCCCAATATTCCACAATGTTATGGGGCTTCAGCAGTGCAAGTGATGTCAGGTGAATGGATCACTGATTCTTAAATTAGTATCACTGAGGGGGCTCAATGCGGTGCCAAGCAGTACTATATATTTGGTAGAGGCTTAAAAGATGTCCCTTCAGTTCCAAAAAAAAGAAAGATAGAAAGAAACCTAGGGTGTGGGGACACCAGGGTCCTTGAGGGGGTACCCAGAAAAATGGAGAATATTTTAATTTGATTATCATTTCATTGACTAAAGGTTATCACAGTGAGAGAATGTATAAGAATGATTATTCTGTTCATAGCTTTTACTCTCTTCACTTAATCTGCCAATCTACAGTATCAACAGTTATGGATTAACTCAATCTTATCAGACAGGGACCTGGAGACCGCTGCCAGATGTGTATACATTTGGGTGTCCACCAAGAAGCTTCAGAACCACTGCAATACAGTATATCATATGACATATGTAATACCACATATCAATAAGTAGTCCTATGTAGGCCCAAAGGGAACTCCCATTGAACCTATATATAATTTTTCACATATGCAAAAGGACGAAATGTGTGAATTAAAGACACATGAAGTAACATGTTTCTGAATTTGGGAACAGTTGTTTGATAAAAAAAATCTTGAAAACTAAAGGTCCACTTACAAGCTTTTTTCTGAACTTTTAACCACATCTTACAGTCTTAAGAAGTTGTCATGGTATCACCTGACCAAAGTCCCATGGGTCATGTGATGATAACTTAGCTATCAAACCAAGTGTGCAAACTTTATCTACTGATGAAGACCATGAGATGTGGTTGAAAGCGCTAGAGAAAAGTTCGTAAGTGGACCTTGATTTATGATTTGAAAACCTGTCCTGTAACTGGCCTCCAGAACTGTATACGCAGACACACACAATACATATTTATATCACAATAAATAGTTTGGCATATTGTTAATGCATTCATGTAGATGTCATGTAGGGTCTTCAGTAAACCAACACTGACCATATGTGTAGGCTACCGCATGAATCCGGTTCTGTGCAGGGAGCATCCGGCCAGGGTTTCCATGCAGCGGGTTAGTTTACTAACTGTAGTACAGCGGCCACCACGCTGCGAGCTCAGTGTATGGAGGTCGTGTTAAATAATGCATGTGAAGTCCCTCAGACTGTGTTGACACTGCCACAGAGACTCACTGTGATTCTCACTGAGCCACAGTCTGTCAGTGTTCTGGTGCCAGTGCGCGCCGCTCATTGACACTGCACCCATATAAAGCGACCGTGCTGCACCGAGCAAAGCCATGCGCCATGCAACACGTGTACCCTGACAATGACGTAATCATATCTCACCGAGCTGCATTCAGGACTGATACAGTGTACAGGAGGGTTATGAATTACTATGTCTATGTTGAGACAGCTTTAATAGATATAAAAAATAATAATTCTATGTCTGGATCATAATTATAATCACAGTGATGTGCTACACAGATATTATTGTAACTTTTGCAAAATTATATACAATACTGGCAAAATAATCTCAACTCAAGGGCCCTTACTTGCTTTTTTNNNTTTTTTCAACCTTACTTTATGGCCTTCACCAGTGAGTTTGTTCAGCTGATAATATAAAATACATTATAAGATATAAGATAATATATATTGTAATCATACAGATCATATATATATATATATATATATATATATATGTATATATATATATTTTTATTATTTATTC
>NW_023339651.1:19305080-19306332 GCF_004916995.1 Morone saxatilis
TCTATCTATCTATCTATCTAGGCTAATATGTTATATAACATAATGTTTAATATAATGGACTACATTTCATTTGTTGATGAAGGCCATGAGATGAGGTTAAAAGCTCCAGAGAGAGGTATAAATGAATTTAAATGATTTACTCTACTCTCGTAATCGTAATCATAATTCCTGTTACTACTTCTTAATGAAAGAGCGTTCCCTTTATTTTATAATTATTATATATATACATGAGGCTATTTATATTTTTCAGTGTATTTATTTTGTATTATTTTTATATTCCTATTTATTCATTCATATTCTGCTATGCTCTGTTACACAAGAAAGGGTGGGATTGGTAGGGGAGCTGGAGAATGTAAATCACTTGTTTAGTCTGCCTAAAACAATACAAATATTATTTTAAAAGATATTTGTCAAACTGTTGTAATGTATTAACTGACATTACATTTGTATTATCCCTATTCGTCTAAATAAAAACAACAGTGCATACACACACAAAAAAAAACAAGAGGGATCCATAGGGGTGGCATGGGGTGGGAACTGCCACCCCTAAAAAATGCCTGGCTACCCTAACTGCCAGGTTGGTGTCAAATTGAACACATTAATTTAGATTAACTTTAAAAATAACATCATAAAATATGGAAATTAATTTAATGACCTATGATTTGGAGAAAATCATAGGCCATTTGATTTCCAATGTCACCTTTAGGTATTTCTATTCATTGCTTTACTAATGAGCCACAATAATGTAATGTGTTTGAGTGTAAATACCTTTTCCAAGCAAATATTAATAAATGTTATTGTTTGCCCCCCTCTGGCCACACCATCAATATTTCTCTAGATCTGCTCCAGGAAATCACATTCAAAACAAACATTTAGTGAGTCACATAATTAAACATCATTCAAATATTTTAGGTAAGAAACTTTCTGCATGATGTGGAAAAATTTTTCCTTGGCTGGTATCCACAGTCAATATGGATTACAAATAAGACGTGTTATCTTAACTTATTAACTCAATTATTAAATTATTACTTTTAATGTCAAATATTTGAGTTCTGTGTTGCTGATGAATTTAATATTAATCCTAATATATATGTATGTAGGCAGTGTTTACTGAATTTCTTCAGAGGTTAAAGTATGGTCAATTATAATGTGCATATTTAAACAAATGGACCTTAGGCCAGATCAGACAACACACAAAAGCCTTCATATATTACCGTTGCTCTAATGGAACCACCTCCAATGAAAAAAAAAA
>NW_023339651.1:19306357-19314712 GCF_004916995.1 Morone saxatilis
ATTATATGAAGTATCTTGTGGGTATACTGCATTGATTGTAGAGGGAGTCGTGTGTAACTCTTGTTACCATTTATTTCTCTGCACATATATAGTCTATTTCCGACCATACGTCAATTATTCGCTTTTTTTTACACTTTACGTGGGTTCTCATTCTATTGCACTGTACCTTTCACACAGATAGGCATTGTGATTTACGTGAAATTTAAGATGCTTCTATTAAAGTAGGTTTAAAGGGTTTTTATTTGGTCATTAACTATATGGGATGCATATAATTATATACAAAGTGTGAACATATAGGTTTTCCAGGATCATGTACAGTACAACCTACAAAAGCCTTCATACTATATAATATCGAAACTTTGAGTGTTGGTGACCTGACTAATGGGATACCTACATTTCCAATGAAAAAAAAATTTTATATTTTTATAGTTCATATTTCATTTATTCATTAGTATGGATCATTTAGTTTTTAGTTACGTGCTGTAGTATAGTAGTAGTAGTAGTAGTAATAATTGTATTAACAGCAGTAGTGCCATGAGCAGACCTCAGCTGCAGTGAAACATCAGTCCAGTGCTGCCACCTGCTGGTTTTTGTATTGCCATGCAGGGAGGTCTGAGTTTTATTTGGCTATGATCACTGCTTGTGTACTGTTACCAGCACTGTATGTTTATAGAGGTGTTTAGGTACTCTATTAATAACTCTAAATCTGATTAACAGCATGTGGATTAATTCACAGTTAAATGCTGTATTATTGTTCTATTTGGCAGCTATGCAATACATCTGCATATGTCCTGAAAATGAATCATGCAAACACTTGATTTAAAGCCTGTCGGTAGCAGAGGTGAGGCTAGAACTGTGGCACAGGGGGTGTGGAATCTGATGGGGCTCCCTTGGGGTCCTCTCTACCAGGGTAAGAAGGCGGTAGGTAGGTGACCTGGTAGTATTGCAAAACAACCACAAAGAGATGCACAAGAACTTTAAAGAGACACCAACAAAACAACTAGAAAGTGATGCAAAAGACCATAAAGTGACAGGAAACAGCCACAATTACATGCCTGTGTCTAGGGCCCCTTGTCTCACAATCCGTCTATATCCATAGGCTACTTGGATTTACAATAGCAACTATTTATGGATATTATTTCATACTGGAAGAGTTAATGTTATTTATTTGACATTAATTTATTAAAAATGAATAAATATTATGACTAATAATGATGTAAGGCAAGAAGCAGGGATTTAAAGTCTTTTTTACTAATTTCTCCAAATGACGTGCCTCTCATCTTTTAATCTGAGCCCTGGTCAGCTCTGATAGATAGATAGTCACAGGATCAACCTTTCAAGGGTGGTTTTAAGTTTCTTATGAATCATTACTAGCCTAAAGTTTGAAAAGTCTGATTGGTTGTTTCCGTTCAGGCCCGGCAGATTCCTGGAAATGCCATTAGGAGCACTAGGAGGAGCCAGAGATAGCTGTTTTTTTCAGAGATTATCTGTCTCATGTACCTCCGACCTCCTGCAGGAGCTTGCATAACTAGACTTCAAGATTGAGTTTGTTCTCCGGTTATATTGAGTAGATGTAAATAAAGAGTGATGGTAAAATATTACCTCTAGACAGAGTAATCCCAAACCAACTGAACAAGAATGAATTTATGCTTCATGAGATTCCCCGTGTAACTTACTAATTATTTCCTACTACTGAGTGTTCTTTGTTAATTTTAATTATTTAAACGCTAGTATCCATTAATGTTAGTCCTATGCTGCTTACCTGGGTAAAAAGTCTCTTTAACATCTATCTTGGAGCACAGCAACTCCTTACAGAAACCTGACTAATGATATTCTTTTAGACCTGTTAACACCTCATTAAGGCACACCTGTTCAGTGGAAGGAGTAGTGGGATAAATTAGATCCTTAAACGAGGCACTCATTTACATTAAACAAAATTAAACAGTTCTGCAATGATTTTGAATGTGGACAGTAAATGGCCATCCATTTCAGGTTGTACAGACTAGATTTATGTGGCTGTTTATTAGGACGGAACATGGAGGATGATGTGGCTCTACGATACCTGATATTTGAGTTTTCAAGTGGTTATGAAACAACCTCAATTCAACATGATGCCTATATAGGACCTACATTAACAAACAAGACCATCAGTAAGAAGATTGTCTCTTTCTATAGTTATTTTTAATGCCTCATTTCTAATCTTTGCCATTTGTCTTTTCTAGGCCTTTAAACATTTTAATGAGATACATGAGATGTTTAGGGTTGAAATGTGTTTTTGGTGGAGCAACAACAACTCATAAACAGACTCAAACTGCTTTATTGTAAGGGATTTGGGAACCACTGCTATAACAATGCCTTATATTTCATAAGCTTATTATTTATTTAAACGTAAAATCTTAATCTGAAAAGTAATTAGGCTACAGCTGTCAAGTAGATGTAGTGAAGTACGATATTAAGCGTTGAGATGTAGTGGAGCAGAAGCATAAAGTAGCAAAAAGGCCCCTAAAAATTGTACTACAGTACATGAATACTTTCCACTACTGTCAGAGGGAAATATTGTACTTTTTACTCTGCTACATTTATCTCACAGCTATAGTTACTAGGTACGTTTTAGATTAAAAGTTTATGCAAAAGATATTATCAGCAAATGGAATATGTTGTATTGATAGAGCTTGGACAATGGGGTATCTTCTTTCTAAGTTTTACTTACATAAAATATCCAATTACTTCCTCTAACACTGGACTTCATCAAATCAAATGCCAGCACACTGCTGCTGCTGCTACGGTGTGATGTGCTGGCAGGAGCCACAACAACCAAACACTACACTGACAGGCCCTGCAGAACTTAATCCCTGTGCCCTTTGTCACCACAGCGCTGAGTCAAACAGTGTTATGTTCCAGTGATCCAGGGCAGGTGTAGGAGTGTGTTTGCATGTGCACGCTGGCCATGCACTGTAAAGCAGGCTGGCAATAGCTAATAGAAAGACACGTTAGGTGTGAGGTGGAACTTGAAGCCCCAGAGACGGAGGGATTTGACACATAAGAACTACCTGTCGACCAGCTCAAAGTAATTCTTATGGAGCTGTTTGAGCCGTTAAGGTGCAGTTATGAATTAGTAATGGTTGGCTGACACATTTTCCTTTATATTCCCCTTGTGCAAGGCTAAATAGCTGCGTGGGCCCACACCTTGAAAAACACTGCAGCTTTTAGAAAGAGGCTGTGAAGAGCAGAGTAAACATGGATTATGCAAAGAGTTTTAATATGCAATTAACAGTAACTACTTTTTGAAATCTATTATTCTCTTAAATCAAACATATCATATCAAATAAATCATGTGTATATGTAAAGACAATAAACAATTAAAAGTGTAACTTTGTTTAGAAAATGGTTAGAATCCTTTGTTTTCTCCTTTGTCTCTTTGTTTGTCTTGTTGTTGAAGCCCTATTTTTGTGGCTAGTGTTGCTAAGCCTGAGGATTATTCTTGTGTTGAGCTGAAATATCAGCCCACTGTAAATAGGGTGTGTCTAAGTAACAGAGAAACAAGTTGTGCCACATACTTGAGGAAAAAGATTATACAAGAGCACACATCACAAAACTGTGCAAATAGCTTCCAAAAGCTCATTTCCACCATATTTTTTTGTCATTATAATATTTTATAAACAGGGGAAAGAAAATCCCCCCTCCTCCTCGTACACAAACTCATTCTTGTAAAATGAGAGCTCCTCCTGCCCCAGCTAATGGACCCAGTTTGACTGGTTTCTTTTGAATGGATTGAACAACCAATACTCAGATTTCACAACAGGAAAATCACCACAGAGACCGGTCAGGAACAATGGCCTTACGAAGAAATGGTGTAAATAGATGATAAATGGTGTCATCAAGATGTAAATAGAGAGGAAGTTGTGCAACTGGAGGACTTGGTCCTGATTTTAAGGTTAGAGTGAGACATCATAAGAATGTCCAAAATCCACATGATCTGATGAAATAAACAAAATGTATGCTATTAAACACAGAATTTACTGCCTACAGTCTGAGCAGAGGTGGGGCTATAGAGATGTTATGGTTCTAATCTAATCTGATCAACCAACCCCTTTCTTGTTGGACAGTCAATCACATGACTACAAAGAAGTAAAAACCTACAAAGA
This sequence comes from Morone saxatilis, assembly GCF_004916995.1. Lineage (NCBI taxonomy): Eukaryota > Metazoa > Chordata > Actinopteri > Moronidae > Morone > Morone saxatilis. Next base: position 19,310,503 of record NW_023339651.1, read on the forward strand.
GATGCAAAATGACTGAAAAGAGACACAAAATAACATTAGACTACAAAAAGATTTAACATTTCTACAAAGAGACACATAACAGCACAAAGAGATGCTCTAGACTACAAAGAGATTCCAACGACTTCAAATAAATGTACTATGACTACAAAGAAACACAAAACAACTAAAAACAGACATAACTACAAAGAGACACATAAAAAAAAGATGTGTGAGGCTACACACACATCAAAAATGACAAAAACATTAACATTAACAACTACAAGGAGATACTCTAGTCTACAAAGAGATTCAAAACAACTACAAAGAGGTACAAAAGGACCATAAAAAGGCTGTGGCAACTTAGAAATGGCAGCTATTACTTGTTATTTAACGTTGTTTATTTGGCATTAATTTATTGCACTGAATAATGAATGAACAGTGTAACTAACATAATGTACAGTTTGTTGTTAAACCAGTGTTTTAAATGTGAAACTTTTACTAGTTTTACAAATGTCCCACAGTCTAGACCCCCCATTCAAAAGTTTCTCAACCTGTCCCTGAGTCTGAGGTGTCACATTTCAGGTGAGAGTTCCATATTTGTCCTTTGAGAGTTAAGTCCCATGTTTCTTTGGGTGGTGAGGCAAATATACAAACAGCTACCAGTGAGATGCAGTGGAACCTGAGGATTTTCACCCTACAGAGAAAGGAATAAAGCTTTGTTAAAGTAAAATCCTTTACTTCACAACATGTCCTGGTTGTGTAATGCTTTAAATGTGAAGATCTGCACCTGTTGCTGTAGCTTAGGATTCATTTTCCAGCACCAGTTGCCAGACAACTGTTTTGTGCTGCAAATGAAGAAGCCATAAATCTCATTTGGGGAGCAGCTCCTCCATCTGCAACTCCAGGTTTCCCAGGTACCAGAAGATCCAGAACACCAGGCTGAAGAAGATAATGAGGGGTCCGGAGAAGACAAAGAAATCCCAGAAGCTGAAAGGAGCAAAGACCCCAATGAAGAAGAGGATGAGGCCTGCTGCATCCAGGAGAATGGCGATGATGAAAAACAGCAGGCAGCGGCCGAGATAGGCGGTATAATCCATGACAGGAGTAGCTGACTGTGCTCACAGTTTCAGTAATTATTTACAGCTTTACCAGTTTATCTGTGTGACATGTGGAAAATGTTAGGAGGGAAATAAATTCAGAAGAAATGCTTCTTCCCGTCTCAGTGCCGCCTGCGAGTCTGCAGAGAGACTGATGAGAAGGAAGAGTTTAAACACTCAGGTCACATTCCTTTCTGTATCTACATCTCACATTTTTTTCATGACGCGCTCTGACAGAGGAAAAATATGTTTCCTTAATGATGACAAGAGATTTTCCGGCTCTATCGTCGGATGTGGCTTCATTTCATAAACGTGTTACATTCCGGCAACAGATCCAGGCCTTATCTCGGGCCCACAGGTGGATGTGGAAAAGCTAGAAATATTGGACTGGTACTTCTGGCCTTGATGATTTGGAATAAAATACTGGGAGAATACCTAATGTGCTGTTTACACCCTTCAAAAAGTAACATTAAAAATGTGATGATGAGAGAAAAATCTGTTTCCTGTGTGGCTTATAAAAGTTATTAAACAACAAAGGCAGAACCCAGTCAAGGAAGAGAAGATAAGAAAAACTGTCCCTTGCGCAACACATGGGCATTACTGTGTTATCTGACATCAAACAGCGTCAGTCACCTGTATGCAGAACCAACCCTTAAATACACAAAAAACAACTACATCCAATTACATATACAACTTTATTCCCAGGAAAAATAATTTACATCTGTCACATAATCAGCACATAAAAATAAAAATAAAAATTTGCTATGTACAGTACATGTTAAAGACCTTTTCTTCCTCTGTGCACAGCCCTTCTACCTACAGTGGATGCAGAGCTTTTCCCTGATTAAGAAATTGTCTTCCCCATTTAAAAAAAGTGACTTTAGTTCATCAGATCAGTGTTTTCAGTCTGTTGGAAAGCAGCACGAGGATGGAGTCTGTCCTTCAGCACCAGGAAATCCGGACGTCACCTGAAAAGATGGAAAGGGAGAGTTTTATATATTTGTACAGGTTGAAATTAACAAATTACATTAAAATGTTGAAATGAATATGAAGGGAGGTGAAAAACACAATTTAAAACATAGGTTAAAGTCTCTCATTAATATGCTCTGTCAGACTTGAGGGAAGATGTAATTTCATTTAGGAAACCTGTATTTTATTGAAAAACTGCCTCTGCTTGTGAGATGTTTGGGAAGATGAAGAGAAGATGATTATCTGGTAGAGTGAATCTGTTAATGCCTTTTTAAATTAACACATTAAACGATGTGGAAGATTTCCCTCTTCAAATATAATATGGATTACATTAAAAACATTTTAAGAAGTTGAAGTTTTTTTGAAAATGTACTACTATGTTATTGTATGAGAGGTAAGAATAAATGAAGAACAATAAAGGGTATAACAGAAATAGTTTTGTGTACAAACTAACTTACTTTCCTAAATATACCAATACGTTTTTTTAATGATATAAAGTAACAATATTTTGGACCAAACAGATACACCAGAGTTAGCTTCTTCGGTCAAGTGTGAAGATTTGAGTGTCAACGAGCAAATGTGTGAGCTGCAAAATTGACAAAAGCACAATGTAATATTTTCAGAATTCTTGTTATGTCTGATCAACAGTCACTTTCACATTCACTTAATTTTGACAAAAGACACAGAAAAACAGCAAATCCAACAACTGAGAAGATGTAAATAGGAACTGCTAGGAAAAAAGACTTTAAACAGCTATTGTGATCTCAACATTATGGGAGAAACTATATTTATATTTTTAATTATGTAATATTTATATAAATATATATATTTATATATATTTATTATACAATTCTCTGTATTAAAAGCCGTTAAAGCCATGTGGAGGGAATGGTCTTTAAGAGAAAATCTTATAAAACAAGTATGGAGCTGTAGTCAGGACTTGGGACGTGGTTACCTTATCTTAGCAATTAAAACAGGGTCTTACTGGAAACAGCATCAAGCTCAAAAATACACCTACCAACACCTCTAAAATTCACTAATCAATATTTTCCCTTGCTTGATCCATACACAAACGGAAATGTAAGAAAAACCATTTGTAGTTTACACTAAACTTTATCCATCTGATAAATATTGTTCCATCCATCCAATCCATCATCTAATACCACCTAAAACCACAAATTGTCACTTACGGTACAGGTAGGTGTGTTTTTAAACTTTAGGCTACTTTAAGCTAGCCTAATCGCCAACTAACAGACATGCGCGCAGCATCAATCTTCTGATATGAAATACTAACACTTCCCCCTCCTTATTTTGACATTACACAGCAACATGAATACATGTGCAGATAAGGCAATCATCATTTAAACCTAAGCCTCCCTCTCTCCATGTTACCCAACTGTTTATGGCCTCACTTGTAATTGTTGGGAAATTCTTGTTACACCTGAGCAGCACTGTTCCAACATTTATCCATGCAAGCCACTGTCAAATGTGACTGATAAACATTTCACCTTATGACTCATGATGTAGATATGCAGGTCGCTGCTATAATAGTAATGTTGTCCTTAGGTGGAGGCCCTAACCCTGTGTTCATCGGAGCAACGTCCAGTAATAAAACCTTTAATAGACAAAGCTTTCAGTAAGGCTTGTAGCCAGGGTTTTAGAAACACAAACAGGTCCAATTTCCCCAGTGTTTTCCAATTCCATGCTGCAGTCTAATTCTAATCGGGTTTTGTGTATGTATTGTGTTGCGTTTGTGTGTGAATGCAAGTTGATCATTTAAAAAAAAAAAATTGGTGTTAATTAATGCAAAGAGAAGTTGCAGATTGTGGTGAGACAACTCCAGAAAGATCTTTGGAAAAAAAGCTTGCTTTTCCAGTGGCATTCTAAAGTTGCTATCTGATTAATGTTGTACAGTACACACACACACACACACATTTTCATTTTTGGTTGGTATAAAAAGTATTAATTTCTTCAATTATAACTGCAGATTGCAGATTGTAACTGACTCCCTTCACCCTCCCTTTCCAAGTGCAAAATGGAAACTACGGTGGCCGCTAAATGTGCAAAAAATGCTCCCCTTTGTAGAGCCAGTGTTTGGTTAGTCCTGTAGAAACATGGCGATACAAACAGCTCATTCTAAGTAACGAAAACACAATGATTCTTAT
>NW_023339651.1:19314792-19318479 GCF_004916995.1 Morone saxatilis
AGAGTTCTCAAATGCAGCACAATGTGTAATTACAGAATGTAAAGTCCAACTCCCAAATTCCAAACAACAATACAGGATATGACCGTGGTCTCAGTGGCAGCTACAGCTTGCTCTCTTTGTGTCACATCTAACACTGCTAGGTTACAGTAAAGATCCAGCCTCATTGTTCAGTATGCAATGTTTGTTCTTGACCACACCATTTCACACAATTCCATATCTCAAGATCATTAGCCAGGTTAGATAATAGGGGAATCAGGCAAGGCCCCATTAGAGTTAACTACCCGGAACTAGCGGATGGATGGAGTGTGCATGAAGCAGACTTATATATGATCCTAGTATCCTATAGTACCTATATAGCTACCTACCACACTCCATTCCACTGGATCAATAAGCACCGCTGAGTTCCATTAAAATGCAATTGCGCCTTTTAGCCCAAAGGGTGTCTGGCTTGCCACCCGGTTACAAGCAAACTGAAGGCTAAAATAATGCAGAGCTGTGAAGGTGAGCAGAAACGGTCAGGCTCATTAATTAAAAGCTGCCACGGGCCACTGAAGATCTTTTCACAGCAGCCGGCGAAAGAGAGAAAAATTATTATTGCAGATATTCATGAGCATAGTGAGCAGACAGGGTCCTGAAGGGGGGGGGGGGGGCATTGTTTGTGGGCCCATTCCTCAGGACTGGCCTTCACTGTGGGTTGTCATCTGATCACCTGACAATAATGTGAGACATTTCATAATTATAACTGGCGTGAGAGCAGAGGGGGGGCTGCCATGCCAACTGTAAGAAGGATGCTAACAGTACTGATGAAAGAGTTACAGCTGTGGCAGCGAGCAGCTAATGACAAGCAAAGCAGCAGCAGACTGACAGAGAGGGTGAAAGCAGGGCAATGTGCTGAATATGTATGACTTTCAATTATGATTGTTTGTTGGGGCCCAGACTTTCAGAGGATCATGCATTTTTCAGAGGCTTGCTTTAACTTTTTAGAGACTGCAACAGGTTATAGTGTCAGGAGAGGGAGTTGGCTGGGGGAAAATGGGTTTTCAAAGTCTCAACAGCAGAAATGAAGTGACAATAATAGACTTTAGACAGGGAGGATGGTGAGGTGGCCCAGGGTGAGGGCTAATACGCACCAGCTCCTGTCAGAGAAGCCTCTCTGCTTTGCCATCCGCTGCCCGCAGAGACACGTCTGAGCTCCTGAGGACCCCCAACTCCACGTTTTTGTCAGCTGGAGACGCGCACTCAGTCTTTCTATCAAAGCCTCTGTTGTCGTGACCCGACACAGCTCCACTGCGGCCGCAGTCTTCCCACGTAATCCGAGATGGCGCAAAAGCACGCACTGTCCCAGTCCCGTTCATCTCCTTCCCGTTCTCCATGCTCTTCTTCTTCTCCTCCCCGGCTTCCAGCGACTTCATGCCGCCGTTGGAGAGCCTCTCGGACAGCTTCCTGGCCCAGTGCGTAAAGTTGATGTCCAGGGAGCCCGCCTTGTCCTCCGCGTACAGCTGCACATTGCCGGTGTACCACAGAACCCACCACACCAAGCTGAGGGAAATAATGACCGAGCCTGTGTAGATGAGGAAATCCCCATAGAAGCGACCGTCCAGTTTCAGGTTGCCAAAAATCCCGACCAGGAGTACAGCCAGGCCGGCTGCGTCAAAGAGAACGGCGAGGAAGAACAAGGGCGCGCAGTTCCCCACGCAGCTGTGGGCCATACCGGAGGAGAGAGCAGAGCCCGAGTAACGGCGCTGAACGCTTGGACTTGTTTTTCAGGACGCACATTTCCCCACCTTACACCTGTGCGGTGTTCACCTGTGCGCACGCCCCGCCCTCGCTCCACGTCACTGTATCCAGTGGGCACCCAGGGGGATCAGATCAACATGCTGCCTTCAAATACACAGCGGAAATTACACACTGGGTAATTTGCGTGGGGAAGGTGACACTTAATAGATACTGCTAACGTCATCTTTCAGATGGACCAGGGTTTGTCACAGAAAATAAGTCAAGCCAACTTTATTTATAAAGCACATTTAATACGCCAGGCGTGGAGTCAATGTGCTTTAAAGTAAAAACTGAAAAACGCATGACCAAAATATGTAAGATAAAAACATAAAGAAAGAAGGTATTAAAAATATAAAAATGCATAAGATAAGACAATATTATTATCATTTAAAAGATAATAATAATAATACTGATTGTAAAATAACAGTTTTACCTTCCTAAAAGCTTTTTAAAACAAGTATAAGTAAATAGATATAAGTTAATTAATACAAATAAGCAGAAATCATTCAAAAACGTTTTAAGGGGTCTCTTTATAGTTTTATTATATAATAATATGCCGTGTCTCTGTTTCAAAGCCCTCTTCACTCTGCCAGGAATACAATACTGAATATTTTATTTAGTTATTTTATTTTGATGGTTTAAGCTGTTCAGGTTAGGTTGGCATCTAGGGGAGTAGTTGCAGATTACAACCCCCCGCCTTACCCTCTCATTCCAAGCATGTGGGAGAAACTACTGTAGATAAAAACAGCTCATTCTAAGTAACGAAAATACAACAATAGTTATTTTCAGGTAATTATACACTAATGAAAACATACCGTGAAATTATATTTAATTCCTACCAATAGATCCTCCTAAATGTTACACACTGGGCCTTTAAATTTAAAATAATACTCAGGCTTTTAAAAATGTACTATTTTTAATTATACAGTGTACAATCCCCAAAGATGTTAAAACCTCCAAGTCTCAGTGAAAATACATCGATGTGAGCTTAATGTACTCATTAATGGCCGCAGCTCTGTGCAGAGTTCTATCAGGATAAATGAGAAAATGTAAACTGAGCCTTTACCTGACGTCAAAGCAGTTGTGCTTTCATTGCTTTATAACGTGACCTCGAATGCATCACCTAGTAAGGTACAAAACGTTGAAGGGAAAAATATCTCACACATCACCTACAATTACGATGGTTTGACATATTGTATCAAGTCTGACAATGTGACATCAGGCAGTGTGCAAACTATATCATGTAGCATATAGCATATTTTCAATATTTTAAAATTTCATAAATCATGCTCCCCTGTAGCTCGCTCCCTGACATCAGGTAGAAAGCCGTTCACACTGTATTTATTCAGGGGAGTTTCACTGAGAACCACACTGCCTTTTGCAGGAACACCCTGTTCACACAAAGTCTTACACATTCACACCTGAAAGCTTCCCAGTACAACCACAGTTGGCCACTGGGGCAGTAAGGGCCTTGCTGAAAGCCGCTCAGTGGTGGTAATGAGGGAGGGGTGCGGTTTCACTCTCCCCAGATTTATCAGGTTGGTCTGGGGATGGAAACTGGTGATGAAAGGTTTGGGTCCCACTTAGCGTCATAATTAGTGGAACACAGGTAGCACACAGTACAGTGAACTGGCCTGCAGTCTAAGACAACAACAATTAGTCACTTCCATAGCTTTCACTGTCATTAGCAGTAATGCCCCCTCCAGATGTATTAAGACATATACAAACAGTCATGTTTTTTTCTGCAAAAAAGTATTATGTCAACATGAAAACCCATAAAAATTCATTTACTCCTTCTACCTCATTAAAAGATTCCACAATCTCTGATTCAAATGTTGTTCATTTCTAAAGTTTTCCTGCTGGACACAAGATGTCTTCTACTTCACTCTGAAGTCCATTCTCAGTGGATGT
>NW_023339651.1:19318617-19338495 GCF_004916995.1 Morone saxatilis
TGAAAACATCCTTCTAGTGTCAAACTCTGCACTGACAGCATTCTAACAGCACACTGTAGGGACAAGAAGATAAACACATTTTTGACTTTAATATTTTTTTAGAAGTAAAGTTCTAACCTAAATACAATCCCATTTTCCTCCAATACAATGTCATCATATCTCTACAACATGAATGCAGCATTTTAGCCTGCTTGTAAGTGATTTAGCAGACCCATTAACAAAAGCAGTGTTTAAGAAAACGGTGCATAACTCCATGAGAAGACATACTGCACCAGACCCAGTTTAATAAATTCATTAAAACTAACAAATGTGGGGCAATTTAGAGTGAAACAAGGAGTTAAAAGTGAAATACACAGTAGGAATTATTCAAGGAGAATTTTCAATTTGCTCGGCTGAAGAGTCTGCGTCTAGCTACTGAGATAATTAAGTGTAATGATGGAAAAAGACGTGTCAAGACATGCAAATATTTCTCTAAGCTATTCACAGTGTGCTTGCAGTCTGAAATGTCACACAAGCCGGGGGCAGTAGACCCCACCTTTCCGCTTGTATTTCACCTCTTTTCTGGCTGGACTGTGTGTGTGTGGTCATGTTGAAATTCTTTAAAGTTTCAGCAACACTTGATGGCAGCACTTTAACATTTTCCCTGCAGCCCAGCTCAGTGACCCCTGCATCTTATTGAAACTGCAACCAAGTCACACTATAAATGATTTCATGACTTATTAAGCCCCGTGATTAACTGCAAGACGTGGCAGATTACATGGATTTCCTTCAGTGAAGTCCTTCATGGCTCAAAGTGATTTCTCTGCCATATGCAGGGCATCTGCTGCAGAAAATTACAAGAAAACAGGAATGAAATGAGGGATGATTACGTTGTCCTCCTCGCAGCCAGCAGATAGAGACATTTCTAGTATTACTTAAACCAAATCTAAACCTAACCTGCTAAATAGGCCTTCTGTGTGTTTAACTGTATATATTGACAATGACAGATACTGACAGCATACATGGAGAGTAAATCTCCTCATTTTGATGGGCCCACACAGTATCTGTGCACATTAATTTGGCTGCTAGAGGGCGCCAGTCATCTTTAGAACACATCTGAACATGCCTGGAGCACTGCACTGGAAATACACTGCATTACTTAAGCAGCACTACCAAAGTAGATCTTGAAAAGCAACATTTTTAACTGAGCCTTGTCAAACTGAGCTGATGTCATTTTTAAATGTTAGCTTTGAGAAAAATGTTTGATTTGGTACATCTAAAATCCATTATCCTCCCACATGCAGGGATTGATCATGCACACACATAGATATGGACCTACATATAGGACAACAACACACAAGTCAGCAATCCCCTTTTGTGATCTCTAGGTTGGAAATGACTCAAAAAGCTGATAAATATTCCGTGTCATTTTCTAAGCAGATTGTTCATGCACACACCCAACCCCTCTTAATACACCTCAACTCACACATGCACCATAAAAAAGTATTTACTTGATGCACATACTTATCAAAGTTCAGCTATCAAACAATAGTCTACTAAAGCTGAACTGCAGCCTGTTACTTTAAGTTCAGTGGGGTGTGTCCCTGAGGTTAAAGTTCTAACTCTGCATTAATACACTGCAATGCAGCCATGCTGCTGCCTCTGGTTTATTGGTAACTGGTTCTTTTCTGATCAGCCTCCTCCAGACAGCTCCCGTCTCCTGGAAGCTGACATTTTCTCAATAGTAGTCTGCATAGGGATACATATTACCCCCTAATCTGCCTTAACTTCTGCCATTATGTGTAGTCAAGAGAGATTTCTCAACTTATGCACGTGTATCAAGCTTTAATTTAAATGTACAGAATGTAATTTTCTGCCCATAGGGGGTCTCTTACATCAAAATAATAACAAAAGTCCAGCCTGATGACATTATGAAATAGTGTGGAATCATGGGAGTTGTCTTCATTGTTACACAACCATCATTGCTCATGTAAATCTATCTGATGTGACTGTGAAATTGTTCACAGACGATGTAATTTAAAAGTTGTATTCATACTATATTTCACGTTCCCGACTTCCTCACTTTCTGATGTATCCGACCTATCCTGTGTTTACCTGGAAGTTATAGTAACTAGAAAGAAATCGAGCCAATGTAGATGTCATTTTAGACATTTGAATGCAGAAATGTTACGTATTATACCTTCAATAATAGATCAAACGACATGAAATTTGTTGCACATTGTGACAAACCAAGAAAAAAATATTTATTATTACCCAACTGCAGTTCTTCTCAGCTGTACTGAATCTTTTAGCCTCTTTTAGCTTATTGTTTCCACCCTTGTTAAGCCGTTAGCCGGTGAGCTTCACTACAAATAAAAGCTATTTGCTGCACCTGAGAGTGGCAAGATGGAACTCAAACTGAAACTGTTGCCAAACCAAAACAAATAGCTAAGAGACGCTAAAACCAAGTATGCAGGTTGATATGTTTCTATCTGACACTTTACATTAGGTACTATTTATTAAATCATCATTAAAACATGTTATATTAAGGTACACATATTGACCATTAACCTTTTGCCTATTAGCATGCATATTAGTAGCATATGGTATTATTAGTCACCATAAAACCTTACTAATGCCTTATTTTGCATGATCATATTCCAAGCCATTAACTAAGATCTTTTCCTTTAATAACCTTCGGATTACTACTTAGTGATAGTAAGTAACATAAATTATGATCTTAATATACTTTGCTCAGTATAGGCCTTATTAGGTGGTAATACTATATAACACTTAATCAATATGGCGTATTCTTAAAAAAACAAACAAAACACAAAACTACATGTGTTAGGCAACAAAAAATTAAGTCAGAATATGTTCTAAAGTGAGGCCATGTTCATAACTAAACAATACCTTTAACTTGATCATTTAAAAGTTCAAAGTCTTGTGACCCATACTGAGCAAAGAATTTTACAATCATAATTTAAGCAAGGAGCTAATATGCTACTAATTTGCATGCTAATAAGCATCTAGTTAATGGTGAATATGTGTACCTTAATATAACGTGTTACCCAATAATGTGTATTTTTCACACCCCTACTCTGGTTTTTAGTTTTGGTCTGCCACCCCAAGATTTTCAGTGGCCCAAGAATTCCTGGGGGCGCCACTGTGAGTTTATTTGCTGAGTCATGCAATGATTCTCTGTGGATTTGTCACTACAAGCAAGCCCTTTTCACATTATCACTCGATTAATTAATTGCAGCTTTTATAAGCATTTCTTACAAATCATTTCTGAGCTTTTAGACATTCTGTTGTTGATTATGACATTTGTTTTGTGGCTAGTTGAATGCAAAATGTATCTGTGTCTGTCCTTTGGGGGATTTCTGATTTGGAATAATTATTCAGCTTTTGCAAAATCAGTCAGTGTCTCTATTTTCTTGTGTTTTTCTTACATGTGCAATATTTTTGAGGACGCTATTGAGGAAACAGGAAATATCTGTAAGAGCAGTTTTTAAACTACTATTTGGATGTGAGTCAGATCAATACACATGAAGATTTTTGATATTAACGCACAAATAACCCACTTTGACTTGTTATATGATATTCCAAACCCCAGGGTGGTTGAAAGAGATGAAACAAGCCAAATAAAATTCTTCAAACATGATGCCTAAGAGACATTTGCACTTAAAACAGCCTGAACTTGTTTTTCTCCACTCTTCCTATAAAGTCTCAGTGAAGAGGAGCTCACTCACACTTGTCTTTGGGGTGCAACATTTTGATTGACTGCTTAGGAAGAGGTGCTGGTGCTGCGGGGTCGTTACTGAGCGCACAAAGTTCACTTAGTTTGTCTTTAGCATGCGAGGGATTTCAATAAAGTCAAGTGTGCCTGGTTGATTACGGCACTCTTTCATTACTGTTTCCTCTCTCTTCTCTCTGGCATTTGGCGGGGACTCCTGCCCATATTTTCTTTTTATTATAACCACACATCACGGTCGGAGCCCTGCTTTCTGTCACATGGCCTCTGTAAAATTGGATAATAATACAAATTGTTCCACAGGCAGTGCAGTAAATTTGTCTTTAAAGACATAGTGGAAGTATAGGCTACAGAGACATTATGAACTGCAGAGACCCGGTCACCTTGGTGGTCAGTGTGGGATAACTTGGGAAAAGCTTGGTTTACAAAGCAAGACCCTGGAGATTGCATTATAGTGCAGAATCAATCAGAAAAGACATGTAGCACAGAAACACTTTATCTGTGCCAGGAAGAGGCATGATTGGAGAGTTAAACCTGCTTCTCTTCCCTTTGAACAACTTCTGGAAGCAAAGGAGCTGGAACTGTATTAAATAATTGAGAGTTGGAAGGTAATTGAGGACATAGATCAATAATATCTAGGGGGTTGTTCTCATTACAGACATACCCAGACACTTCCGAAAGTTGCGGCTCAATGATGATGAATCTGGAGAGAAAGGCAGAGAGAAAGAGAAGAAGGAGGAGGAGAAAGGGAGCAATGAGATCTGAAAATTTAACAAATGGGGCCCATTTCCCATCCCTGTCGGTCTCATCAGAGCCTCATATCAAACCTTTGGATGTGGCAGGTGGTTTGGCCGCCTCACATTTCAAAATGTCAGATCTCTGTGCTTAGAAATGGGGATCTTTCCAGGGAGCCTGACGGCTTCCCGGGCCCTGATTTCCCAGAGGATTGGCAGTCTCGACACGCATGGGCGTCTGTGAGCGTTTAAACAGTCAACCCCCCCATCTCCACTCCCATCCACCCATCCAGCCTCCCAAACGGCAACCAGCTCCCTATTACAGCCTCTTCTATCCTCTCATCCCACTCTCTCCCTCCTGTTTCTCCCCCTCCATCAAGCATGCTTCGTTTCTGCCTCTATCACCTGTTGGCAATGTAAAAAGGGAGACACGCTCAAGTTTTAAGGAACCTGCGGGATTAAACAAAGTCATTTCATTAAATGTTTACACTGCCTTAGCCACAAGTGAGTGATGTGGAGTCGATGAAGCCGGGGTTTCAAATCAGAGATTGTATCTTTTCCCCACCTGGGGTGGAAATTGGAGGGCTGCATTTAAACTGATAGAGTGTATTCCTACCTGTTTATCCCCGAGGGGTTCTGGGTGGAGAGGCATAGATGCTATTCATGCTCGCTCCCACACATACACAGCCACCCACAGACATTAACACACTTTTGTTTTCCTACACACACACACACAAACACACACACACACACACACACACACACACATTGAAGGGAATTACATCCATCCACTGGTGACTCAAAGTCTAACCTCCGCTTTCATCACTACATATCTACAACCAAAAGCTAATCTTAACCTAAACCTAGTTTAACCCTTAACCCAAGTCCTGAACTCTTGTTAAAGTTTAGTCTGGCCAAAATATTCTCAATTTGAAGCTCTTAAAAAACATCCCATAGCCAGATTAACCTGCTATGGGGCCCTGGGACAAAAATAAGCTGTTGAGCCCCTATTGACCCCTTTTCCCTGCTATCTGCACATTGTGTATGCATCCCCTCACTTCCAAATACCCATCAGGTTTGCTGTTGTCAATTAGTTTCTGGTCATTTAAGTCTTTCAACCCAATTGCATCATAACTCACACCCCTTCCTCTCACAGTCAAAACTCCTACAGTACATATACTCAGTTTTATATCAGTTCATTGATATAATGCATAGTCCCAAAGACACGGTTTTTATATCCCTGCAGACAGTCTTCTATTTCCATTCATATACAGATATTTGTGATGTCTTGAATACCTGCAGACATACACAAAAAAGTTTTAAACTGCATAAAACTTTTTAAAATCTAGCTTGACTAGCAAGGGCATGTAGTGACAATACAATATGCCTGATTAAAAAGGGAGTGAAAATTGAAAACAGCGACAGTTCATATGTTACATGTTAATAAGAAAACTGTTTAAAACCTGCATTCACTGATTTTTTGGACACTTAGGAGCTGCACTGCTCCTAAGAGTCCAAGCTGTAAACAGAACATTTATATACTATCACCTTATGTACCTGTAGCCTCGGTCATATAGCAAATGTATTGTCTTCTAAACATCCAGCAGACACAAAGCAACATTAGTATTCAAGCCTGTATCCCGGTGTGTGTAATAAACACGCTGGTCCAACATGGCAGTGTCAAGTTGTCAACATGTGCTCATTCTGTGCTCAAGTTAGCAGTAATAAATATGCAACATAAATCCAAATCAAAATAAGGCTTGCTGAGGTCACAGTTTGGTTAGGTTCAAGCAACAACATTGGTGAGGTTTAGGAAAAGATCATAATGTTACATATGATGTAAGTTGAATATGTTATGCAAGTTAAATTAAAATAATTCAATGTTGACATTTGGCTTTACACAAGACTTGGTTTCTCCTCTCAATGTGTCATTTTTCATACTACACCTTCATACGTGTGTACCTTTTGCATATTGGAAAAACATGACACTCTATGCTCTAGTAAATTAGCAGGTCTATTACATGCTTTGGTGTGACAATCGGCTGTAGTGTTAAGTGGAGTCGTGTTTTTGTCCACCTGGTTAATGTCAGTCCAATATTCACAGTCCTTTAATCTCTAGTCTCGACCAACTCCTGAGAAAAATGTCTGCCTCTTTAATGCTAAATTCTCCACTGTATTTGTGAGTCTCTGTGTCTATCTGCTGTTTGGTGCTCGGCAGGTGGTGTACAGTGGGTTTATCAGAGATTTTGTGCTGAAAAGAACTGCCTTCTGCTGCCTGAAACAACAAGGCTGCTGAGAGCAGGGAGAGTGAACCATAACAGTAAAGAAAACCAAAACAATGAGCTGAAAGACACTAAAAAGCCCTGAGGGGAACTGCAGAGTTGGAAATAGAAACAGGAAATATAATATTATATTCATAGGTATATTTTCATTCGTATATAATCACATAAAAATGAGAATTGTTGTGTTTTCGTTACCTTAGAATAAGCTGAAGAAAGAAGGACAGAGAGAGAGACAAAGGTGCACAGCAACAACAGTAGCAACAACTATACTAATAGCAATGACTGATAATGATGATGATGATGATGATGAAGAAGAAGATCATGATGACGACGATGACAATAGCCACAGCGATGGGGGATGATGATAAATAATAATAGTAATAATTTTTTTTAACAACTAAAAATGAGTAAGAATCCAAATTTAATTTGCATTCTCTGTCTTTTCATTTGAACCTTTTTTTTGCTCCTACATAAACACACACCTACACATACTACAAACATACATTCAGCCTCTTTAAGGTCAAAGATCACCTCCTATCAGCTGTTGTCCTGAGAGATCTGTCTCCCAAGGACAGCGTTGCTGTTTATAGTCGCAGGCCTTGGCGTCTCTTGTATCCACTCCACTCTAACACAGCCCAGAAAACTGACTGGGAAAGTGGTGACGCCAATGAAATCTCTCCCCCTCAACTCCCATCCTCCACTCTGAGTGGCTATTGTTTTCACCCTGGTCATATAAATCAGTGTGAAAGAAAGGAGGAGGATTAAAAGAAGAAGAGGGAGGGAGGGATGGAGAAAGATAGAGTGGAGGAGAAAAAAGAGAAACGGGTCTTATGGCCAAACTGTCCTCTTCAAGGTCGTCACGGTGATTGGGTTGGTGTGAGGAGGATGGGACTCAGGGAAATGAGAAAGCACAATGTCCACTCTGCAGTGTGTCATTTGCTCCAAAACAAATTTTATTTCTGGAGCCCTTCCTAGTGCTCACACCTCTTAAAGGAACATAACAAGGATTTCATCACAATCTTATGGTGAAATTTTTTCAAGTTTCATAACATTGCATAATTTTGGGTGGATCGCTCTACATTGAAGAACTGCCGATCCATCACTAAGAATTTAATGACTGAGGTATATTTTTTAGTGAACTGCATTTTTTACACCCTGCCAACAACATTTTTCCCCTTTAAATCCCTGCTATGGTATGGTATGCGATGTGTTTCATTGCATCGTCATCCATATGTCCATATGTGTTCTCATGCACCGGGTGTAATCTGTTCCTTGTGACAGCAGACAGATGGATGTCACTCCTACTCTTCGCTCTCATTCGCATAAGACTTGCTGTTATCTAACACAGTGGCCCCCTATAGGTGGATCTGAATGGACCAAAGTGAATTGCAAGTGTATCAGGTTTGTAAAAACAACAACAAAAAACACATTTTATTTTTAAAGTATAGTGAATTTCTGACACAGATCTTTTATTTTTAAGTACTGTTTACTGCTGTAGAGTGACCAACGAATCTGCTACTTGACAGAGAAACCTGGCTAGGTCCACAACATGGCCGAACAAAAGTATGACCCTGAATATGTTAAAGGTGACATTATATTGTCAGGAATGGAATATAATATTCATAGGTATGTTTTCATTAGTGTATATTCACATGAAAATAAAAATCATTATGTTTTCGTTACCTTATAATAAGCCATTTTATCACTTTGCATTAAGTACAAGAAAGCCCCCACTATTGCAGAAGACCCTATCTTACCTACTGCCACTGACATCGCAAGACATGTCCTGGATCAGTCGGCTGTGGATAAATTGAAAACCATACTGCTGTCCAACAATACCATTCAGAGGCCAATTCAAGATATGTCTGATGACATACAATGATTTTTATGTACTGCAAATGGATGAATGCAGGGATGTTTCGAATTGTGCCATTTTACTGGTTTATGTGAAGCATGTGTGGGAAGATGACTTTCAGGAGCAGTATCTCTGTAGCAGAGAGCTTCCCACCACTACAACTGCTGAGGACGTTTTCAGTTCTGTGGATTTGTACTGGGTTCAGCAGACTTGACCTGGGATTCGTGTGTTGGTACAACAACTGATGGTGCAGCTTGCAAGACTGGAAAACATTGCGGGTGGTGAAGAGAATTCTGGAGAGAGCACCAAACACAACATGGAACTATTGTTTTTTTCACAGAGAGGCCTAGCAGCTAAGAATATGGAGCCAGAGCTACATGAGCCCCAAGAAAAACAGGTGTTATTGGAAGCTGCATGTGCACAGGTATTGTACAATTAAGACACTCAAAGTACACTCAAAGTATACTCACTGAACTTTGCCCGGATAGCTCACTTTGTAGTACCGTGTACATCTGTGCTGTAGCAGTGATTGGTACGTACCCGACCTCTGGCCCTTTGCTCCGTGTCATCCCCTCTCGATCTTCAGCTGTCCTATCTAATAACGGAATAAATAAATTAAAAAAAGTCTATGAACTTAAAACAGAGACTGCAACTTTCCTTTCAGCATCCACTCATCCACTGAGTATCCTTCCCTTGCAATCAAACATATCCTACCATTCAGCACAATGTATCTTTGTGAAAGCAGCTTCTCAGCTCTGATCCAGCTGAATACTAAGCACAGGAACAGACACTGAACACAACTTTAGGCTTTGTCAACCATCACCCATGAGTATGAGACTCTAATAAACAGTAAAATACATACCCAGCTTTCCCATTAACTTCCCTGCAGTTTGTGTGCATCTGCTCTGAAAAGACATACAGACCTTCAGACTTTGTTAATAGGCACCTCATTTTCAAGCCAACCTGTTTTTTTCTTGCAGCACAGCAACAATTTTATTGCCCTGTTCTCGGTATTATTTGGCCTATTAACATGCTGTGCCTTTGCAGTGTTTTCACGTCCATGCTGGTGTTTAAGCCTTAACGTGCACTTTTGTGGTTGCAGTGCTATTTATTTACTGAGTTTTAGGCAATTGCACCACTTTCTTCTAGTAATGTGTTTTATTTAATTGTGCTTCAAGCCCGCATGTTGTTTATTATAACATTTTGTGAAATATAATCGGATGTGTGATAATTTAGCTTATGTGTGGACCTTGAACTAACGACTAAGGTGAAATATGGATCCTGAGTCTGGACCAATTGGGAACCACTGATCTAATACATGATGGATGCACCAACTGACCTTTGTGTAGGATCATCAATGCAATGCTAAAAGTGTAAATGTATAAATTTAAAGGTTTAGTTCACCCAAATTACAAAAACAATTCTATATATATATAATTATATTGTATGTCAGGCTATATTTGTAACACATTCCCATTTTCATCTAATTGTATCTAAATTTTGAGAAATCTGTATTTGACATAGCTGGTGCTATACAGTGGAGATGAATGGAACATACTGTCAACAGTAATCATACATCAGGAAACATTTATTTGTACGGAAGCCGAGAATGGCCATGGATTTTTTTTTTTTATGAGTGACTGAGAGAGAGAGAGAGAGAGAGAGAAATTGAAGCCGGTGGCGTGTTTGTGAGAAAGAAGATGGGGAGGAGATGAGATTCCCCCTTATCTTTCACGGCAGTTACACTTTGTGGATTTTTATCTCAGCTGGCAGAGAGGCATGTGAGGCTTGCTTTATGTAGCCGCTAACTGATTATCTATTTGTCAACATTTCTTACCATTTCCCCTTTTCAAAGCCCCAAGGAGGTCTGGGAATATTGACTTCCACTCCTACAGAATGTAAAGTCGTATCCCAAATTGAGTGCAGAGCCTCCTCTCCTGCCAGGCGTGATTCTGTACCTTCAAGTGTACACCGGGTCTCAAATCAACCCAGTTTTAATTCATCGGTTATTAGCCAGTGTCATTTCTCTGTCCTCCCAGAGACCACGTTTCTGGCCGATTTGAAACAAACAATTGAAGGAGCTGAAAGGCGTAATATGATTAAAAAACGATCAGCAACGTCGGTGGCAGGAGCCAGTGTGCGTAATTGGATTACTAATGGGGAGCACAAATGAATAGCGGTGGGGAGAACGGACCTGGATGAAGTGTGATTCCTTTTCTGATGCGGTGGGCATATTGTGGTGAGAAAATAAGCACTATAAATCATGTCACTGTCCCAGATGTAAGGAGTCATTAAATTTTTCAAATGAGTGAATTTCAGATAACCTCAGTGCATGTCCCTTTAGAAATGAATTCCAGGACAATAAGGCCATGTCTCATTAATTTGATGAAATTAATTATTTTCCAGTGGAGACTGTCCATTGCTCTGACCACGGCAAGAAAGGGTCAGTTCACTCAAATGACAAAAAGCAGATTTTCTCACTTACCTCTGAGGTTATCTAGCCATGCAGATAATTCTGGGGGTATTTGGACAGGTTGTTAGACACCTTTTTTGTCTACACTCACTACACAAAACAACACACAGTGAATGGAGTTTTGTAGTGCTCACAGCATTAGCAAAAGATTATGTTTAAAAAATTCAACAGCAATATATCTTTTGAGAAACAGTGTCCCATTTACTCTCGATCTGCACTCAAATTCGAATAACATAGCTGCCAGTACTCTAAGCAAGTAGCCTGTATCACATTCACATGCAGAAACATGGGGCAAGAATTGGTCCGTAAGACTGAGTAATTTGACGGTACAAAATGCTAATTCATTATACATAAAGCAAACAGTAATTAATGCTAGCAAATAATCAGTTCTCGGTTCTGACCATTTCTGTCCGGATGAGTTTGGAGGCAGCTGCAGAAACACAGCAGAAATCTCTTATCCGGCAGCTTTCTGATTGAACTAGACCACATATTGTGCCTCACACAGCTGCACACTTTTCTTCTTTCACAGATTGTTTGCCTGACACTTAAAAAGAACTGAAGCCTGCGAGCTATTCCAGGCTGTCAACTTGAGTCCGCCATTACCTTCACATGGCACACTCTTCTCTTTGCAACATATATCCAACACACCCCTTTCATACTTAAGCCGTCAAAGCCATCTTTTGCTGTGTGCCTGCTGCCACACTGCTCACATGAAAACTTTGTTATCACTTGCTAGTATTGCTGCTGCTTGTATGTATGCATGTATGTATTTGATCATTCCTAAGTCCTACCCCTTTTGGAACCCCAATCAACTTTCTCCATTCCTGTTTTTATGTATGCTATGGGTTAGGCTTTTCTATGTTAAAAAGACAACTAAATTTTGAAGATGGTTAAAAGGTCTAAGCGACATAGTCACATCTTAAGTTAGCTTATGTTGTTCGCTAACAGTAGCTATCAGATGTAACTAGTTAGCTTACAACTAATGTAGATTAGCTAGCTAGATAAAAGCAACACGTAGGCCTATGTACTCATTAGCTAACTAATGATTGATGTAAATTAGGTAACTATTCAGTGTTTAAAATTAACTTTCAGATAAAACTAGCTAGCTAACAACTGATGTAGACTAGTTAGCTGGTTAGATTAACATTAGTTAACATTAAATAACTTAAGATGTGACTTGTGTCCCTTTTATCTGTAAAGGGTCTTCCACATTTTTTTGTCTTTTCAACATAGATGAGCTTAGGTAAGGCGTGTCCATACGTTTGTGACTACTTTCCATTTAGAAATCCCCAGACGATTGGTAGGCACTGAGATCTGAGACTAGAACAACTCAAGCACTGCAGATCTGTAGACCTGTCTGTTTTTATTGGAACTTATTTGTACGAAGGAAGTAGTCCCTAGGGAACTGTCCAAGGCATGTGATTATTAGGACACTGTTTGTGGAAAGACTCGTTGCTCTTTAAAGTTTTAAAGGTCATTTTTTCAATGCTGTTAGCGCAACAATCAAAATTCCTTTCACATCCATTATACTGGGGTGGCAACAGATATCTCAGAGATAAAATACCTAGACAGTGCTTGTAGATCCAAATATGAAGACATGGATTTGAAATTACAGATCTATAAAACACCCTCTTGAATTCAAAGGTGCAATATATTAAGCTGCTATCTCTTCTCCCAAATGGCGGCTCTCGTCTATTTACTGCTCTCTGCAGATCCTGGATTTTGCAGAGAAATTTGTTGAGGACAACATAAGCTATATTAGATGGTGGCTTATGTGTTTGGGGACTGGATAGATGCTATCCTCTGTTCAAATGTATCCTCATATCAACTAGGCTATTTCTGCTGTGTTTTCCTCTTTTTTTGGGGCCAGAATGTGGAGATCTGTCTCCGGTCCCTCAGATTCTGCCATGCCCGCAGGCAGTAATAAACTACAGACATGTTTCCTCAGCTCAGACTCCACCTTCGCTGCCCCCTCTCTGCGACATAGGCCATATCATTATCCTCACAAGCAACAAAAACGCTTGTGCAATCTTGGTGTTGGGAGGGATTTCTTCTCCTGCCTCCTGTCGGTCGGCTCTATCGGCCGTCTCTGAGGTGGAGACTCGCACTGAATGCACAAAATCACAAAGAAAGTCCACACTGTGATGAATGTGCCTTTTTGTTCCCTGTGAGGAAGAAGCGAGAATGAGAACATGTGAGGATTTACTGGGAGCTGACTGACACCGCAAAGCTGGTTGAAAGTGTTTGAATTGTGAGAGATCATGTTGTCTAATAAGAAAATAGAGCCTAAGCTAGTATAGAGCTCCTCTGTTTACATGAATAAAGTGACACAGAGAGTGAGCACAGACTAACAGGGTGGATACAAGTGTTTCTGGCTGCGGTCCCAGGAAGCTATTGATCCTAGATGTTCTGTGCTATGAGTCTGTCTGCCGCTGGAATTCTGCGGTGTGCATCTGTTTGTCTGGCTGCAGACCAGATAAGGAAACAGAGAGCAGAGCTTGAGACGATGTGGTGCAGATGACAGTGTGCAGTGGCTCTGAAGGCTTCTTACATCCTTTGCAACGGCTTCTGATTGCTCATCCGCAGGCATCATCTGCAAACAAACACTAGGTGGCGGTGTTTATTTCTTGTAGGGAGCTTAACTTCACATTAGTTCTAAAAAAAAAGGCTGTACTCTTGTATTCAGATATTGATACTGATGCACTAAAGCACCCATACAACCTTAACTGATAAATGCTCTTGTTTCTAATGCTGGTTACTTAAGTATTTCATGTGTTGATTATTGAATGAGTCAGTACTGGGATAAACTCATCAGCTTTTTTCACTTCTCACTCACACAATTTGAGCATAATTCTCACTTTCCTTCATTTGCCCCCTGAGGATACCGTAATCGGTGATGCTCTGAACAATACGGACATCAGAACTGCTTTGTGTGACGGAGCTTCTTCTGCTGCCATTAGACCCAACGGAGGAATGCAGACTGAGCTCGCCATGCCAAGTTAAGCGAACCATCGATATGCTATTGCCTGGCAACAATGATTCGCCCGGCATAATGTGAAAATTGGATTGCAGGACTCGTGATGAGAGTCTCTCTGTTCCTGCTATCACCAAGGTGTTACTGAGTGTGTTTATGCTCTCAGCATCGCCGCGCTTGTTGGAACTATCAGAGCAAATACAGCCACACGTACTCTGCTAAGTATCGGCGAGCTAATTTATGCCCAACAGGGGGTGACGTAGGGTTAGGTGCGTGTTTTAAGCATGTGTGCAAGTGTCTACTTTCCCCCAGGGGAAGCTGTTATAGAAGGGCTCAACGAAGGCATGCGTGGGTTTGATTATTGGCCAGAGAGAGACAGAGTCCTGCTCTTTCCTGATAAGCACTGCAGCAGAACAAAATGCAATGCCGGGGCCCTCTATTGACAGCCACTCGACCCCCTTGTTTGTCAGTAGAAGGCATTGGACCAGTTTTAGATCACTTTCCATGTATCGATCAAAGCAAATGGAACAGCTTGAGTGGAACACAGAGGCCAGACTTAATGTGATTCTGGTATGCATGTGTGTATGACAGGCCAGTTGACGTGGTGCCTGGGGAGACCTGATTACACCAGACCTCTGTACCTGTGTGAGACAGGAGCCCTCACCTCGTAGCCTTGACAATTTTGTCACATCCACTGCGGACACACACACATGCACAAGCTTTGAGACTGTTCACATTTGAGAGATTGGAGAATAAACTCATCAATAGAGAGCCAATGCTATCTGTCATCTTGTCCACTTCTAAATGTTATCCTGGGCCTGGAAATTGGCACAGAGCACCTTGTGACAAAAAGGTAGATTTGTCTCTGTCCTCTCCCAACTTAAAGGACAGTTACGCACTATAACGACTTTGGTCTTATTGTAGTTTTGTCCAGCAGGCAGCTGTTTATAGAGAAAAAGCTCTAAAGATAGAAAATATTAGACTTAAACTCATGAGGTGGACTCAATTATAATGTTGCACCACAAATGCTTACTAAATAAGCAACTCTTTACCAACAAGTAAGCCATATTAACTTGTCAGTATATATTCACAACTTATTTCTGCTGCCCCCAAGTGGCCAAAAAATCGCTAACTGCAAAGTAAAGCAAGAGTGCAAAATCTGTAAACATAAAGCGCTTAACAAATTGTCTAATGAGATATGCAGACCTCCATCTACAGAAAAGCTGATTGCAGGGCATTCAACACATACAGCCCTAATATTACAACGGATGTCCATCAAACCACTGAAATAATATCCCAGGATGCCTGCATGCTTATAGATATTCCTCCCTGCCCCTGCCGGTCATTATCTTCAACAGCAAGTCAACAATAATAAGTACAGAGTAGGCAACACACTCACACAGCCGCAGGTATGACAAGACTCACACACCCCCATAGGGAGGGTGGTTATTATGAAGACAGTGATGTGGCCACACATTTCACCTCTGCCATGTGTTATAGGCATACCGACATGGGTGTGGCATCTCATTCTGCTGCGTCTGACCTCCCGTCAGCCCCGCCAAGGTGGGTGTCACCTCTTTTAGAAATTAAGCGTCGCTCTCTCCGCCAGACCGCTGCCCCCTCTGCTCAGTGAGAGGCACAGGTACACAAGTGATAAATCTGAAGAGGCAGTGTGGAGAGGAGAGGGGAGGCAGGGGGAAAACAGAGGGATGGCGGAACGGCGAGAAAGGAATGGGGGAGATTGCAGGGGTGGAAGAGAGAGAGGGAAGAAGGCATATGCAGAGGAATGAAGGGTGTAGAGGTGAAAGAGCGCATCAACCCCCTCTGTTTCATCGCAGCATGACTGCAGCCTCGTTCAACCTCAGACAGCACAAAACACACCGAGCCATTTATCTGTGTAGAGAACTGATGAGCAAACCTGTAAACCCTGATCTGAGGTCAGTATTCTCGCTCAATGACTGAGTTCAGAGGTTGGTGATTGGAAAAGCGGTCCACAATCCACAGTTCTGACACAGCGCCGCCGCTTCTACAAAAAATCAGGACAATCCGTTAAGTCGTCGTGGTTTCCGAATCATGATCCAGCAAATCATAAATATGATGACTCTTAGTGGAGATCAGGCTGGAGAACTGTTCCTACAAAAAGAATGGTTGATTTATTTTCTGTTCCCTTTAGAGATGACAAAATATTGGACAATTTATTTTCAGTATTTGTGGAATGAACACGAGGAAAACCTCCCATCAGCATTACCTGAGACTGTCTGCTTTTGCCCACAAACTACTGGATGCAAATCTGAACACACAAGTGACAAACTGAAACTGATAAATATTTTATGAGCATTCAAGGTGTCAAGTTGGCTTTTAGCTCTTCATCTTTTTTAAAGGCAGACTATTTTCAGTTTTTAAAAGGAGGGCGTTTTCACTCTCATGAGAGAGAGTTGAATCTTTTGACCTCTTTTTACTTTTATATGTTTTGCTAAAGGCTTTGCTAATCACAAATGTATTGTGTGTTACTAGTGACAAGTCAGGTGGATGTGAATACCTGTTTCTGACAGAAATACTGTTAATAAATAGCATCTATACAGAAGTGTCTGAAGCAAGAATGGTTATGTCATGTCAGTCAAAGTCAGTTGTTCAAGGTGATTAAACGCAACTTAATAGACTTCAGTAAACTGTTGCTCAGTGTTACAGGATGATGATGTGATTTATTCAGGATTTTTTAGCAAATCTTTGTTTTACTGTAATATACTAAGGTCCAGTGTGTAACATTTAGGAGGATCTATTGGCAGAAAAGGAATATAATATTCATAGGTATGTTTTCATTTCTGTATAATCACCTGAAAATAAGTATTGTTGTGTTTTTGTTAGAATGAGCTGTTTTTATCTACAGACGGAGCTGGGCTACTTCTGTAGAGCAGCCCAGAACAGACAAACAAACACTGGCTCTAGATAGGACCTTTCAGTTTTTTTGCAGCCACCATAGTTTCTCTGTTATTATTATTATTATTATTATTATTATTATTGCTTATGGGAAATAATAACTAAAACACATACTTTGATTTTGTGTTGATTCTGTCTCATTCTCGCTGATGGTCTTGTTTGTTTAGGTAGGTCATATAAAGGCCAGTTAACCATCCATGTTGGATTGTTATGGGACGCGAACCTTCCACTTTGCTACATAGAGGCCTTTTCCACCAACAGGGAAACGGATCTGTTCCGGTTCAAGCACCTAGCTTTGAACCATTCAGAGCGTTTCCACTAAAGCTAAATTGGTTCAGAACCTAAAAAGTTGGTTCCCAGCTTCTGTTGATGATGGATCCAATTACTATGGTTCCATTGGTGGAAACATGGGCTGGTTCGCTAGATAACACCAAGGATATAACTGGGTGGAAAAGGGGACATAGCGGGCACACAACTTCCTGCACTGACTGACTGTTAACACTGGCTCTGGATACAAATTGTGCACTGTAGAATTTTCCAATATGCAAAAAAAAAACAGCTGTCATTTAGGTATATGAGGTATTGAAAATGGCTTTGAATTACTGCATTTTAACACAACTTATCATTTACAAATGTTTAAGACGCATGATGTAAAAGTAATTAGTAATTATCAGTTGATAAAGTGATATTTTAAATTTCAAGTGTTTTTCATCTGACTCCTTTCTTCCAACAATTCTCTGTTTATTCAAATAAAAAAAATCCTACTGTTTGTCTACAAGTTGAGCTATGAACAGAACCACAGCTTTCCCTGATTGCATTTTTAAAGCATCTTTAATGTAACATATCTGCATTAAAATGTCTATAAACAATAAACACTAGAGGCTATGTTCTATATGTAGTTAGTGTGTTTATTAGCCCAAATGTGTTCCAACAATGTTTACACAAACAATGTGTCATATTTATTTCAGGTAACTGTCGTGTTTGCACAGGTTATCAATTTGACTTTTTTTTCCCCCAGTTTTTAAGCCAAATTTTTTCAGAATTCTTAGACTTGGGTAGTTAACTATATTTGAACCGGATGAAGATTTTAAATCATCGAGAAACAATTGAGCTTAACCTTCTAAGAGTCCCTCTGTGACGTTGGAGAAACACTGATTTGTACCGTAAGAATGGGTTTAATTCAGTGTTTATTACTGGTTTTAATTAGCGGGTCCGTTTGTTTTAGAGAGGAGGAGACCTCCTTGTGGATAATTGGCTCCCATAGAAACCTCCTGAACCATGAACACTGAAGGAACCTAAACCAAGAGAAGCTCAATGATGCATGGTGGTGAAGACAAAACTCCCATGATCCCCATCTAATTTCAAACCTTATCTTTTATTATTGTTTTTGATGTGACAGATCCCTTAGCAGCGGAAATTAATATTGTATGTTTAAGCAAGAAATAGAACAAAGATAAATGAGGGGAAAAATACATGAAATATTAGAAAACTAAATCCACTAAGAATATGATACTAAATCTCTTGGTGTCCCACTCTGTCACACTCTCAGCAACACTTCTTATTAGCCTCCATCCTTTTATAGAACAACTAAATAAAGACAACAAATTGGACTGTGTCAACTATGTTCATGAGAAGTTAGCAAGGAGAGCGAAACACAGGAAAGGAGGGAAAAAACCAAATTATGGGCATTGATTTACTTCCAGGACGCCTTATGGCGGCTTTAGCTTGCCGTCCAGGTTCCAGGTAATTCAGGGGATTTGCATCCATCCGCCATGTACTTTCAGTTATCACTGCAATCCCCATCTCAGCCTCCAATGAATCGCGCGTGAGACAGGAATATTAATAAGCACCGTGACTTCAAAGTCCCTGGGCCCGAGGATCTTACATATCCACAGTGACAACCTCGTCCCTCTTTTCTCGTCCACCTGCGAGGGGGGCCACCATTTCATGTTTGATATTCTCCCGTGTTTGTGGCCCGAGTAATACAAAAATAACTTCTTAGCATGTTTCTTTTATGCCCTTGGTCTCCAGATGTTTCTGTATGAAATCCTTTCAAACATCCACAGCCGGCACCTTCCTCTCAATAGCATGATTGATTAATGTGGGCATCACCCCACTCCCCTAATGCAATTCATGTGAAGACTTTCTTGGTTGGGTTCTCTAATTGTTGAGAGCCGACCAAGACCTCCACTCCCCCCCCGTCTCCGTTTGATGGTCGAACGCTCCCCTTTACGAAAGCACCTATTATACAGTCTTGGGTTTCAGAGCTGAAGGACAAGATCTGAAGGACCGTGAGACGTAATAAAGAGGCTTGAGCGTCCAAATTATGCCGGTATCCCCTCCACCCCCGGCTCCAAACGCATTCAAATGCCACCTTCTTGCCTACTTCCAGCCATGCCAACTCCCCTCCCCGGCTTCATCTTCCAAACTCGTTCTCCACCTCCTTGACTTTTCCCTCTTTTTTTCTGTCCCTCTGACCTCTTCGATCCAAAACAACCGTTGGGCCTGCCAGTGGGATCAATGGGCCCATGGTGAGATAGGCGCGGAGCAAAAGATGGATGCTAATTCAACAAGTTCTATTACTCCTTCCTGATGCAGCGCCGTGTTACAGCGACCCACTGCCAAAGGCGTTTTGATGCATTGCCTTCAAATTGCGCAGCCGCCACCTCCCCCACCTCCCACAGAAATCAAAGTTGTGTGGTCGCAGTGGTCATTTGGGTAGGCGAGCTTTCCAACAGAGTCAACAGAGACCAGGGAGGCTTGTTTCAGCTGGGCGACACCACAGCAGTGCCGTTTACCCTTCCGCCACGAGGAAGCCCCTGCTGTCACAAGGCAGGAGCAAGTCGAAGTGTCATGGTGTCAACCATGATGTGAGAAACAAGGAAGAATC
>NW_023339651.1:19338595-19338759 GCF_004916995.1 Morone saxatilis
GTCAGGTGACGTAGTGTAAAGAGTGACAAAAGAAACCAAAAGTCAACAGAGACTTATTTAAAGTCTTAAGATACATAACGCAACATACACGACTTGTGTCACTTGCAGTAATCATAAAAAGATTGTGTGACGTACTTATTTTATCCTGCTGGACACAAGATGTC
>NW_023339651.1:19338843-19343816 GCF_004916995.1 Morone saxatilis
TAGAAGTTGCATACTGGACCAGGACTGACTTCCAAACTATTTGTGCCCCGCCCCTTAAAATCAGATGTTCAACGAGCACAGAGAAACTTTCCACTTTCAGCAGATGAATGTGAAAACAGACTCTGCACAGACAGCATTCAAACAGCACACTGTAGGGACAAGAAGAAAAATAGATTGTTGACTGGAGGAGGGCTTTAAAGGAGAGTGAATATTGGACTTTAACATTTGTCCAGTGGCCGAAACTATGACTCCAAATTAATGCTAATCTGTGTCTGCCACATATGTGTAAATAGCCAACAATTTGCACACACTAACACATCCCATCCATAACAACTTTATAAGGTGATAATATGTTGATGTAGTGTTTAAAGCTTGTTGTGCTGCACCACATGGCCAAAGGATTTTAGAAATGCAGCTTTAAAATGAAAATATATATATTTTTTTCTTACATACTAGTTAAATACTGTTTATTGTAAATCAATACAGCTTGTTTTTACAGCAGTACCATTTCATCACATTGAAATGCATAATTTTGTACACATTGACTAGAATTTCTCTAGAGTTTCTCTCTCTATTGTTCAAGAGCAATACTACCAACTAAGACTGCAAATTCCCCCCAGAGCCTTCTGCTCACAATAATCTTAAATTAATCTTAATTAATCTTTCCAAATTCAAGAAAATCTGCTATATAAAAACATGCAGACGTACTGATTCCATAACCAGTATGAAGCTATGTCTTTTCCAGTATTTAAAGGGTTTGGTCACCTGCTGTATGTCACATAGACGAAGGCACAGAGTAGCAGGGAGAAAGGGTAGGAAATGCAGTTGTGAGATGTAGGGGTGTGTGAATGTAAGCTGGGAAATCTATGGAGGCAACAGTTGCCAACATCCAAGAATATCACAGGTCTGTCTGCTCTCCATGTCAATTTTTCTCAGCATGTTGATGAAACGTGTATGAATATATAGCCTCTATAAATGACATAAAACATCACTAAATGACTGCTGGTATTTAGAAAAGAAGGTTGTTGTTTTTGCTGTCTTGAGTCAGGAGCTTTTTGTTTCAGTATTTTCTGTGCAGACACTGTTATGTAATTTTGTTGACTAAGAAGAGTTTTAAGAATATGCATTTGCTGTTTTGCAAATTAGAACACAGTTTTGGTGTTTTGTCACATATTCTGAAAATTAGGCCTTTTCTTTAAAAATTGCATAATGTAAGTTTTGCGGATTTGAACAATGGGTATTTGCTCAACATGCATTTGTATGGATGAATCCACCGGTGGGTCCTGCAGGGCTGATGGTTTTATAAGACTTGTGCTTTATAAGAGAGCTCTGAGTGTTGACAGATACAAATCTTTTATAAAGTCTGTAACACCTCTACAGCATACAGACAAGGCTATTAACTCTCAGTACCAGGTCAGTTGTTTCTTACCAACTGTAATTCCTGGCACTGTATGTGCAGTCATTTCCCTAATAACTTAGTAAACTTAGTAAAGTTTGACTCAGAAACAGTCTACAAACCTCAGACCCCGTCTTATTTGCACTCAGTAGCAGTTTTTCCATCTAACTGTCCAGTGAATTTGAAGGGAACTTTTGAAAAGGCGCAAAAAAGAAGAAAAGAAGAAAATGGTAATTTGTTATTATACAACCACCATTGCTAATGTTAATCTATCTGACATGACTCAGGCAGAAATTATGTTAAAGGACGAGCTAAATTAAAGTTTTTTTCACCTAACATTTACTAATTAACTCTCACTCTTGGCCATGTTTATCCGGAAGTTATAGCAACCAGAGGCAAGTAGGAAACACACCACTTCCTGAATAAAATTATGGATTTCTCTGGGTTTTGAGCATTGTTGGAAACACCACTACAGCAAAATATATATAGGACTGTTTTTAAACATTTTAATGCCGAAAAGTTAAATATTATTTGCTTAAGTACTCATCTCGAGCCAGGAGGCGATTAGCCTAGCTTAGCATTAAGACTGGAAGCACGGAGGTGGCTGTGGCTTGGGGTCATCTGTGGTTCAGAGGCAGAGTGGGTCGTCCCCCAATCGGAGGGTTGTTGGTTCGATCCCAGGCTCCTCCTGCCACGTGTCGAAGTATCCTTGAGCAATGTGTGTGAAAGGGTGAATGTGGCACGTAGTGTACCATTACCATTCCATTTACGGAGAACTAATTAATTCAATCATATATAATATAAAAACAACAATATGAAGTATGGCCAGATGGATAAACTGTTGTTAGTCAAGAGCTAGCCAACCACACGTCATTTAACTTGGACACAAACAGAAATGTACATACTACATACTACAAACAGAATATGTAAATTAGGCTAACTGCATCCTGACTCCAGCTCTGTACTTAACATACAGACACCAGAGTGATATTGATTTTCTCACCTCACTCTCAGAAAGAAAGCAAATCATTTAAATTACCACCATCCCTTTTAAATTGAATGATTAAAAAACACAAAAATTGATTTAATTATTTGTGCGTAATGAAACAGAAAAGCCCCTAGGGGCTTGACTGAACATCCCCCAAACAACAACAAATGAAAATGACAAGCTTAAAGACATTGAATAACAGTATGTAAATGACAGCGGTATCAAGACAGTTGGGAATAAATTGACTGGGGTGAGCAATCTGAATGAAGAGACAATGTAAGTGAGAGTAAATGGGTTTGGACAGGGTGAGAATTGAGACTAGATACAGATATAGACTGAGACAGAAAAAACACAGACACTGAGTGAAATATAGACTGATGGCTGAGTAGAGACAGAGAAAATCAAAAGAACAAAAAGACAGGGACGAGATGAGTGTAAGGGCGGTGACGTGCAAGTTCATAAACGATATGAAAAATGAGAATGATGAAAGAGGAAAAGAGAGAAAAGACACAGAGGAAGCGAGGGAGGGAGAGAACAGTAAATAGAATCTCTCTATTTAAGACAGGCTGTGTGAGAAATCATTTTCCCTCACGTCCAAGCTGTGTTTCATTTAGGCCATTAATCACAGCTATAATGGAGAGCTGAGCCCTCTGCTCCTACACACTCTCTTGACATCACACACACACACACATACACACAAACAGTAACATGCTGTATGGCGAGTACTAAGCAGCAACCCTAATGGCCACCTGGGAGGGAACTACAACACTACTGAAAGCAAAGCTGATTTCACAAAACTAACTGGTTGCCAAAAAAGCAGTCTTGTCCCCCCTGTGTGTGTGAATCAGTGCATGAGATGGAGGAAATTGTACAGATGGATTTTTGGTTGGTTTTCAGTGTAAAAATAACCGCTGCAGGGCTACTTCATTTTCTTCGGAGAATGTATCAGAACCACAGCTGTTGATTTCGTGATTGCCATTGAAAACCGATGCCTTTCAACCGTTTTGTTCCACAGTGATATCGAAAGGAATTGCTTCAAGTATTTAAAAAAAAATAAAAATAAAAAATAAATTAAATTTAAAGTTGAACTTAAGCAAACTGTGATTTTCTTCAAAAGATAATTTTTAGACATATTTGTGGGATCATGTGAGTGACTGCAGGGAGGTGGCATTGCTAGCATTAAAACTGTATGTCTTATCGATGTTATTAAAGGGGGGACAATACACCATTTTCAGAGCAGCCATTGAAATAGTAGGGTAAAGACAGATGTTACCAGTGTTACTAATTAAGGTTCAGTTCCATTTAGTGTATCAGAGCTTTTCCAGTGAGCCAACATAGTAGTAATACTAGTACTAGTATTAATACCACTTGTGTTTACCTGAATAATTTGTGGGTGTTTATTTGTGCTTTAAATTTGTAACCACTGTGAAACAATCAGAAAATAACATTTTATTTCTCTGATTCACTGGCTTTCATACTACCGCTGCTCCTTCTCTTCATTTACTCTGTAGGTCACTCAAACAAACGGACACAAACCAAAGGAAGCTTCTGCCACTGCAGCTTGACGTTGGATTGCATTTCTCCAAGAGTTGACTTCCCCATTGCAGGTCTTTGGGTTCCTTTACCCCCTGGGGCACCCACTGCCACTGCCTAAACCGACTTCACCCACTCAGATGAATAGGTGAACTGGCGATTTTGCCACAGCGCCTTTTTTAGTCTGAATCAGTCCTAAAGCTGTCTGTCGAAAATCTGGTAGGGTGTTAGAAAGATTAGCCTTTTCAAGCATTTTGAGATCAGAATGCAACAAAAATTAAGTTTTATTGCCTTTCAATTCTTTTAAGCATAATGTCTAACAACAGGCAACCTGGGCCACAGGATCAGCTGACACACTGGTGGACACACACACAGAGGAGAGAGCACAGAGGGCCAGAAGCTGAGGCAGAAGGATGAAATAAAGGAGGGCTGAGAGAGAAATGGAAAAAGTAGAGACAGAGGGAGGAAGAGAGAGAAGCATAGAGGGGTGAGAGAGGTTAATGTTACATTGTTATATGGCTACTGTGCCGTTACCGGCATTTGCTCAGGCTGCAGGTAATCAAATTGGACTCACAGCAAACTCTCACATGCTATCATTCTTGTGTAATTAACTTTAGCTTGACAGTGCTGCATTGCCTCCAAACATGCCAAGAGTAACAATGCATGTTAATGTTCACCAAGAAAATAAAAGCCTACCTCAAGTCAAGGTTGAGGGTAGAGTGTCTTCAAGTGGGTGGTGTTAGTTAGTAGCAAATGACCAGGCTGTCAAAACTAGTGCAGGGTATTGTTTTTTGTTTTTTTCAGATACAGTGATACTTTAAAAATGGTACCAGGGCCTAAACGTGCCTGAACCATGAGCTTTTAAAAAAAGAAGCAGAAAATGCCAAATTTAAATTTGCAATTAAAAGTTTAAAGAATACTTATTAATATCAACGTATACAAAACACTTTTTTGTGTTTACATTTACATAACAAATTCACATAACAAATAAAACCTAACCCAACTGCAAAAATTTAACACTAAATAACAGTTACAATATATTTTGAGTTTGTATTC
>NW_023339651.1:19343840-19347184 GCF_004916995.1 Morone saxatilis
TCATTATGACATGTTGCATTTGGTGTTTTATATCTATGTGCACCATCACCGGGGCCAGGCATGCCCACACTGCTGACTAATGTGCTTGGCCTGGGGCTTCTGCTTTCCAGTGTGTCCTGTGCATTGCCAGATACTTCCCCCTTTTAAACACAATTATTTTTAAGCAATTGTTGCAAATCATGCCTTGTGTTGGAATCCTTTCGAATGAAATACAACCACACTCGGCATTTTAATCGTGTTTAAGGTAGATGACCGTAGTCTACCTGCTGCCAGCTCTGGTACCGAAATGAGGCACCAACATTCACACTGTGATTCGGTCCGGTAGATACTAATCACATAGGAGTTCACTCACAGCAACGGGTAGTCCTGTAACTTCAGCACTGATTTGTTACCCTGATTTTAATCATAACATGGAATGGGGCCATGGAGTAATGTAGAGTGCTCAAATCACAGATAGGGCTAATCAACAGCTAATCAATGGCTAAAAATCTGCAGTTGGTTGACTGTGGCCGTTGGAGTAGTCCCTTTTCACAGAGGACATTTTGACATGAAGAACCACAGGTATAAATAATAAATGTTGCACCAATCAAATTACTGACTTTGTCAGTCTGTACTAAAAATCCAAGCCCCCTGGAGAACACTTTTGCAGGTGACGCCATCACAGAAGAAACACAAGTGAGGTGATTACAATTTTGATCCAATAAGAAAACAAGTCAAAACAAGGACCAAGGTTATATAAAGTGATTTCTTGGCGAAAAGGAATTTCCATTTCACTTTCACTTTAATGGATGGGGATAAGGAGAAAAGGTTGGGTTTGACTTTTGCCGTCCTCATAAATATGAAGAATGAGGATTAGACAAAACTTGGTCTGAGGAGCAAAATGAACAAAGGAGTCAAAAGATTGATATTTTACCTGTGAAAGGAAAGAAAAACTGAGTTTTCAGTGCCGCCTCAAAGTCCTGCCTTTAAGAGAAGCCTGGAGTCTGTCCACATCTGATGATGTCACCTCCTTCTCCCCAGAACTCCTTCATCAGCAAGGTCAGGAGGCTCTCAGCGTGGGGCTCCACTGTGCCAGTGCTAATGCAGTCAGCTGGAGATAATGGGGAGTTTTTTGGGAAGCGGACCTACAGCGTGACCCTGGAGGCGAGGTAGAAAAAGCTGACTAAATTATTCATCAGCCGTCACTGATCTCAATGAAAATAATAAATAAATATGCGATGAGTCTCATGCAAATGAAGACGAGTGTTTTTGCCTGTTAAGGCCCTGGATTCTGCAAAGGCCCAGAGTGAAGTGCGTAAACAAATCAAAGAATGCATGCACGCCCACCACCTTAGCAGCTCCTTTTAAACAGAAATCAAAATAGAAAATTAATTTTTTTGACTCTTTCATCGCTCCATTTCACCGTATGTTATCCCGCATTGTGTATGAGAGCTGCTAGAAAGGACCCCTCTGTGATGAGACATTATCTCTGAGCCAAAACGTGTGGGCGTCCTCATATACAGTGCAGTCACAAGCATGTTCTGGATGCCATTGGGAGTGCATACACAGTGTACGGAGCAATCAGTGGGACATACAGTATATCACAGCACATTAGACAGACTGTAACATTTTGTTTATTGGCTTTTTTCATTGAAACTGCCTTCCTCCTGTCCAGCGTAGGTTGCATTAATAATTCATAAATTGCTGTATTTTGAGTGCCCTTTATATATTTATACTGCCAGCGTAATGTTTGGGATTGTAAAGTTTGTGGCCCATTTTTGTGCAGCAAAAAGGCCACCAAGTGCTCCTCCATCCTCCAATGCTATTGTTTGACAGTCTGCTCTGAAAAGGGGTTTTGTTGGGATCCATTAGCGTGTTTTGTACAGCTTTTACAGTGAAAACCCCTCAGTACCCCTGCTGCGTTGCATATAACCCACATGCAAGCACAGAAGTAGGCATACATACACCCCCATCCCTGGCCCATCCCCCACAGCACACAGACACACTCACAGTGGGGGGAAATAGGTGGGAGGTCAGGCTCGGAAAGGATGCAAGTCTGTGTTAGTTACTATGGTAGCCAGTCAGACCCAGCTTCCCTGAAAGCACGGCATACAGGGTGGCATCACTGTCAGTAAATAGATTTCTTCATGGGAACACCACTTTACCAGATCGTGTCGGAGGCTTATCAGATCCACACAAACTAACACTGAATGATCAAATGTGTTGCGCAAAAAAATCAAATGCTTTGCAGCCTACGCAGTGTCAGCAGATTGCAGAGTTGTTATTCCTATCTTGGTGAGGCCACCTGGTAAGTGGTGAAATATGGGACAGGTCATGCAATGAGCTAGCACTTGCCTGGGGGGGGGGTTTGCAAGTAATGCACAGCACACACTTTATGATTTTATCCAAACTGACAGTGTGTCTGCTAGTCTGATCATTTAAGTACTGTAGGTTTCTTTGTCATGGCTATTTCTTCTACAAGCTTCCTTTTACTTAAAGGTTTAAAGGATGTGCTTACCTCTATCCATGAAGATACCTTTGTTTTATTCTGATAGATTTTGAAATACAAACTGAAATACAAGTCCTATATGTAACATTTATGAGGATCTAATGGCAGAAATGGATTATAATATTTATAGGTATGTTTTTATGAGTGTATAATCACCTGAAAATAGGAATTATTATGTTTTTGTTGAAGCTGCTGTAGGTCATTTTTCTAAAAAATATTTTTTGTCATATTTGCTCAAACGTTTACTGTATCCTGACAGTAGCACATGAGACAGATAGTCTGTGAACAAATCTGGTTCCTTGTGCTCACTGTAGCGCTCCTAATGGCATTTGAAAGAATCCACCGGGCCGGAACTAAATTAACCAATTAGAGCCACAAAAGATAGTTGATTGTTGAGTCTCATTCCCAGGGCGTCAAATATAGATTTTGTCACAGATTATCTGCCTCATGTACTACTGTCAAGACAGTGAAAATGTTTGCAAATATGACAAAAAGTTATATTCATAAAAATTACCTACTGCAGCTTTAAGTTAGAATGATTCTGATTCTCTTATATTTACAGACGCAGGTTTAACTTCTGCCATGTTGAACCGCCATGTTTCAAAACCAAATAGCTCCAATCACTGCCTGGATTTGGTTCAGAGTGACACCAGAGTCCAGGGTTCACATCCAGACTCTCATCTGTGGTCAACTTCGGCAACAAACTAAACTGCTCGTAATACTTAGGACGTGTCAAATGGAATGAATTTGCCTACGGGGATCATTCAGTCAATAATGGATAAAAAGCACTTTAATAATAATAATAATAATAATAATACATTTTATTTAAAAGAGTGCTTTTCTGAATACTCAAAGA
>NW_023339651.1:19347284-19348120 GCF_004916995.1 Morone saxatilis
AAGGTGTGTTTTTGTCAGTGATTTGAATGTTGGAGGGTCGGTACAATCACGGATGGCTTTGGGGAGAGACTTTGATTGAGGTTTGAGAACTGATGCGGTTTCTGTTAATTATTGATACACACGTTTTGCTTTAAGTACCTGCAGACTTCTTCTCTGTTAAACCAGAACATGATCTTTTCCAGTCCATAACCAAGTTCTGCCAGTGTCTAGTCTTAACCATAAAACAGTTAAATATTTTTGTAGTCACTACAAGTGGATATTTTGGCATAAAGCAAATGAAATACATTGTCTGAACATGTTAACATCTTTTCAACTTGCTGTTGCAAATTCTATTTTGTTTCTAGAAGACAGGGTTCTTCTAGAAACATTGTTCTTGGTTGCCACCATACTTTTTGTGTAACCAGAGTAGTAGTAAGTATATCCACTAATAAAATGACTGAACTAAATTGAATTGAACTGAACTGAACTGAACTGAACTAGGGGGCAGATCAGAGCTGAATCATTCCTGGCTGATACTGGATATCATAGAACCGATTTTGCACTCTGTGTGCTTTAAAGGATCAGTGTGTAGGATTTAGTGGCATCTAGCATCACCAACTGAACACCACTCGTGTCTGTGTTTGACGACCTGTCAGATGAATGAGAACAGGCTTCGAAGCCTGTAGGAGAAACTACGGTGGTTGCGAAACCTGCAAAAGCCATCAACAGCCACTGTTTGGTATGTCCATTTTGGGCTACTGTAGAAACATGGCGGACATCATGGAAGGCAACCCATGGCATCTGTAGATAAAAACTTATCCTTCTAAAGTAATAAAAACACAAAAATTCTTATTTTC
>NW_023339651.1:19348295-19348447 GCF_004916995.1 Morone saxatilis
GCACCCATCAATGTCATACTTGGCCCACTCGACATTTATTCCCCCTTCAGGCGGAACTGTAATCACTTTAGTGAACTTTAGTTTGTATTCAACCTAATAGCCCAAATCTCGTATTGTATGTATTAGCTTAGTTTCCTGATGAGTTTATGGTC
>NW_023339651.1:19348472-19362618 GCF_004916995.1 Morone saxatilis
GCAACATCAACCCCACCCTGGCCCATCCCCCACAGGCACACAGACACACTCACAGTGGGGAAATAGGTGGATCAGCTCGGAAAGGATGCAAGTCTGGTGTTATTACTATGGTACCAGTCAGACCCAGCTTCCTGAAAGCACGTGCATACAGGGTGGCATTCACTGTTCAGTAAATAGATTTCTTCATGACACCACTTTACTCAGATCGTTGTCGGAGGCTTACAGATCCACACAAACTAACACTGAATGATCAAATGTGGTTGCGCAAAAAAATCAATGCTTGCAGCCTCGCAGTGTCATCACGATGCAGAGTTGTTATTCCTAATCTTGGTGACGGGGCCACCTGGTAAGTGTTAAATATGACAGGTCATGCAATGAGCTAGCACTTGCCTGGGGGGTTTGCAAGTAATCCACAGCACACACTTTATGATTTTATCCAAACTGACAGTGTGTGCTGCTAGTCTGATCATTTAATTACTGTAAGTTTCTTTGTCATTGCCTATTTCTTCTACAAGCTTCCTTTTACTTAAAGTTAAAGGAATGTGCTTACCTCTATCCATGAAGTTATACCTTTGTTTTATTCTGATAGATTTTTGAAATATCAAACTGAAATACAAGTCCTATATGGTAACGATTTGATGAGCGATCTAATGCAGAAATGATTATAACTATTTAGAGTAGTTTTTATGATGTATATATCACCTGAAGAATAGGAATTATTATGTTTTTGTTGAAGCCGTAGTCATTTTCTAAAAAATATTTTTTCATATCTGCTCAACGTTTACTGTATCCTGACAGTAGCACATGAAGACGATAGTCGTGAACAAATCTGGTTCCTTGTGCTCACGTAGCGCTCCTATGCATTGAAAGAACCACCGCGCGAACTAAATTAACCAATTAAGCACAAAAGATAGTTGATTTCGAGTCTCATCCCAGGGCGTCAAATATAATATTTTGTCACAGATTTATCGGCCTCATCGTGCACTAGCTTCAAGACATTGAAAATGTTGCAAATAGACAAAAAAGCTTTATATTCATAAAAATTACCTACTCCAGTAATTAGAATGATTCTGATTCTCTTATTTTACAGACGCATGTTTAACTTCTGCATGTTAACCTCCATGTTCAAAACCAAATAGCCAATCACTGCCTGCGCCTCCGGATTTGTTCAGAGTGACACCAGAGCTCCCAGGGGTTCACATCCAGACTCCATCTGTGTTCAACTTTGGCAACAAACTAAACTGCTCGTATACTTAGACGTGTCAAATGGACATGAATTGCTACGGGGATCATTCAGCAATAAATGGATAAAAGCACTTAATAATACATAATAAATAATAATACATTTTATTAAAGGTGCTTTCTGAATACTCAAAGAACTCAATATAATAAAAGAAGAATACAAGCACATCAATGGTAAACATTAGACTCATATTTTAAAAGCCATTGAAAAAGGTTTTTTGCAGTGATTTGAATGTTGGAGGGTCGTACAATCACGGCATGGGCTTTGGGAGAGACTTGATTGAGGTTGAAGAACTGATGCGGTTCTTTAATATTGATACACAGCGTTGCTTTAATACCTGCAGACTTCTTCTCTGTTGAAACCAGAAACATGATCTTCAGTCCATAACCAAGTTCTTGCCAGCTGTCTAGTCTTAACCATAAAACAGTTTAAATATTTTTGTAGTCACTACAAGTGGATTTGCATACAAGCAAATTAACATACATTGCTCTGAACATTTAACATCTTTCAACTCTTTCAATCTATTTTTTCTAGAAACAGCTTTCTTCTAGAAACATTTTCCTTGTTGGCACCATACTTTTTTGTGTAACCAGAGTTTTTTATTTTTCTTTTTTTCGTAGTATTATTATAATCCACTAATAAATGACTGAACTAAATTGAATTGAACTGAACTGAACTTTAACTGAACTAGGGCAGATCAGACCTGAAATCATTCCTGGCTGATACTGCGAATATCCATAGAACCGATTTTGCTACTCTGTGGCTTTAAAGGATTCAGTGTGTAGGATTAGTGGCATCTAGCATCACCAACTGAACACCACTCTTCTGTGTTGACGACCTGTCAGCATAATGAGAACAGCTTCGAAGCCTTCTAGAGAAACTACGGTGTGCGAAACCTGCAAAAGCCTATCAACAAGCCATGTTTGGTCATATTCCGATTTTCGGCCTACGTAAAACATGGCGGACAGTCATGAAGGCAATACCCATGATCTGTAGATAAAAACTTATCCTCTAAAGTTAATAAAAAACACAAAAATTCTTATTTTCAGTTGATTATACACTTATACACATTGGCAAAAATTGTTGCCAATTGTAGGCTCCTCCTAAATGTTACACACTGGGACCTTTAACCTTCAGATAAAAACTTGTGCTTTCCTGTGGTCTGCTTGCTGTTTAAAAAGGCTTGTGTAAAAGAACAAAACTGCTAATCACTCTGTGATCACACAAACTAAACCACCTTTTCAGGCTGTCTTGGTCAAGCGGTTTCCATCAGGCTTGACAGTTAAAATATTTGACCCATCAATGTCATACTTGCACTCGACATTTATTCCCCCTTCAGGCCGAACTGAATCACTAGAACTCTTAGTTTGTTTCAACCTAATAGCCCATAATCTCGTATTGAGTATTACTCTAGTTCCTATGAGTTATGCTCAGCTCTCTAGTTCAAGTCTTCGTTCCATAACAGCACATGATGTTACATTTAGTAACATGATGGGGTTCATTAGAGTAAAACTAGACCATAAAGCAGGGTATGCTTAGGCGTGCTACCTTGTGATTGACAGGTCATTCTCAGTTGAGTCCATCCAGCTCAACGCACCAAACTCAGGTCAAACTTTCAAACTAGGCAGTGCTGATCAAATATGGATCCAGATTATGTTACCGCGTTGACTATTTCTCATCTAAAATGTTTTCAAAAACATGTACTGTATCTGTAATATGAAATGTTCCATGCTCTCGTCCAAATATGGTCACTTCTGGCTCGAAAACCAAGATGACAAACTCAAGGCTTCAAAATGGTTGTCCACAAACCAGTGGGTGATGTCACAGTGGGTTTACACTTGACTACACCTTTAAGATGAAGTAAGTGCTCTGAAGGAATGCAGGACACACTAGGTAGCCATCATGCATGCATGCAAAAGCATAAAGAACAGCAGTTGTAAACTTGGACACTGATGGAAATCAAACTTAGATGAATGAATATTAACAGTCCAGGACATTGGTAGTAAAGCCTGTGTTAGCTCCAAGTGTGTTTAGTGCAGTTTATTCAACCACTGCAGAGTGTTTACTCTCTCTGTTTGGTTCAGTTTTAGTCAGAGAACAATTTGAACATCATTGAATGTTTTCTGGGCAATGAGCCCAGAAAAGTCCATCATGACCCACTGAAATAGTAGGGATTGGAATCAATTTTGTTTTGATTACTCCATCACAAAACATCAACCCATGCTGGATCACAGGTTAGCAAAAACTGACCATACTTCATCTTGCTTTCAAACACGGGTTCTCCTGTAATATTGCAGTAATCTACACAAACTTAATTCAAAAATACAATAAAGTAAACTTTTCTCCTGTGGTTAAAGACCAAAGAAAGCCAACTTCAGGCTTCATCACACCTTGAAATGCTGTTTCTTGTTTCTTGTAAGCACAGGAAACGCTACTAGGCTACAAGTTTTTACTTATCCCTCTTCACAAGACAC
Organism: Morone saxatilis; assembly: GCF_004916995.1. Taxonomy (NCBI): domain Eukaryota; kingdom Metazoa; phylum Chordata; class Actinopteri; family Moronidae; genus Morone; species Morone saxatilis. The sequence goes on from NW_023339651.1 coordinate 19,352,190, forward strand.
CATTTGACATTGTCTTAGAACAAAAGTATATTTCTTGGAGACCAGTACTTTAACTGAGGCACTTATCTGTAAGCTTTGTTCCAGGTTGGAATGACTCAGAAACGACCACAAAGGCCCTAGAGACACACTACAAACTCAGACCAACAAAGAAAGGCTCTTTAAAGTGGTTGTGCTGCACTTCCACCCTGCTCTAAGCTGTTAGAGTCTTCCCTATGAGTCACCTGAACACTTCTATTTATCACTGTCTCGCTGTTGCAGCAAAGTCATTCCTCAGCTGGGACAGCAGGATATGTGAGAAATGTTTTTTGAGACTTGGGAAAGCAGTAGGCCACTGTCTAACCTTACCGTGTCTGTGTGATGTTGCTGAGCGGGCCCTTAGCATCAGGCCGAGCTGTGTCTCTCCTCAGTGTCAACATGCCACTCCTCCTCACACCATGTGAACTGGACGCCTCAAGGATGAGGGGCAGCAGACTCTCTGGCACCGTTTTAGCCACACTGGTGGTGTAACTGTAGGGATGGCAATGTTGGTGTGTTGATCTAACATTTTGGTGAAATATCTCGACAACTGTTGGATGGATTTTTGTGACATTCTGTACAGACACACTTCATGAAAGTGACATAATTATGTGAACAAACAGGGACTAGAAATAAATGAATAACTGAGTGAATATCAAATGAAAAATACAAAAGGCTCCTGATAATATTTAAGATATTAGAATATTTGGACAAAAAATATGTTGCTCTCAGTGAAATAAATATATATACATTTCATATCAAGTTTCAAATTGTTTTTAATATGGTTTTAATCATTTCTTAGTAGCATTTTGCCATTAGTGCCAATATAATAAATCTAATGTGATCTCATGAATTTACATCAAGTGCCACTATAAGGTTAAAATATCCTTTTACACAAAACTACACAAACGTCATGTTAAAATGGTAACCGCGAGGATAATCCAGTTTTATTCTTCACATGGGTGTAAAATCTCCTCAAAACTTAAACCACTCTCATGTTTGTTACAGTGCTGGAGTCATAACGTGGAGGTGAATGTTAATTTAAATATACAGCCAACTTTATGTTCTTGGACACTCCTCTCTTTATCTTCATAAAGTGTATTAGAGACAACATATAGAAAAGGGAATTTATCACTTCTGTTTCCGACAGGCTTCACTCCTCGACGGCAACATTACAATCCTAGAATTACACCCGGCCTTGTCACTTACGGGTGAATGAAACAGGAAGTGCGTGTGCGTGTGGTTGGCAGCAAACTGGAAACACCAGTGAGAGGATCAGGGGTACATGAAAATAGATTAAAGGGATTCATCCAGTTATCAAGCCACTGCAGACAATCTCTGCTAAGTGATAGCAGGGCCATTCAAAGAGGAGTACTACACCACCACTCCACCAACCCACCCCCAATCTGCTGTCCACCGCCTCCATGTGTGAGCTGTATTTGGATTCTACAGCCGTAACTATAGATTTAATTAAACTGGGAAGAGGATTACTGATGAAATGCTGCAGTTTAGCAGTGTCCATGTGTGTAAGCTTACTCTGTTTCACTTTGAGCACTCTGAAAAATGTGATAGCTTGCAGTATGGACTTTTCATTCTGGCGACTGTGATGCGGACAGCCAATACTCTGGTCTCTCTGCTTGATGGAAGTTGAGCACGTAATTGCAATTATGTGGAAGTTCTGCACTGGCCTTCTTTTGAGTCATATTTGTCCATATTTAAACATCTTTGCTGTCTAATTGATTCAAATATTGAGAAGTGGCTGCGGTAGCAAACTAGTCTGCCATTTCCAACTTTAGATCAGTTTGACAAAAAAATCTGCGAAAACCGAGGAGGTTCTGAAAAAAAAATATCACAAGAGGACCTTGAGTTCTTTTTGTCAAATCACTGTTCACAAAATTGAGAATAATCTTTCAGAATTAATCTAGATTTTATTTTTACAACACCCTGCTTTTCAGAATAAAAGTCGTTTTTCCAATGCTGGATTACCAGCAGCTCACTGCTGTCAGTTGGTTTGTGTAATATGTGCAATGCACTATGTGCTATGTTTTGGTTTAGGAACATGAACAACTTAATTAAAATAGAGTTGCAAGGTTAGTGGGATATGTTGGGCTTTCAGGATTCTGGTTCATTTTCTTAAAGACAAGGTTATGTTTGCAGTGAGAGCAATTTTAAGGGTTGGTTGGATGTTAAACTGAGTAGGAAACTGAGCTGGTTCTGGAATGGTACAACCCTATGTAATTAAAAGAGGGGGAAAAAAGTGAAACTCCCATGGTGCATTTTGGTGAAAAGCAAAGTCATGGAGCTTAGGAATCTACGTGCAGTTGTGCACAATGAGTGGAAACTAATGGATTTTTTTTTTTAAACTGATAGACTATGGGTATAACCCTGCCAAATTGGCCACGTATTTCACACAGCATTCTAATAGTCCGCAAAGGCAGTTATAAAGAATGCAAGTTTGTAAACAAAACGTATTATTTTAAATCAGCTTTGTGAGGATAGAAATGCATTTAACATGTTTGTTGGACTACAAGGATATATACAGAAAAACTTGATGTAAACAGAACTTTTATTTGCATGTAAAGGAGCTCTGGGGAATTTTTCACAGTGCATCTTTACAAATTAATTCACTTTCACAGTGGAGCTGCATTTTGGTTCCAATTGCAGCAAAGAAGCATTTTAGATGAGCTACAGATCTGATTTAGTGCCTGTAGCTTTTAGGTAATGTAGTATTCAGTCATTCAACATATCAAACTGATGATAAAAATGATTCTATGAGCAAAACTGGAATAATTAAAACTGATGCTCATACCTTTAAGCTATTGTTGGTTTTTGTGAGTTAATCCGGACGTGTCCATTGTCATTTTTTTAAATCACATATGCCAGAAATGACTTTTACAATATGTCACAGAAGCAAGCTGACAAATTATTTGGCACTGTGGGTCAGATCAGAGCTTGGGCATAATAAACAGCCTGGAGTGTTCCTACGCCACTGCTTTCATCCCAACCCTTCACTGAGACATCAGAGCCAGATGTGTCACACTGACATCTACATGAGGGCTCGGCCCCTCATGGTCTACAATTATGAAGCTTGGAACGCACTCTCCTACCTCCATGTGAAACCTCTCTCCCCTTTTGCATGCTGGCTTTTTCTCTCCAAGTCCACGCGTCACAGGGACTCCTTGGCAACCGAGTCAGCTCTCTCTCTCCGTGTTTCATTCATATTTTTCTGTGACCCAATTTTCCCTGGTTTAGGCAGCATAAAAAGATGAGGCACAAAGGCAATTTTTCACAGGGCTTAAAGCGTTTTTCATATGAGACCAATTGTACGAATGGAAAAGGGTCACAAAATTGTTGTAATGTAATCACCAGTGCCGTGTGAATTAAGCCCGGCTGTAACACACAATCATGTAAGAAATGATTATGGTAATCCACAGTGCTTGTATTTTTTAGGTATTGGAGCCTACTGTACGTACAGCAAAGGTGGCAAAAGTACACACTTTCTTTACTCAAGTAGAAGTACTGATTTAACTTCTTTACTCAAGTCAAAGTGAAAAAGTACAGGCTTTGAAATTTACTCAATAGGATTGATCGAGTACAGATAATGTACTTTTTACAAGTACTAAAGCAAACAAGGAAAATGTTTCAATAACCATACTTACAAATATCAACTTTTATATAAAAAAAAAACTATGTAAATAGTTCTCTAACTCTAACATTGCTCTGGCGCCCCATTTTGAGGCTGTTCTGTAAATAGTTTTCTAGTAACTTCTGATCAACCCATATCAATTTCAGGCTTAAATGATCAACTTCCAGTTGACCCCACCTACTTCAGGTTTAAGCACCACCCATTCTGAGTTCAATGAACAATGAAAACAAAATCTAGCTAAATATCTTATAAATATATTTGACAACACTGATTGTAGTCCTTCAGTCCCTCATGCTCTCAGGATGAAGACTGTAACACACAAGCCCCCACACTGCCCCTCTGAACAACTGATACATCCATCCGTTATTCAACTCGCTACTTCAGGCTGCAGTTGTCAGTACACATGCCCTATTGTTTGTGAAAATCTTGATTGATTTTGGGTCAATGACATGCCTGTTAGCTAGCTTGTCTTGTTGAACATATTGTTTAATGATATTTACAGTTTGTCGACCGTATGCACTGTTATTGACTTTGAATCTTGCTAGCATAAAATTAGCTCTCTGGCTGGTAGCTGAGCTAAAGAGCTCTGTGAGCAAAGGGAATGAGAAACATCTCCCATTGCCAAGTCGTATCTAAGGTTGATCCTATTTACTGGAGTAGTGAACAATGTTTCCATTGCATTAGAACCTTATGGGATGGTAATGATTCTTCCAGACATTAGCCAAACCCTCCGGTGTTACCAGGGAAATTGAGTTATAGTTTGTTAAAAACTTTAGATTTTGATAGCAAAACACATTAAAAAAATAAGTTTTTCTTTGGCAGTAGTATAAATGGGATAATGCTGTGCAACAGATGCTTCTGGCCTCCATATCGTTGCTTATCCCTTAGATAACTCATTGGAAAACAAATGATCTGCAAATATATCTAACTGTGGAGAGGATAGTTAAGTTAAGTTTGCAAATTTAAAAATGACTTTCATATGAAAGCAGAAGTATGGATTCACATATATGCACTGCAAAGATTGGACATGAGGTCATGAGAGCTATATGAAAATATAATTTATACTGATCCAAATTCTGTCTGCAAAGGGAGAACTTTGCTATACAGATGGGCATATAGCAATGTGTTTTTCAAGCCTTTATCAGACTGATTGTAGATTCATTTGAACTCACTCCTGAGACCTCGCTTAATGATCTGTGTACCTATTGAAATCAGCCTGGAGGATATTGACGCCTGTCCCTGATAAACTAAGGAGAGCTCGACTTCCAAAGGCAGCCTTTGGATCTCGTCCAGGTGAGCTTACTTCACTTTGTGGCTCAGTTGGCTGGAGAATTAAAATGAGGCCTCTATCTCTAGCTTTGGCCTATGGCCCTGAAACAAAATGATTATTCCTCACATTTCAGCTAATGACTTTGGCACATCAGCATATCCCGCTCTGTAACACATATCAATTAGTTGGGACCGCATGAATGCCTGAAACACTCATGTGGGCAGAGTGCTGACACCAGCAATGTGACCGAGTCATCCTCGCTTGACTCTTAAGTAGTCATGATAACTCCGGTTTCAGTCCAAAGTCAAAAGGTCCCAATTTAGAGAGCCGTAACAAGTAGAATTCTGCCCAGTAGTAGTCAAGTCAAGTAGACTCAATTAGTCAAAAATAATTACCAGTACATCCAAAGTATTTATTTTTAATAAGATTTTAGTTGCAGATAGAGACTTAAAGTCACAAATCTGTTTCTTCTTGTTGCTGCAGTGTGCTGTTTGAATGCTGTCTGTCCAGAGTTTGACACTAAAATGATGTTTTCACAATTATCTGCTAAACGTGGAAAGTTTCTCTGTGCTCATTTAAAATCTTATTTTAAGGGGGCTACCAGTATGATTTGTTACATCACAAGTAGTTTGGAAGTCAGTCCTGGTCCAGTATGCAACTTGTACAGTGTGATGTAGAAACTTGAAGCCACCAGTGCACATCCACTGAGAATGGACGTTACAAGTGAAGAAGGAGACATCTTGTGTTCAGCAGGAAAACTTTAGAACTTATATTCAGAGATTATCCTAGATAATGTAAACCTTTATTGCTGAAAAAACATATAAGACACACTTTAATGTTCCAAGCTGATTATTGGTATATACGTCTTAATATGTCTGGAGTGGATCTTTAATTAGAAAAGAAATAAGTTAAGTAGGAGTGAGAAAAGAAAGAATTAAAGGAAGAAAATAAAAGTAGGACTGAAAGAAGGAAAGAACAAAGGTCAGAAGCTAGGAACCATGTATGAAATAAGGACATGAATGATGTAATGTGCTAATCTCATGTTCAATGTAAAATCCAACCTGTACACAGTCAAGGAAAAATAATTTTCAAAAAAATAGAAACACTCAAGTACCAGTGCTTAAATGTGTCCTTGAGAGGCTACTCAGTCAGAAATCCAACAGAAGATTAGTGACAAACTGCGAGCTGAGAGAATTCTTCACATGAGATTGTTTTAGTAACGAATTCAGTAATTTGGATTTGCTAAACAATGCCATCAGCCACCATGCAGTCTGAATGTAAATACATTGAATAACTATTGCAGAAAAAATGCAGACCATAAATAATACTAATAAAAATAGGGTTTGATATAATGAAAAAGGATTATAATTCTAAAACAATGAGATTTCTGGTGAACCCCTTTAAATCTGTCTGCTGGAACTGACAATGTTAGGACCATTGATGGTACTTTTGCAGTCTTGTCCGTAACCTGGTGACCACGCCATGTATTCATCTGTATACATTACTACCCATCAAGGCTGATGTTTCCCTACATGTCTGCTGTACTTGTCCATACACTCTCTTTTCCCTTCCTCAGTCCAGCCACCACATGCTGCCTGCCCTCCATCGGTGCCCTTAATTCCTAATGACAAGAACAGGAAGGTTAAAAGCAGCACCAGTGAAGACAAGTGACAAGAGTCAGCTCAGGCCTGAGAATAGCAACCAGGTTTTAAAGTGGCCAGTCTTGCTCTAGTCTCTATCTATTAGAAGAAATGTGAGAAAAAACGTTTTTTTCTGGCCAGAGATGGCTCAGGTTGCTGGTAGCAACTGATAAGCTAATAACTGCAGGATGGAAACATGTTAAAAATATCCTTCTAAATGGGTCAAAAGTGTACGGACACTGGTTAGAGAATGATGAATAATGTCATCCCACTGCATGAATCATTACATAGTTGGTATGAATATAAGATTGAATAAGATTCAGTATTGCAGAATGGCCCATTTTGAATTCACATTTTAACAATCTAGCAGTTATGTTTTATTTACATGCTGCTATTCTATGTTTCATTCCGTTTGTCACACTAATCTCCAAGTTGTCATGACAATACTTCAGACGACTTAAATCGCAAAAACATGAAGTTCACCTCTGTGGCAGAAAGAATAGAAATTAGTTCACAATTAAAACTTAACTTTCCATCACAATCGTTCCATTGAGGAATTTGTGGCACTAGTGTGTACTAGTGTTAAAATTTATATGCTATGAAATTCAGAGACTCAACTAAAATGGTGGACAGCAAATGTAGTGCACTGTATAATAAATAATAAATAATTTCTCATGTTTCCATCCAAACTCCAGCGTTTATTATCTAAGGGTGAAAAGGTAGCACACACACAGACCCTGAGGACAAAGCTGACTAATCGAGATTACACCAATTTATTCTGGCGATGTTGACAAACATGCTAATGTTTCAGCCTTGGGTTAGGGTTATTTTGGTATTTGATCTTACAACTCCTTAAGATAACTTCCACTTAATAACAAAAAATGAGGCCAGCAAGACAGATACATCAGTCACTATTGACTGGTTAAGGCAAAACTTAAACAATAATAATTTCACTTTCAAACATATTGGCTAAAATGGATACAATGTCAGACTGAAGTGAAATAAAATCAGTTAGTTGTTCCAATCCTTTTGTCAGACAAGAACGTCTGCAAAACTCTGTTTTTATGTCAATAGTGTAAACATTTTTCAAATTCTCCTTTTCTAGTGTATCTGATCAGGTTATTACAGTTGATAAAAAGGCCAACATTAATTGCCGCTCTATTACAGGATGAAAACTCTGGCTTCCTGCACTTTGAAGCGATGCAAAGTTGTTTTAACAAAAAACATTTTTTGAAATTGATTACAACAAAAATTTTAGGTAACAGACTCAATTTTGCAAGTAAAATTCTTGATCCATTCTTGATTAAGGATTTAATAGGTATTTAGTTTTCACATTATAAAATTAAGTCAGTGCCAGTTAAAATTACAAAGGCTGCTTTATGAAGAACGTCTTTTTAACTTACAAAATTTTGTTAGTTTTATTTCAAATTTTCAATCTAGTCAGTTCCAACATTTTCATCTGGTTTTACAGTGTGTATGAAAGGCAATCGTCCTACACACCCATCCAAACCCCCTGACCACAAAACCCATACTTAAAGACACACATTGTCAAATGCATAATCGTCCAACATGGGTGTTATACCTAGTGATACTTGGCTGCTTGTTCACAGTATTACCCTACCCTGCCATTTTACTATTTTTAGGTAACAGCCTAGAGCTGACCAGCTGTTGGAACACCGCAGTCCAGACCACTTTCTTCTTCGGACTTAGATATGTATTGAAATAACACCTGACATCAGCTGGGTGTGTGGGAGGAGGGAGGGCGCACAATGGTGAGAGAGAGAGTGAGAGTGACAACAAGAAGAAGGAGGGAAGGTAATGAAAATAAAGACAGCCAGACAAAAGGAGGTCAAAGTGAATGAGCGAGAAGAAGAGATGCTAATGTCCTGATAGGTTGTCAGCTGGACAAAGGCAGGAATGTTGGTCTGGTAGTTTCATCACTGTGCTCAGAGGCTGATGAAAACAAGCAGTAACAAACTGTTGAAAGGCCGGCAGCTTGGATACAAAACACAGGTAGTCCTTTGTTTTTTGGACACTTACATGCCTCCCTTCCTTGCACTATTGCTGCTGTGAGCCTACAGTACAAATCGACAGTTATAAGAGCCTGAAATTGGTCCAAAATCTCAGAGGCATCATTGTGCTGGCCATCAGAGTAATAGACTGTCTGGATGCATTATCTGCTTGCATTATCTCCCTCTGGCTGCGGTCGGGGCTTGGATCGGATCCAGGAGCAAAGTGATTGAAAAGCAAGAGGAATCAGGCATGGAGAGAGTGAGCCGAACCAGTAATATATGATAAAATACAGCAGCTTCACTACACTTGGATGTCATGAGGTGAGAGCAGGAAAAATATTCTTTGTAAGTATGTGCAGAAAGTGGAAGGACTGAGAGGAAAAGCCATAAAATTATTTAGGATGATGGAATGAGCTATTTGTGGGATGACAGTTTATGATGGTTTACGTGGCAGAGTGGTACCTCGCTCAATACAAACACATCCCACGCACAGGCTTTAACACTGACAGGCTAACGTCAAGGCAGCCCACTTCTGTACACAGACATAGATGGACACGTACAAAGAACATGTCATACTCCTTGTCGAACTTTTCAAATAATAAAAACTGGAAGCCACTCCCTGACAACATCCCTGTTGTGAATAAGTTGCAGAGCTTTATAATAACCTGTGTCTGCAACAGTGGAAGTAATAGGACCGAGTCTATGGACTGAGACAAGCAGCCATTTTATAATGAGGGATGGAATCGCTCAGCCATACAGCACCACTCTTCCTGTTAGGATCCTTAAATTAAAGAAGCAAACGATGCGTGCAGCAAATTCTCGCCCCTAAATCTCCAGGGCTACCTTTCTCTGAGTGGAATCTAACTCTACTTTCTACCAGCTCAACTCTCATCTGCTCCACTGAATCAGCCCTGCTCCTTGAAAAAAGGGAAACGACTTGCTGTCATTGGTGTATCGTTGAATTGGAACTGTATTTATCTACGGACCATTTTTATCAGTGCGGGAGAGCAGTTACTTGTGCATTTCATCACTTGGAAATCTATGACACTTACAGCAGCATTTCTTAAAACTCTGGAGTGTTTACCCCTTTACTTTAGATTGTTGGGCATGCTGAGAACATGGAAATTCAATTTCAGATGCCACCAAACACTTAGAATGAGATGCATGGAAAATTAAAGAAGCTTGTGACCACTGTTCAAGTGAGCTGAAGTGCAGATGATGATTAGTGAGGATGTAAAGTGAGCCAATTAGTTATGATGCCTACATTTCAGCTCAGTTATGGTCTAAAGGGCCAACAATTTATCAACATACTGTAAGAGACTGCAGAATGTGTATGTGATTACAGAATGTTTAAAGTTATGAAGCTGGCATAAGTTTTGTAAATTAGACTATTATGGTAAAAAAAAGAGTTCATGTGTTGCATTTTGCCCATTATTCAGTGACCTCAGGTCATGTGCATGAGTTGCATTTCTGTCTGCCTCAGTGTGTTAGCTTGCTTACATTTGATAATTTGCACTTAAAACAAAGTACAGCTATGACTGATGGGAATGTAATTAGTGTTGCAAGTGTTAAACCTGTATTTTGACCTGATGATGGTGGTGGACAAAAGCTTAAGGGACCATGTGATTATTGTTCAACCTGAGGGGGACATGAAGGTATCACATTTCAAGGCAATCAATCAGGTAGTTGTTATTGAGTCAAAACCACCAATGTGAACCTCATGAAGGCACTAGGAAAGGTCAGGGCATCATCATCAGCAAAGTCAATAGCATACATCATCTGGTCAAGGCAGATGACCACCCACCTAGAGCCGAAGGGTCTGTCCTAGGTTTATGCCTGTTAAAAG
>NW_023339651.1:19362718-19366465 GCF_004916995.1 Morone saxatilis
TATTATTATTATCATCATCATCAAACAAATGGCACCTATTAATTGTGGCTGTGGAATCTTGAAATTGTCACTGCAAATCCTCACCCTCGGTTCAACAGGATTTTGTTCTAATGTTTGGAGAGGGTGTATCAGGCAAGCTTCTGGAGAGGTGGCTGAACACACTCAAGAGAAAGATAATCCAGAAATGCATTAAGCTTCCATCCATCAGTGAGCTGGAAGAACTCCTGCTGGCAGCTGATCCTCCTGAGGATGGCACTGAAGTAGATGTACACTGCTCACTTACAACACAGAGGTAGAGACATGGCATTATCAATCAACATTTACATATCTGCATATTTAAAGCTGGATTCAGGTATAAAAATGTAAATGTGAAACATTTTACAACACATTCTATGAACAAAGCTTCAAAGTACTGAAGTATTTGACTCAGCTGTAAGGAGAGGTTTTTGTTTTAGACACTGTGAGAACGCTGCTACCATTGCAGACATACCGAATTTTGTTGATAAGCAACACAATTCAGGTTTCAAACGTGTTATATCATGACAACTTTGAAAATGCAAATCCCTCAGGCACTTAAAAGAGTGTAGGGCAGTGGTGGCCTAAAGGTTATAGCAAGCTTGTGACCAGATGGTCGTCAATTCAATCCCCTGGACAGGCAGGATAAAATCTAAGTGAGGAAAGTGATAGGCAGTGCTTGCCCTTCCCTCATTACCATCACTGAGGTGCCCTTGAGAAAGATTCTAAATCCCAATCTCTCCGGAGGAGCTCCTCAGTGGCCAGCAGATCAGACTGGTGTGAATGTGTAAGTGTGAGAGAAGAAGAGTGATCAGGGCGTTCCACACAAAGACAGTCGTACTCTCATTGAACCCCCCCAAAAAAATAAAGGTTAAAAATAAAAGAACAATTATGACTTAATATATGTCAAAATTAATATTTTGAATTTCTGGAAATACCTATTACACTGTGCTCTTTCAATTCTGACATTCAATTGAATGGAAACAGAATGTGTAAAAAAAAATAAGCTGTTCCGCTTTTAAGAAACAATTTCACTATAACTGTGGTAAAACCATCCCAATTACACAGTATAGAAGCAAAACAGGCAATTATAAGTAAGTTGTTCTGCTACTGACTGTTTTGTACTGTAATTCTACTTCTCATATATACATTATGTTCATACTTTTATTTACACAGTCTTTTACAGTCACCTTGCTGAACTTCATAGAGTTTCTTGCCTGGCTTTATTTACTTAATGGCAAAGCTATATCCATTCTTTATTTAGAATAACTGACTGTTTGCAGCTTGTTAGTTAAGTTAAAATTGTTACATAAAATCACATTTTATAAATCACGTCTCTACCTACATTCAGTAAACTTGTATAGCAGCAGGCACCTAAGTCCCAAAATTTGCTGTCCAGTTTCTTAAGCAGTACACTAGGAATGATGGTTGATTACCCTGCAAGAATGTAGTGGGGAAACGGGTGAATAGGTGACAACTTATTATAGCCACTGTTCATTTCAAATCCTGATATTGTTCGTAAGACTTCAACGGGGTGTTATTATAATTTCTTGGCAGTCGTGTGAAAGCAAAGCTGATGACTTTCTCAATTGTGTGAGAATGATGTATTCATACTTTCCTTGTTACTGTATTTTTCAAGGATTTCTTGTAACCTTTGGAAACTGTCCAAGAATCTGTTCTTACAGAATAAACCCAGGGGAACATGTTGTTGTCTCTCTGCTTTATTGTCTCTCTCTGCCTGTCTCACAGCCTTCCTGTATCTGAGATGTTGAGGTTTCTTTCACTCCTCTGACAAAGAAACAATTCTTTATCTTTGTTTGTAGCCTATTGTATCTTTCACTGTCTAAATTGAATGGTAAAAGAGTGATTGGCGACCCTTTCTAATAGTCAGAGCTCATTTATGATCTCCTCACAGTAATCCCACCATTTAGCAATGTTCTTTATGTAAATGTGGAGGGTACAGTGGGACCAGTGTCACTCTTTAGAAACTATAAACAAACTAGAAATTACCATTTTGTGTAAGCACTATATCCAGTTGCACAGTCCATTATATTCATTCAATAAACAGAGTTAACATCTGTATTTTCCCCCACTTAGCACATCAAAATTAGCTGTTGAGTCCATCAGTATACAACATATTTTGTGTGTCAGTGGTGTGGATGCCTGTTGCATTGTCTCAATATGTGTGATATAGTCTGCAGTAACCTGTAGTACTTTGAGCCAACAGCAGAGGACTCTGTTCCTGCAGTGTGTTTGACTTATATCCTTGGTTCTGGTCATAAAAACTATTTAAGAGTTTATGTATGGAGATGAACAGGGGGGCAATTCTGTAAAAAGCTGTGGAGGACAATCCTTATAGCTTTCACCTCAACACAACCTGTAAATTATGTATTTTTCTCATTACTGTCTAACTTCAAATACATCTAGAGGAAAACTGATTACCTGACTTCATACCCCATTTGTTAAAACTGGACAAATAACTTAATGCACACATTTATGGAAACAGAGTTGAGAGTCAAAGATGGCATGTTTTTTCATCACAGGAGTAGTAAATAGAGGCCTTGTGATATTATCTAATTCTCTGCCCCCGTCTGTAAGTCCTTCGGATGAATATAGCTGACAAAAGAAGGAGCCAAATGGCGTACCCTAAGGAGAAGAGGAAGTGTTAAGCCTCTCCAAAGCCAATAAAAAGCCTATGTGAAAGTATTGGGCCCTCCATCCTTTCTTTGTTTGGGTTTGTGAGGATTAGAGACATCTAAAAAGATGACCTTAGATTTTTTTTCTTAAGGCCAGCAATGCTTGACTTTCAGTTTAAAATACTCCAATGCAGAGAATTATAACACAAGAATGGCAAAGACCAGATTTTTAGATAGAAATTAGATCTATATGAAAGAAACAGAATCCTATATATTTTTATAGCGGTATTAGATAACTCACAGCTTAACAAAAAGTGAGTATTATTTACTCTACACCTATTCAAATACAATACAATATTAATTCCTTGATCATAAATCCAATGAAAACATAAAACAGAAATTATGTATATTTTTTTGTCAAATGTTATAATATTTCTTTTAATACTAAAACATTGGAAAAACTAGCAAGAGATGACTGGATTTTGAAAGTATCCAACTGAAAAAATCTTTTTTCAGGCCTCCCCCCAAAGCCCCTCCCCCAACACACATGAACATGCAGTGCCTGACTACTGCCAGAAGAGTCCATGAAACAGCATTGGAGAGAGGAGCACAACGCATCACTGTCATCACTAACCGCATCCAACTACCTCATGTGTGAGTCATACGTTGTTCTACATACTACTGCAATATCTGACTGGCCAGCTTGCGGAAGACTGCGGTCATGCACAATCAGTGAGTGCAGGGGCAGAGTGTGCGGAGGTAGGATTTCAACCAGTATAACAACAAAAGCTTTAAAAAGCTCTAAAGAGCCTATATTGAATCACTATATTTCTACAGAAGCCCAGAACAGACAAACCAAACACTGGCTCTAGATAGGGGCATTTATGTTTTTCATGTGATTTGCAGCTATCGTAGTAAAATACCGTACCGTAAAATACAATGCCGCTAAATCCTAGTGGAGGGCCACTGACTAACCAGTATTTGACAACTTAGGACTGAGACCAGGTTGGCCAACCACAGTTGCTTTTTCCACAGTGTCTATTTTTTGGGGCTTTTATTGCCTTTATGATACTGACAGCTGAAGACAGACAGGAAA